>NW_024468938.1:2438940-2799972 GCF_010015615.1 Cucurbitaria berberidis CBS 394.84
TAGTTTTACTTTTAATATAACTTTATTAATATAAAATATTAAACTATTTTTAAATTCTAAAATTATAAAGAATACTTTTCTATATATTTTATATATATAAAGTTTTTATATAGCTTTACTATATAACTAGTTATTAAATAAAAAAAAATCAGATTTTTAGCTTTTTTACTAGTAAAAAGTGGTTTATCGGCTGAAACGGTTCATCAGCTGATCAGCCTCGGTATACATGAATGCTTGTTAAGATTAGAGCCAAATTCAGGAAGACACATTGCTGCTCCAGCCCGCTCTACGTTTCCCATCGAGATAATCATCCCTCTCGTCTTCAGCACATCTTTCAGGAAGGTACCTGCCTTATTGATCACCAGAGTAAAGAATCATTTCATTCGGGATGGGGCTTCCGCCTGTATTCAGAGCAATGCTTCCTTCTACTTCCATCGCCCACCACGAAGCTTGGTTGCTGCTTGCTTTCGATACAACTTCTTACTACACGAGTGTCAACCCAAACACCAAACACCGACCATCGCTACCATTCGCATCAACTTGTTTCCAGTACTATCAACATCGCCATCGCTACACGTTAACCGACTGGTTTGCCAGCAATTTTCCAACGCTTCACTCACCATGATGCACAGTCCATTCCAACGTCCATCTTTCAAGCAGCGATTTTACGATCGACTCCAAACCAAGCCTAAACTCAATCTTACGGACGACGGTCTCCTAGATGTCTATTTCATAGTCACGCTCCCCAACTTCATGGCGATATTTCAACTAGAATTCGATATTGCGCATAAGGCACTCATATCAGTAGTCAGGCAATCGCGGTTTCATGGCCCAGTGGATGGCACCCAGATTGCGGGGCCGATCACTGTCTCGAACAGGCTACTGATAGCCTGGGCGCGCCTGATGGAACCCATATACAACCAGTATAGGCTGGAGTACGATCAGTGAGTGAACGGCGGTGATCTTCAGGCAGTCCAGAGCTAAAACGTGCTTCAGTCACAGGCTACATCACAGTGTCGCTGCTGACCTCGAATATCTGAATGCTAGACGGCTCAGGCACGAAGTAAGTGTGATGAGGGGAATCCCGGCAGTAGCAATAGACATTGGCCGTAGCGTTAAAACGAAGATGGCACATTTGGCGGGCGGTCCTAGTGGGAGTGATTCGCAGGAGCAACTGGATACGCCGGGCGACACAGGTACAGGAGAAATTGGCACGGTAACCACGGATTGAGGTCACTATTTCTCGAACGAAGCTTCCGCAGTCATTCTCTCTGCATGAGTCTGAAGATATTCGCATCTATCTCATCACTCAACCCTTGTTCTTGAACTCTAGACCACTTTCTTTTCTCACAACCCCATACACACTTGGGATGTCCCCCTTATCCCCCAACTCCTCTTTGACCCTTTCCAGTCTCTCCTGCGCCAGCCCTAGCATCTTAACACTACTCCCACTCCTGTCCGCAAGGTCCCTCGCATGTCTCGCATCCTTCCGTGCCAGGTCGATATGGAATAGGGGCTCCTCACGCTGATAGTAGTCACCCTGAAGCATCCGTTGGGAGTAGGCGGTATAAGGGCCGGGAAACATTGTGGAAATAAAGGTGTGCAGATTATCAACGCCGAGACCGGATTTCTCTGCCAGAACGTGGCCTTCGGAGAGTTGCGAGACCATGTTTAGAATGAATGTGTTGCCGATTACTTTGAGGAGGGTGGCGTTGCCGGCTGGCTGACCGGAGAAGTCGACGTCGGCGCGGCCCATTACGCCCTTTGTGTACGGGGTGACTTTTGAGCAGGCGGATGAGGTGCCCGCGATGACGCAGACGAGTTGGCCGTTGTCAGCCATGGCTGGGGCACCAAAGACTGTGTGGTACGTTAGTAAGATTCTAACAGCTTCAGTCGTTTTTTATAATTCAGATTTGAAGAGAAGCCCCCCTGGAGCCATTTAGGACTCACCAGGCATCCCGACAAACTCAGCACCCTTCTCTGTAATCCTCTTTTCAAGCGCGTTGGTGGTGTCTGGGTGCACAGTCGAACAATCAACGACCAGCTTGCCCTTCACGTCTTCTTCCAGGATCTTATCCACGGCAGAGTTCACGGCAGCATCGTCGCCCAGACACATGAAAATAATGTCTGACTCTTTAGCCGCATCGTTGATAGTGTCTACGACTCTGGTCTTGGAGCCGAGTTTGGTGGCGAGATCTTCCGCTCGCTGCTTCGTCCGATTAAATACAATAAGTGGTTTGTCGAGGTTTCCCTTCTCTACCAGATTCTTACACATTCCCTACAAATGTCAGCGCTCTATAGTGAAGGATAGTCGGCTATACTTGCCCTGCCCATATTGCCGAGGCCTATCCAAGCGAGTTGTGGGGCCATGTTGAAGTGCTTGGTTTGTTTCCAACGTGGTTGTGTTACTTTTGCGGACAACGATGAACTAGTAAATCCTAGAGCTATATAATCTTATCTTAAAAACGTGCCCCTCATCTACTGCGAACCTCCGCCATCATGCGCTTGGTCATTCGTCGGCGAACGGGGTTAAGGCAAGGCCGAAGTCGGCTAGCTACAATGACGTTTAGCTCCCATTAACAAACTTCGGTCGCGGGACCAAATGTCTGGGGTAATTCTACACCGCTCATAGCCCTATCTTTACTTCCATAATACTTTCGATGTTTTTAGCAATTTGGCGGTAGCATGAAGCATGTGCGTCTGGAGCAAAGCCCCCGCGAAGGGTTTGGGGAGGGCTACAAAGAAAGTGAGTACGCTCAAGGTGGGCTTGACCCATGCAGTTATCTACCACCGAAGTCGCACAGCAGGACTGACATTGGCAGCTGCCCAGGTTCGATAGCACGAGACGAGTCTTTGCAAACACGAGCACTGCTCAATTGTCAACGACGGCCCGCCTCGACGCACTGTTCGCCCGAAAAAGCTTGAGCTCAGCCAAAGAGCGCCAACGAGCCGAACGCGAACAATTGACTCGCCTGCTCAAAGAGTCGCCGGGCAAACGCGATGCTAGAAACTTTCTCAAGCAGTTCGACTCCCCGAAAAAGGCGAAGACTGGTGCTACACCAAAGGTCCAGCCAGCTACGAGCGACGTGGTACATAATGACTACGGTTCGATACGGATTGGTGTGAATCTGGGCAACTTGTATCAGCCAACGATATTCACGCGGGACCCATTACCAGAGGAGAAATACAAAGAAGAAGAGCAGGATGAGCCGTTGCATCTTGCGTTGGTCAAGCTACGGCAGCCACAGACACTGGACGATCGAACTCTCGGAAACATCGCTATGACGTTGAGCCAGATGGCGCAATTGGGCTTGAGCACAGCTGTCGTGTTGGACTGTGACGAGGACACCGGCTCATACACCTCAGAGGTCGATTCACGTTACGAACATACAGTTAAAGAACAAGCAGCGCGCTTGGCAGCGGCACTAGAAGACTACCACGAGCCCGGGGCCTTGCTGATCGAGCACGCGCTGAGCTACTTGGATCTGGGCCACGACAGTCCGAGTACAGTGGAGGTGCAAAGCAGCTATCTTCTCTATCCCCCAATCGACGATGGCATCATTCCCATCATACCGCCTTTTGCATACAACACGGACCTAAAGAAGGTCAAGGTGCAGGCAGATGATGTGCTACTAGCATTGATTCGAGAGTTCGCAGGCATCACGGGGCAGGCCAATGGCACGCGCAAGCTTGATGGTTTCGTACAAGATAAGAACAGCACCGATTTTGAAAGACCGATTTTGGATCGCATCATCATCCTTGATCCTCTAGGGGGTATTCCTTCTGAGAATAGGGCAGATGGTGCGCATGTCTTTGTCAACTTGGAGGCAGAATATCGCGATATCAAGAATGAGCTACAACAACTTTCGTCGGCGGGCCCAGGAGGCGCTAGCGCGAGGAGCTCTTCATATGTCGGCAGCGGTAACCCGTTCTCGAGGTTTGTAGAAGAGGAGATCGTATCGCTGCCGGGATCCAAACCTCAACTCGCGGAGTCTGCGCCCGCGCGCCACCTGAAGAATCTTGATGTAGTCCAGCGAGCTCTCAGACTGCTTCCACCATCATCATCAGCGCTCATACTTACGCCTTCTGAAGCCGGGACACGTGCAATCCCTGAAGATACGCGGTCGACACCATCTAAAAACCCTCTACTCCACAATCTGCTGACCGATAAGCCCATGGTCTCGTCCTCACTTCCAACAGCTCCTGCTAGCCGATTCTTAGGTTCTGCAGCACCCAACCCTTCCACCTTCCTCAAGAAGGGCATACCTCTCACCATGATACCCGATCCGCGTAATTCAGGACCGTGGCAGCCACCTTCAACGTCGCGTCCTAGCATCGACCTCGCAAACGATCCGCGGATCAACCTCCCTAAACTTGTTCATCTTATTAACGACTCATTCCGTCGGAAACTCGACCCAAACGCCTACCTCGAGCGCATTCACGGCCGTGTCGCAGGCATCATAATAGCAGGCGACTACGAAGGTGGCGCAATATGTACATGGGAGAAACCCTCCATCCTCCTCAACACCACGCCTACTGGCATAACAACACCAGACTCGCCCTACTGGGTACCCTACCTCGATAAATTCGCCGTCCTCACATCATCGCAAGGCTCAGGCGGCGTCTCAGATATTGTTTGGGCCGCACTGACGCGGACCTGCTTCCCCGAGGGCGTGGTCTGGAGGAGCAGGACGAGCAATCCGGTGAATAAATGGTATCAGGAGAGATCGAAAGGGATGTGGAATCTTCCTGGGGGACAGTGGACGATGTTTTGGACTACGGAGGGTGTTACGCACGGATGGGATGCGCCCATTGAGGGTTTCGAGGGAAACAAGGAGATTTCGAGATGGGATGCATATGTGGATGTTTGTAGTGCGATTGAGCCGAGTTGGGCGGATGTAAATAAAAAGGCTCATTAAGTCAATTTGAACGAGAGTCGATGAAACATGCTTTAGCTGAGGTCTACTGTGACGCCAGCAAGTCTAATTGAATTTATAAAGCGCGAATAGTATATAGTAACGTCCTGTTGACATACTCTTCTGTATATGGAGCAAGTACAATTCCTCGATCGGCATGCCTCAGAGCTCGCGTCTCAATAAATGAGAAGTATAGTAACACTATGCCATACTGGGATGGCGCTATCTAGTTCTGCATCTGGCCTCGAAAGCGTATCTTCCCGACTCTATTAGATGTCTATGTATGAATTCAGACGCACAACGATGTATATCCAGAAAGATTAGTAACAAGGGCGATCGGACGATGTGATGATACCCCGCACCATCCCTCAATGTAGCAGCCGCTTTTGTATCACGGACATTGAAACGACCTTATCGGACCTTAAAGCTCTGCATGCAAGACGGCAACTTGCGAGTACAGCTTTCGACTCAGCCTTAGCGCCCGAGATAGTGTTACACACATACCAAGGCTAGTGGTGTCTACTAAGTCATGATGTAATCGAAACCTCCGAAATGGGACATGCGCCAAGTTCGCGACGGGCGTGGGGAACCGCCAAATCACGCCAGGAACGGGTGTGATCAGGATGCGGATACGTTGCGGGCTTGGGGATCTCGGGACGGAGGTGGCCGGTAGTCGCGACGAAGTTCCGAGTTGTTTGTTGATGTTGCGAAAGGTTTATTGGTATTGCAGGACGCTGGATCTCAGCTCAGAGCCCGCAATCCTCAACCTCCAAGTTTCAACTCCCTGTCTGATTGAACCAACCGAAAGCCTTCAGCATGTCTGATAACATCATCGTGAAGAGCGTGGCAGGAACGTGTATCACGTTCTCCTTCATCCTAGCTGGTAGGTTATTTGCATTGCGCCGTTCGACCCCGTAACTCATCGATCTAGGAAATGCAATCACACAGTCCTTGATGACTGTCCCAGCACTCCTCGTCGACTTCCCGCCACCAGGATCGCCCGAGCACAGCGAACGTGCAAAGCTCCTGGGTCGCCAATGGCCCCTTTGTTGGACGGTGGGCAACCAATTCTTCCGCCCAATCTCCACTCTCGGATTCTTGGGCTATGCGTATGCAGGATATGCCGTGTACCGCGAGGGCGTTCTAGCACGAAGTGACTGGAAGCTCTTCGGAGTTGCGGCGGTTATGCATTTGACGACCATTCTGCATTCGGCGCTCAACATGCAGCCGCTGAATGACAAATTGGAGGGGCTAGCGTCGCGGGCGAGTGAGAAGGAGTTGGGCGAAGCGGAGGGTATTGCGAGAAAGTGGGCGAGCTGGAATAGGTTGAGGCTGATTACTCCAGTTGTTGCGGGAAGTCTGGCGCTTTGGAACTTGCTTTCTTTGTAGAAGGCCTCACATGGGCGACGAGGGGAAGGTAATGAGATTATTCAAGATGAGCTTTACTCTGGTCAGTCAAAATTGTCTCCGTTACAATTTTTTGGAAAAAGGGTTGAGTTTAGCGTATTTCAGAACAAGAAAATACTTAGAATGCTCATGACAATCTGTAGGCAGTCCAACTACCAAGATCCTGAGAAAAAAGAGATTACATGATCAAACGTCTACCTCGCAATAGCCTGCGACTTCCAAGCACTCCTCTCACGCAACCAAGTCTCGAAATCGCACAGCTTCGGCTCTTCCTTCCTCAGGTTGTCGATTTCAGCACCATAACCTTCCGTCGCAAACCAAGTAATCATAAGATTCAATTCGGTGACCGCCCACATTAGCGCAGACCCAAAAACTCCATACGTGGCAGGCACTGGAATTCCAATCACCTTCTCAAAGCACTCATTCATTTCGTCCAATGTAAGCTCACTGCCTGCCAGTCCCTCGGCGCGAGCATTCCATTTCTCATGCTCTCTGAATGCTCTCGCGGCAAAGATACCAATATCTTCAACTGAGACCCATTGGATTGGCTTGCCCCGCAGCCCATCTCGGAGTGCAGCGAGGAAGACCTTTGTCGGGAAGCCGGGCGCCAAGTTATCCATGAAAGCAACAGGCCTCAAAATGGTCCAGCCCATTTTCTCCCCGTGCTTCCCCGCCTTCTCGAGAAGGTGCTGTTCGATTTCATATTTGCTCTGGAAATGAGGGATCGGCGTCGTGTTCTCGAAACTACGTTTGTTGCCGCCGCGCTCGACGGAGGAGTAGACGAAATGCGTGACGCCTTCTTTGAGGGATTCGTCAATTAGGGTATTGCCTTGTCTGACTTCGCCTTCGTGAGTGACGTTCTTGCCAGTAGATACTTGGACGGAGTAGACGCCCCATATTCGTGGCTCTATGCCAGCTTCTTTGAGCGCGACCTTTGCCGCCGAGAACAGCGCTGGGACATCGTCTAGGTTGCCTTGAACGAGCTTGACGGCAGGGTGATTTTCGACGATGCGCTTCGCGGAGGCTGAACTTGCGTCGCGAGTGACAGCTAGGAGTGTATAATTGGAACTGGATGGATGTGTAGCAAGATTCTTGAGAACTGCGCCGCCCTGCTTGCCCGTGACTCCAGTGACCAGGATGGCTTTCGTAGCAGACATTGTGAGGTGCTCGTATAGCTAAGAGATACTTGGAAACAAAAAGAGTTTTGCTTTCTTAATGTTGTATAAGCTTGGTTAAAGCTACTCGCAGTTTTGGAGAAAGAAATGAACGAGACAGTTAGAAGGCCAAGAACTGATGGAAGATATGAAGATATGCATCAAACATACGCCCGCCTGCGAGCGTGAAGTTACGGCCCCGCAATGCTCAGCACCTCGTGGCTTTTCAGCACTGTTGTTGAGTTTCCGCAAACCCGTTTGCTAATCAACAAAGCCATGTGCGTTGAGCCATTGCCGGTGGTGTACACACCGGCCTTTCAATAGCCTAAATCTGAGCGGACAATGCTGAATGCAGGTCGGGGAAAAGTGATCGCCACTAACAGGGGTGGTGAGCTTTAGCACTTCCGGTAATCATTTTCCTAGCTGCAGCGATCGGTACCAAACCTTTGTCATTTTATGCAACTAATGAAGTTCACCGTAGTGCTACCGTAGTCACACGGTAGAAGCTGAAGGTTAGGGATTCGAGGATTTGCTCGGAGATGGAATGCTTAAAACTATCCTGTAAAAACATTGAACTTCTTACGTGGAAGCGCAGCTGTGGAAGGAGTTCGTCATTGCTTTAATCTCAACTTGTTTAACAAACACTAGAGTAGGGAAAGCTTTTATTGGAAGTTTGCGGCTCCCTACACATTCCAAATGTTATCATTTGTTCAAAACATTGCTCAACTGTCTCTACAACTTCCATTCGTTTCCCACTACATCAACATTTTGCCGTCCGTCTTTATCTCTCTTGAAGAGTGCACTGCTTTTAATTCTGTTGCTGAATTTATAAAGAGAGTAAATATCATGGCTGTGTGTCGTTGACAGGGTCTTGGTGTGCAGAAGCGGAATCTGAGGGGGGAGGGGATGGCCGCGTTGAAGTCTCACATTCGATTGCTGTCAGCGCTTGGGGCTAAACTGTGGGGAGTAGCTTCCGATTTAATTTCTGCAAGTACTCACATCAGCTGTGACTGAAAATCTGTAGAAGAAGTATGCAAGAGGAGCAAGTGCTGCAAGTGCTACGAGAGCCGCAGTCGCAATGCGCATCTCTGAAGGGCTGAAATTGAGCTCTGACATAATGGATATACTATATTAATTGGAAGTTCATGTACTTGCGTGCTGGCTTTGGGAGTGTTCAAAAAACTATCGAAGTTCGTCGGCGAAATATCACCGTCACGTGCTCGGCAATTCACAGATCAGACGAGCAGCACTCAGAGGGCACCAATGTATGTGTCCTAGTACCTAATTCAAAATACTTTGATTGAAAATAACAGGTCAAATATCCGTTCTCTGCCCATAAAAATCACAGCAATGCTCGTACCGTCCCAGGACTCCCGCTCGGAGAACGAAACCACCTCCACAAGCAGTCCCTCATTGTCTTACTTGCAGCATCCCACACAAATCTTACTTTCTGACACGTGTTCAGTTTTGCACGAAGACTCAACAAATGCGTGATTTCTGAGTCTCATCTCAGCACAAGCCATCAACATCCCTCGCATACTATATGGCGCATCTTGGCAGCGTCATTGACTTTTCTGAACCACAACAGACACAGATGGCGAAATGCACGCCACGGTCTCAATCTTGCATTCCCGTTGGAGACCCGTCGGAATACCCGTGGGCTAAGGTAGTGTGCTCAATGAAGTTTATGGTTGCCGGTGCCTGGACTAAGGGCGTAATCATGCCGGGGTCGGGCTGTGAGATGGCAAGGGGTTTTATTATGATTAGGGAACAGTTTTCGAGCGATCTGTGCTTCACCGGCGGGATTATCGTAACCCATGGAACTGTTGTACGTGACATGGTACTGGCCCAACAGAATGTCGTGTCCTTGTACGGGGAAATAATTTCCGAATGCACGGCGTCCTATGCAGCGGTTTCAAAAAATGCAAGAACCCGGGCTAGCTGTACAAGGAAATCACTTACATGGTGCTGGGCAGTCATGCTGATATGAGAGCCGCAAAATGGGGTCGTAACGAGGTAGCCATGAGCAAGCTTTAGATGGAGCTTCATTTGTAATACCTACTCCCTTAGAGTTGTAAGATTGAGTTTGAATTCAACCCAGCCCGTCTATCTGGAAAAAGAAAAGGCTGCAGCTGTCTTGCTGTGACGAGTGGATGTTGAATCTGAACCAAACGGCTAGGTGCCCGAACCTTGTACATTCTGCAAGAATGGTCGCGTGCTGGAATATTCGCTTGCCGTGCGATAAAGTATGTCCCCTGCACCTCGCAAAGGCTAACAGAGGCCTATTCTGTACCTCTATGACGTTTTCATACTCAAGTAGAACTTGGCTGGCGCTAGAGTTATACCAGATCTGTTGTTTAATAATTGTATTTAAATTCATGCCGAATCATACATTCATTCTTACGATCTATGCTACGCCTCGGAGAAAGTGCCTACCAAGCTGAACTATGTATTACTGCCCCACAAGCAAGCAAATGAGAAAGTGCTCAGTCCCAGTCGCCCGCGCCCAGCTCAATAGGCTTCCCCGCCCTCATATCTTCCATAACCTGCTCAATACTCCAGGGTTCATACTTGTACCCACGAGGATAATTGGGCTCAAATGCATCCTCATCCCGCATATGCACGCCTTTCTTCAAACTCTCTGCGGATTTCTCATAATTTTCATAAGCGTAGGCTTCCGGGTCGTGAGACCAAACCCATTTGGGTAGTTTAGGAGCGGCGCGGCGCGGGTCGAGTTTGACCTTGTCCCAATCGGTGTCCTGCAGGAGTTCGGCGTTGGAGAAGCCGAGTTTCTGGGCGCAGGAATTCCGGATGAATCTAGAATTCTGTTAAAAAATGCATGATATGAGAGGTGATTGTGATGGAAGCTTACCGGAATCGAATGTGCACACGCACAGACTGTGGGATGTTCTCTTTGCCACCGATCTGCAAACATGAGGCTATTGAGATTGCATCTTCGATAGCCTGTGTCGCGCCATTGCCCGACGCCGGGAGGTAAGAGTGTGCAGCGTCGCCGATCTGAATTATACGTGCGCTAGGAGATGTCCAGCTAGGCTGAGGGTTGCGCCAGAGAAGTTCGAAGTTGACGATGGTGTTGGGTGGGGTGCAATCCACGAGCTCCTTGAAGATGGGTGCCCACTTTACCGTCTCCATTCCTGGCATCTCATCCATGCCTTGCAGAACTTCCTCCTTCTCGATGGTGTTGTTCCAGCTCTCCTTCTCTGTGCCGGTAACCTACTGGCGTTAGCTGTGATGTTTATCTCAATAAAAGGTGAAACTTACGTCGTGGTTCATGATCCACACCATTACATCCTCTCGAGACAGCGTTAAAGCGTATGAAGAAGGGCTAGGACGAGTCAGTCTTCAGCGGGCCAGCCTACATAAGAGTTGCTTACCCTAGCCATGTCCTCACAATTGATTCATTACCTGGCATCAGTTTGAAAAACTCTTTCACCTTCGGGTTCTTGTCTAGCTCTGCGCGGGGGAAAGCAGCACGCCACATGGCCCTTCCAGAAGGTCTCGCGCGTACCTGTCCGCCGACCAACTTCTGGCTCTTTGATCCGACACCGTCAGCCGCAATCACAACATCTGCCTCGTAGCGCTGGCCGTCATCTGCCACACAGCCTCCCTTTCCGGTCTGCTCATCCTCAAAGTAGTCAACAATTTTCCGATTGAACTCTACAGACACGCCCTGCTTTTCAACCGCACTGACAAACATCTTGTAGACGAGTGGGCGCATTTGGAACTCGCCGGGAGGAGTGTCTGGATCCAATCCTTGATCGCGCAGACGGTCTGCAACCTTCTTTGGCCCAATCACAACCTCGCCAGAGTGCTTGAATGTCTCGATCCAGGCATTGTGGAGGGAGATCTTCTTGTACTCCTTCAGCAGTTCGGGCCAATGCTTCAAGAATCGCGTCGCGCTCAGCCCCATGAAGTACATATCACCTAGTTAATCTGATAAGTATTTGTACACTAGCAGGCATCGAGACTTCTCACCAGCCGTGTTAATGTCTGCATTCCTCTCCAAGACTCGAACATTGTGGCCTTTGCGCGTGCATTCTAGCGCAGCTACCAGACCAGCCAAACCAGTGCCCACGATGAGGACGTCAATGCCAGTTGGGGGGTAAGACCCAAGTGGCTTGGCCTCCATCGTGGAATCGCGGGAAGTGAGTGCGTGAGGCATAATGGCGAATCAGCTGAGGAGTGTATGTTGCGAGTGTGTATTCTCGAGATCAATGTCAAATACCACACGCATGCAGCATCTATCTTAAGGTTCGCTCATTTCTCCTTCTCCGTTGGGGTACCAGGGCGAATTGCCGAAGACATCGGACGTCCGAATTACCGACCTGTCTCGAGGCTGTTACTCTCGACTTGCTTTTGAAGCGCACGAACTGCACCGCGCGATGATGATTACACTTGGTGGCTGAAGTTCAAGTAAATGGCTTTCTCGGCGATACAGTGATATCGATGACGAGAAACGGTTCTAGGGCTGTTCCAAAACTTCCGATCGTAGTGTCGTGCGCCAATGCGCTATGGTTCCCCACCAAGTCCGGAAGGCGCAACGGCACGCTAACCCAATCTTGAACGGACTCAAAGTCGAGTAAGATTTGGCGTTCGATTGGTACGATTTGCGAGGCAACCACAACCTATCGCTGTAATACGAGGATTGCATGTTTCATGCGGGCACGTGAAGCCCATATTGCAAAACATCCCTAGTTGCCTTGCTGTGTAACATACGCCAATTTACACGAGTATGTCTAATGACACTTAGACGTGACGTTTTGAGTTCAACACGTGATACGGCACTCAGCACTCATGGCTTGAGTGCGCTTTTTGGCCAGTAGCCTTCATGATGAACCGACTAGAAGGATCGAGGACCGAGACCGATTGGTTCGAAGCCCTGGCTCTGTGTTCCTAAACCCCTTTCCACAGCCTCAGATGGAACATCATGACGACTGAGAGGAGATTCTTTAGTACTCCTTTTTATGATGCGAGAAGACTGTAGTGTCAGTCGAGGGCCATGGCATAATCGTTCACCGGCCACCCGTCGAGCGGATGGTAGTTGTCTTCCTGGTGCTGTTGAAAATTGCCTTTCACACGGTAATTGTGGCGGACATACTAGCCGACCAATTGAGGTCTGTCAGTCAAGGATATCATATCTTGAACCAGGGGTCACTGTGCGGTACGCTCCTCTTCCTGCATCTAGAAGTACGTCATGACGATAGCCATGTTTATGGTGCACTGTCGCACTTTAGCCCAATCTGAAGGACCTCAACATGGCGTTGTCGGTGCCTTCCTGTACCGACTTCAATTTGTCCACACCACCGGGTATCATACCTTGAAAGTCGGCACGGGATCTTCATTGCCCAGCATCGTAGAGACACATAGGGTCGATGGGCTTCTAGATGTATCCATTGGTCGACCTGCTGGCTGTCAATTCAGGCGATCTCTTGAACCCTCGTCGGCCACGCCCAGCTAGCTGCCGACGGTGTGTCGTGCTGGGTTGTCTCATAGCGCCAGTGGTCCCTGTTTCCCTACGTATGATGATAGGATATGGGGAGCCGGACAAGAACAATAGCGCTGAAGCCTTTGGTCTGATATGTAGGGAGCTCCTGGCAGTAGTGGCCTGTGACTGTAACCATCCTAACAGCACCTTGGGCCGAGATCCTTGGACCCGCTTGCTCACTGACAGCTATTGTACTGTGGGTTATTTCCGTATATTCGACAGTCTGCTCAGTCAATTTTTCGCATCGTAGCCATGCATTCCGTCACAGTATACGCCCTTGGCGTCGCTTTCATCAGTTTCGTCCTCTACACATTCCTCCAGGCCGTCTCAAAATACAACGCCAAATACAATCCTCGTGGACTACCTGGACCAACCCTAGTACCATGGCTCGGCAGAGTTCATGATCTTCCCATTGATTTCATGTGGTTGAAGTTCAAGGAATGGGGCGACATGTATGGACCGATTTATCGAACGAAGATGCTGGGTTCGAACTTCATTATCATCTCTGACGAGACAATTGCGGAAGAGATGTTGATAAAGAAGGCAAAGTTATACTCTGATCGACCTGAGATCAAGTCGTTGTTCGACGCGAAGAGCACGTACGGCTCCATGGAATATCTACCCTTGATGGGGAAGAATCGTAAGACTGTCCATTACCGCTCTGCTTCACATGTTGCTAACAGCTGTTCAGAGTACTGGGCTCGTCAGCGGAAGTTCACACATTCTTACCTCACTGGAGCGACCAATGCCCAGTACTACGGAATCATGGAGCTCGAAGCGAAGCGATGGCTATACAGACTGGTCGAGGACCCTGATGACTTCGCCTTCTCGCTCGAGGATATGTGTTCCAAGGTCATGTGCCAGTTAACATGGGACGATGATTCACTGAGCGTGCCTCTCACCCCTAGTGCCTGGGGTCTTCTAACCCAGATGTCACCTGCCGGCCCCATCACCAACGTGCTGACACCACTCTGGGATTACGTTCCGGAACCCATTAACCCGTGGAAACTTCGAGAGCGCAAGCGCCATGACGAGCAGCAAGCGTGGTTCATGGACTGTCTGCAGAAGACTCGTAGGTTGATGGAAAAGGGTAAGCAGCGTCCCTGCTTCACCCGAACGTATCTCGAGACAGCGGAGAAGACGAGCATCTCTGGTGATTATGAAGCTTCTTCGGTCATCGGAATGATGGCACTTGTCGGTATCTTCACCGTTGCCGGGCCACTATACTACTTCTTGGTGGCAATGGTACACCATCCAGAGTGGCAGATTAAGTGCCAGGAGGAGATCGATCAAGTTTGTGGAAGCCATCCCCCTGCCGTCGCCGACTTGCCCAATCTGCCAATCCTTCGTGCTTGCATCAAGGAAACAATGAGGTGGAAGCCAACTGTCCCCACTGGTAAGTCAAATGGATGAACCATATCTCCTCGATGCTGATAATGTCTTAGGTGTTGCTCATGAATGCGAGGCCGACGATTGGTTCCGAGGGTACTTTATCCCCAAGGGCACGCGTATCCTCCCACTGGATTGGGCGTTCCTCCGCAACCCTGTCAAGTACCCTGACCCAGATTCCTACCGCCCTGAACGATGGCTTGAATCCGGCTGGCCAACGTTCCAGGAACCCCTCACCAAATATCCCGACATTGTAGGCATGACTTCGTTTGGTTGGGGCCAGCGACAATGTCTTGGAATGTCCATCACCCGTGACGAGACTGTTACTGGGTGTGGAGGTCTCATGTGGGCTTTCAACTTAAAGAGAAAGGTCCATCCGGTAACAGGAGAAGAAATCGAGGTGCCACTAGAGAAGTCGAACTCGCTCCTTATCATCAAACCGGATCCATTTGAGATGGCGTTCGAGCCGCGAAGTGCCACCCGGAAGGCCGAAGTGATTGCGCAATGGAAGGCGGCCGAAGCAAAGGACTTGGAGAAGAGGGCCACTTTCCTGAGGCAGGCGGAGACGAGGGAGGTTTTGAATGGTTTGTAGTGGCACCAACTGTATAGTTACTGAGGGGCATAAGTGACAGGCGAGAGGCGTTAATGGGCGTGGCGGCTGTATGTTCCATAGATCCTATATCTACTCCGACTTTGAATGCGCATAATATATTGAAGAGGTGTTGGCTTGGTATGAGGTCATAGTTGTAAAATGCATGCGTAGACGAAGCTGCTTGTACCTAGATCGAGCTCATCCACGTAATAACCTAAGGCATAGTAATAGTGCAGAAGAGAAAATGGAATCCTCAACATCAGGTGGAGTGAGTGAGACTCGAGAATGAATAGGTGAGGAGTTTGGGCATTCCAACGTTATACAGAGAGTTGTAGCTGCTCGTATTCGGAAAGCGCTGAGGAGCCGGCGCCATGCTGCGTTGGGTCTAGCCGCTCACTACCTTTCATCCATTTCCATTTCTCGAGCCAGAGCAGCATCTCACTCAAAAAGGAGCCAAAAATCAGGGCCATCAGCAGCTTCTATCAATGCCCTGTGTACTAGAGTGTGTCAATAGACGCTCCTTTTACAGCTGCCCTGGCAAAACAAGTAAGATCCTGACGGCGCAATTACCCCTCCAGGTACCCCTCCAACGTGGCCAAAGCGCAAACATTTCAAGCTTCAGCTTCCGGCATCCTTGGAGCTTTCGGGCCAGGTCGTGGCAACGAGTGGCAATGTGAGACCAATGAAGTATCTGTCCCCACATAGTGTGCCTGGTCCCTAGCAGCTGTTTCGTGCAGCTGTCATTAGCTCTGCGGAATGAGCTATAAAGGGTGGGCACGACTTACCCCTCCATCGGTCTCTCACTTTTAAAGCTGCCCCTCCTTCATCATCCTTCTCAACAACAACACTCCACCAACAACCCTTTCTTCACACATAACCAAATCCATCAAAATGTCGAACCCCCGTGTCTTTTTCGATATCACCATTGGCGGCGCGCCTGCTGGCAGAGTCGTCATGGAGCTTTTCGCCGACCAGGTCCCCAAGGTGAGTACCCCGCCATCAGAGTCTTCATCTCATCGCGCTCCTTTTCCTTGAGATCTCTACTGACTATCATCACATAGACCGCTGAGAACTTCCGCGCTCTCTGCACTGGCGAGAAGGGCACCGGCCGCTCCGGCAAGCCCCTCCACTACAAGGGCTCCAGCTTCCACCGCGTCATCCCCCAGTTCATGCTTCAGGGTGGTGACTTCACCCGCGGCAACGTATGTTGCTAGAACCCACACAAGTGAGGAGCAAAGACTGACATGCACAGGGCACCGGTGGTGAGAGCATCTACGGCGAGAAGTTCGAGGATGAGAACTTCAACCTGAGGCACACTGGCCCTGGTATCCTCTCCATGGCCAACGCTGGTGAGTAGCTTCTTTTGTAACATCTCCCACGTGGAATGTACTTGCCTCCAACCAGGAAACTGGTTTTCAAGACATTTCCTCTCGAACAACTCAACTAACAACTTCTCAAGGCCCTGGTACCAACGGATCCCAGTTCTTCATCTGCACCGTCAAGACCTCGTAAGTCGACCTTGCTTGCGTACGAAACGCTCTCGCAGAAACTAACTCGCACACCTAGGTGGTTGGACGGCAAGCACGTTGTGTTCGGACAGGTCGTCGAGGGCTTGGACGTTGTCCAGGCCGTCGAGCGTGTCGGTTCCTCCAGCGGCTCGACCTCGAAGACTGTCACCATCGCCAACTCTGGCCAGCTATAAATGCGAGTCACAGCTGCCATGAAGGCGCGTGGCGAGGCGCATGGTCAACGATTATGATTCAATGACAATAAAAGTCTTGGGAAGGAGAGTAGGATTATACGTATTACAGGCCGGTCATAGTACTTTTGATTAGGGAAATGATTGATCAGTGTGCGCCCCTATCAATGTCTTTGCGTGATCACATACCACTTCAGTTACCCAAACGTGTCGACTTGCAAAGCTTTCACTCCCAAGCCCCGCTAAAATTAAACTTATACTCCAACTCTGACATGTTCTTTGCGACCCTTATCCTACCTTTAACCCTTACTTGCCTCAGTCAGTGGGTCCGTTACACCTACCTGGTTATTAGTTACTGCGTCATGCAACGATGAGCAACAACCAATTATCCAATTAATGCAACCATATTGCAGATTGTAGATCGCATATCGCGTCTCCAAAGGGATGGAGCAGCAGCATCCGAAGATGAGGCTCATGTTGTGTTTCGATGTCCCCACCCGAGCTTGCGCAGCACATTTTGGTTGAGCCCTGGTACCCCACCCAGGTTCCATTTCCGTGGGTTTGTAAATCTAGATCGCTTTGTAATTGAACGCGTATAATGAGTGGCTTTGCTGTTGGATTGGACTGTGCAGCACCAATTCAAATGGTGAGAATGCCGAACTACATGCAATATGTACTGACATTGGAATATATGGGGAAGAAGATTTGAAACATTTTCTTTGCACGAATAGGTTACTATGTTGCAGTTTTGTGGTACTTGTATTAGAGACTGAACATGATGGGTGAGAAATACAGCTCAGTGGTATGCTATGGTTGATTGAAAGAAATATGTGGAGTCAGTCAGCCTGAGTGGCCTTGGGGTGGTTTGATTTGAGTTGTGCACGTAGTGGCAGAATAAAATAGTTCCACAATGTAGACCATGTACCTTTGCTCGTGGGCCGCGTAGCGTCTCCTAGATCTAAATGCAATGAGGAACTGAAAGTAGTGGGATAGTGGTGCTTCATAGACTGAAAGCAACCGGGCCAGGGTTGCTGCGACCGTGTTCTGTACTGAGATATTAGTAGCTCGCCACCCCGTTGGCAGCCTGGGGCAAATAAGCCTCAACTTCGGCAATAAGCCCAGCGTTACATCGACCATGCAGCTGCACTTCTCTTCCAGAGGACCGTTGAAGGACGTTGCCATGCAAACGGCATACACCACATGCCCGCGGAGGCAATGCATGGAGGACTTCCCCGCGAAGTCCTCGTATGCCTCTTGCGTGCTGTCGGTGCCTAAAATGTTCGTTAAGCTATGTTTGTACGCAGGCTAACAAGAAGCGACTTTGGGCGCGAAAAAGGAAGCTTCGGGAGCGTTGCCCCACTGACGCATCATTAAGGCATACGAGGCGTGGGCAGTGCGGCGAGGCGAGACGACTCATGTCTTCGCATCGAGTAATGACAAGACGCCTCATACGCTGCGAGGAATGACTATGCGCAAGGTAATCGTCGAAGACTGTATGGTCAATATGGAGCAATCAGTGCCCTCGCTGGTGGTGTCATCGTGGGTGATGTCTGTCAGCACCTCCACGGGGCGTCCTTCGACACGCTCGGTGTCTATACGCTCCACTGATGAGCCATCCTCGAGAGCCGATTCATATGAGTGGAAGACAAGGCGGGGGCATCTTTCGGGGCACCCGCGAGAGTGGAAGAACGTATTGCATGACGGAATATAAAAGCACAAGGCGAAACAGGCGTTCCGCTTAGCGATGTGTTCAATAAAAACAAGCCTATGATTCTGCCGGAGAACGATGGGGAGGAGGGCGATGAGCCGAAGTTGTCGTGGCTAGCATTTGAAGTCAACACGTACCTCGCCTTGATTGGCCCAACTCTGCACAATGAGGCAGTGTTCTAACTTTGCAAATTGAGAGGGACTCAACAGAATGGAGAAAGAGCCAAGATGACGCTCGATGCGAATAGAATAGTCCAATCTGGTTCTCCGTTATACTGAGGCAAAGAAGACGCGGCTGAACGGCGATTGGAGCATCACGTGTGGCAACTGTCACACCTTGGCGGGCATTTCCGCAGCTGCGCGGCACCTTCCAAGTTCGGACACAAGCAGCGAGAACTACTGTAAAGGTTGCCTCTGGAAAATGTCACTGCCTCGGCCATGATCATGTTCACTCGTCGTGTGAGGTTTCTGTTCGCAGGCAACGGCTGCGAGGACTAGCGTCCGGAATGCGTCGATGCTGGTCCTTGCCAGCGCAGCTCTCCCAGCCCTACGCTCATCGGGACAAGGCGGCCAAACAGGAAGAGGATACAGCTTCCAGCAACTAATATGTCGGGTCCAAAGTGATGCGCAGTTCCGATGTTCGCAGCGAGGGCTACCTGTACTACATGACGTCGAAGTGGAGCGGTGGACGTCGCTACGAGAAAGGTGAGCAGCACTCCACCGTCTGGTGACAAACGGGAGAGCCCGTTGAAAAGCGGCGGTTCAATTGCACGTGGGATCAGCCACCAGGGAGCGTGTCGTCCCGCTGGCGTCCGGATCCGACGAGGAGTATATAACCCACTATCGGCACCCGGGGTGAGGGAATGGCGGATAAGGCGGTGTTGCCGCTCGCTGAGGTTTGCGGCCGGTTGCTGAGGTTTTTTTGCAGCCGCTGAGTGAGCACTGGGGCCAGCCGCATGCGCTCTCACTGTTTCCAGAGTAGCTGGACACAGAAGAGGAAAACTCTAAAGGCTGCGTGAGGCCTGCCGTGAGCGTTGCGCGAGGTGGCCAGGTGGTGCTGGAGGAGGGTGGGCGAAGCCGGCTGATTCGCTCAGCCAGCTATAAATCGCTAGTTTCGGGAAAGTCATACGGGTCGGCTGGACGAAACTGGCGTAGCTGGGCGTATGGAACAGGCTCTAGGTGAGGCCAAGGCAGCGGAGGTTGCAGACGGTGCAGGCATGTTGGTTGGCGATGATCGAGGACTCGCAGACCCGCGCGACAGGCGACGACACACTCCAGGCAGCCCCAAGCAGCCCGGCATCCACCTATCCCACGCCCTGCGCTGCGCCTTTATTCACGCTGCATTCCCACGCAAAAGCCTGAGATCTTAAACTCTATTCGATCTCTGCCTCCGCCTCGTGCCAGGTCACCCTTTCGTGCGCTGTCGTAGTCCTGCGCCCTGCGCCTGCTTCACTTTACCATTTCTACTTATACGCTGGACGTACATGGTGTTGTGCGTCAACAAGCGGCAAATCTGCATTTCACAGCCATTACTCTGTTTAATCCAAGCCCTATTCTCTCATCATGTCACCAAACGTGCATTGGCGGCAGCAACATGAATCGAGCAACAGCACCGCGTCCGGTCGCAGCGACAACAGCGTCCGCTCGTACGAGACGGCTCCGACTGAGTACAGCGACCGACGACCATCGCTAGCGCACAGTGCGACATGCTACGCACGAGTAGAAGGACGCGGACGAGACTATTTCGCGCCCAAAGATGACCGCGAGCGATATGAGAACCCTCCTGCCCGCACCTCAGTCGACACATATGCCTCGACTTCAGAGGAAGACCTTACCGATGAGCTCGACGATATGCCTGACTACGATGTCCCACAGTCCCACTACGACCCCCTTCCCTCTGAAGCTATTCCCACAACGCCCCGCGACTTTGGAGAGCTCTTCCCCACAGCCAAGCGGATATCCATACGACACGACGATGCTACGATTGACGGGAACATGAACCTAAGAGTCGACACACAGGTTGAAGAACGAGGCCACAGGAAGCAGAGTTATACCCTCTTCCATCTTCGCATGAAAGATCTACGCACCCGCGAGTTCTCCCTACGCCGATACTGCAGGGAGTCTGGCCGCGAAGTCTGCCACTCAATCCGCAAATACCAAAAGCCACCGGCGGAGAAACGACCAGTCTTGCAGCGCGCAAGCACAGCGCTGGCCAACCTAGTCAAGCCTGACTCGCGCCCCGCCACATCATCAGGTCTCACACGTGCTGACTCTGGCTATGAGTCGGTGCGTGGCAGTGTTAACGAGCGAGCAGACGAGGACGTGGCGGAGTCACGCCCCAAGTCCGTAGGCTACAACAAAGGCCGTGCCCTGATCCCCACCAACACCATCAAGCTCGAGTTCTCCAACTACGCACACCTTGATGTGAAGCGGCGCGGCGCAAAGTCGCACAAGCGCTACGCGTTCGAATACTGGGGGCATGACTACTCCTGGAAACGCATTGTCAAGTCAGAGAGTCAACGCGACCAAGAGAACGTGTCCTACTACCTTGTTAGAGATGACAACGATAAGGAGCCGCTGGCGCACATTTGTCCTGTGCCGCTGACGCTGGAGGAAGCAAGGGAGGAGACGGCGAGGGGAGGCTGGGTGCCGCCATGCTATATGCGTATTACCGGTGACAAGATTCTAGAGTCCGACACGGACATTTCAGAGTAAGTTGCACACGTCGCACATGGCAGCCTGCACCAGGCAGCAGCCTGCAGTATGCAGCACGCATTTGGCAGTCGACTAATGTGGTGAATAGTGTCGTCGTCGCAACAGGCCTGATGACCCTCGTGGACGACTGCATAAAGCGTCGCTTCCACTCAAAGCGCAGCACCCAGTTGCACATTCCACTTCTTCGGACTCCGTCGTTCAAGATGAATATGGAGTACATTGGACCCAAGCGGCTTATTGATGAGGTGTTTCATCGGAAACACCAGGACGGCGGAAGCCCCAAAAAACAACCATCTACGTCACGCTGGGGTCCCGAGTGACTAAGTTTGGAGATTGTTTGATCATTGGACCCGTCGGAATTTGACGCGCAACCCGCCCATGTTGGGAAGACGCAGCGCATTCTCGTACATTGTCACTCCGAGCTGTCAAATCTGTTCTGTTGGGATGCGGGGATGTAAGTTCCCGCTGCCCGCGTGTCGTTTGTAGTCATGTTGTTTTTTCCTACATCGCGTCCGAGATCAGCGTATGCATAGCGTCGCAGATTGTTTGCTGCATTAATTGTTGAGCGTAGGGCCTTCTGTGGGAGTACAACGTTTTTTGGTATCCTTATGCCTCCTCCATTTGGTTATGGACGGCCACTCTGTATCCACGCTTGGATCGATATACACTACGATCCCGTAGTATTGGTATGAACTTACGACTTTTGAGCTATATATGCTCTCTTCTTCCGATTTGGTCCCAAAGCCTGCCGCTATTGAGATATTAATAATGAGCCACACTGGTTCGGACATTTTAGTATGCTGAAGTTACACCAAGCTCTGTCCCGACCGCGTGGGCCCTGTGCGAGTCTCATAGTCGCTTCATGATCATTTGACAGATCATTGGAACGCCGTCCGCCGCGTCCATCGCTGTGGTGTTTGCTTCCTATGTTAGA
Source organism: Cucurbitaria berberidis CBS 394.84 (assembly GCF_010015615.1). Lineage (NCBI taxonomy): Eukaryota > Fungi > Ascomycota > Dothideomycetes > Pleosporales > Cucurbitariaceae > Cucurbitaria > Cucurbitaria berberidis. The sequence goes on from NW_024468938.1 coordinate 2,460,960, forward strand.
AGTTTTCACGTATATTGCTGTGGCACCATGATCAGCCCGGCATAACGTGTCTTTTGAAGTCCCAATAATGTTGTAAAGGGGTAAGTTCGCAGATCGCTGACGATTTGCCTTCCTCTTTTGTCGATGTGGGAAATACACGAGCCTTACTGATGCTCCATGCGTTGGGCTGCGGCATCTTGTGCGACACTTCTGTTAGCTTCCCTACCTGCAAGCTAATCAGTTGATCTCACGAGGCATGAAGAATTCGTCAGGAGGCTTGTTGCAGCATCTTAGCTTCCTGCTCTGCGGTGAAACCCCCGGCCGTGGTACGACTAATATTCCAAGTTCAAAGAAATTCCATTACTGGCAGTACACCATCATCATCTGCAGCAAGCAAGCACATTTCACAAAGTCTTTGTTAAATCATAGCCTGGCATACGGCGGTCAAAATTCGGAATTACTATTAGGCAGGTGAGTGGTAAGGCGCGGAGATTTGCGTTTGCTTCACGATTCCATTCCCACAACACTCCGTCGGGTCGTTACATCGCGAGGCACAGACAGCAGGTAGGTACCCGTTATCATCCTGGCCAAATGACAGACAGCTTCTTGTAACTTCGGGATATGCGTGCTAAGCGAGACCGCAAACACCTCCATTTTGACTTTCTCATCAGTTGATGAATCTAATCGCTTCTTTCGCGTGATATAGCAGTCTGGCTTCTCAACAGTAGTGCCCCCTGCTGATGTAATACATCAGGAAACGTGATAGTGTCAAGCAGGGCCTGAAGAGCTACTGCACAATGAGTTGTTCTCGCTCCACGCTAGATGCTCTCTTGCAGCATGTAGTGCGCGCGCAAACGTCTCCTTGGGCTGAAGTTTCAGGAGCATCCTCAACGAAACAGCAATGACATGTCATGCAATTGCTGCCATACCATCTACCTATCATCAGGAGCTCGCCTAACTGGTTACCTTCTCGAAAGTCTGCCGATGGTCTGTCAGGTGCCGCCCGCCACGCCTCGTCTTTTCTTTTCGCGCAAATACCAAAGCTACCCTCCCTACCTAACCCATCGGCCCGCTCCATACCGGCCCAATGTATCGGGTCCGGAGGGTTATGAGGTAAGAAATTCTGTGTGTGGAAAAAACATCATTGGCCCACGGAACATCACCGCTGCATCGCGGCTTCTGGCATCGTTGCATATGACTTGGGAAAAAGTATGATTAAGAAAACGGGTTCTCGCATTTGTACGTTACTACCAGCATCATCTGCTTTTCTTTTTTTTGACCAGCCTCTTGTGAAATTTGGGGATTATAAGTAGCCGTTGGGTTCTGCACAGAAGGCATCAAATTCAAACTATCGTTGAGTACACCGTCTCAGTTATATCCCGCATTATTCAATCGCTTCTACATTTTCGAGGACTTCATAATTTCAGAGGTTTGTTTACTATGGCGACCCGCGAGCCATGGACGCAGCGTCTCAGAGGTGGGTCAAGTGGGGATTGATTATCAATTGGTGGCCTAAAATTACAATGGACTGACAAGGTGTAGATCATTGTCTTGTTCGGGGTCTTAGGGAACCCACATACCAAGACGTGTCTGACCGTCGAGGTAAGACCTACTATCTCACTCAGTCAGCCATCCCATTGATACAGTGTAGGAGGTCGAACCGCCTGGTCTACAGTTGCAGTAGTCAACGGCACCCCATATGCTGCCCGCTTTTGGTACGATGGAGCTTACGTAGACCAAGCAAAGGAAGACGCTGCGGAGATCGCCTTGCGGAAACTCACTGGCTATACCGATCCGACAGTCGAACCGCCACCAGCGAACCACTACCGCCCCGCAATCACAGCCTGATTCTCACCACCAGCAACAGACTTGAAGATTTTTGCATGAGCATGGGTCTTTTTATTCGGGTGGATATCTGTTCTTTCTTCTTCGGTTCGCTCATTCATTAGCCCGAGCCAGTGTCGAGCCAGTACACCGGCGTTGGGGTCAAAAGCGAAGGCATTAGTAAACTTCTATGGCATCGAATTTATATTCATACACAACGCGAGGAGACAGTTCCCCAATATTGCTGAGTGATACTCGCTACGGCTGCTGCTTTACAAGCTCTTACCATTGTTAAACACCAAATTCCACTAGCGCGATATCTCAGCCAAAGTCACCTCACACTACATCACTACGCCCTCAACAACCAACTTGTCCCCCTCACGCTTGTTCTATCATCAATCCCGTTCAATAAGACTGGGCCTGCTATATTCTATCGGAAACTCTATGCTGTCGCTCGATATACTTACGCTACGCCGACCATTTCGCCTCTATCACCTCAACATTATCAGGATCTAACAGTGGAGCAATAACCACTATCTTATCAACCCAGCTCTATTTTATTTTCTGCAGAGCTACATCAAGATTAAATACAACCGCTATCAGCTTCCTAGCAAGATTTCCGACTTACAGACCGTAATATACCTGTAGTTCCATCAATACCACCGCTTTTGTCTTACACATAGTTGCTATCACTAATTTACAGCTGCTCATGACATAAAGGGACTTTACTGATGGCGAGATGGCACTAATATTATCGAAACCAAAGTTTCACCCTTTATCGGATATCAGGCGGGTACGCAGGTGGGGACCCGCCTCCCCATTTCCATTATATATCACCAAATCATACGCATCCATGAAGGCTTAAACTCAACAAGAACCTCGATTCATGTCAAATTGACATTTCGTACATTACAATGACAAACACTCTCGAGCCACCTGCAGCCGCCTCGCAAACGTACACAGCACTATTCAATACAGCACTCAATTTCATCGATGCTCAGACGCAAGATCCCAACCTCCCGTCGCGGATGGACTTTGATCGAATACGCGCCCTTTGCTCGCCTGGTTTCGAACATTCGTGGGGCCACAACTACGCCGTGTCCCTCGCGCCGCCACTACAAGGTTCCCATTCCGTCGATGGCTTCATCTCGCACTTGCAGAAGATGCTTCCGAATCTCGACAGCTGGAACACAGATGTCATGGATGCGATTGTCGACGAGGCGCGGCTGAGGGTGATTCTGAGGATGAGCCTTTGGATGCAGGTGAAAGGCGTGGGCGAAGGGGACGCAGTGGAAAATGATATTTTATGGGTGCTGGATATGGATGGCGATCTAGAAAAATTGAGAGTGAAGAAGAGTATGGAGTTCATAGATGGGCTTGCGGCAGGGAGAATAAAGGAGTTGATGATGAGAAAAATGTAGGTTGGAGAGGTTCGCGGGGTCTATGGCTGCTGATTTGCGAGTATAAAGGTTGTGAAGGTCTTCGAGCTGCTTATCAAACTAGCTACGAAAAAAATGAGTAACTCTAGCTTTATATATTAGCGAGCCTCAGATTGAGGTTTCTTAAGCATTATCGACTAGATGCGAAACGATGATACGTACTGTTCAAGAAAAAATAGCATGTAACCCACGATAGAATTTGCCAAAAAGCTTTTTACGAATAATCCAGCGGTTGAATGACAAACACAAGATACATTGAAGACGTCCAGGCTCTTGTTATTAGAAAGACGCTTCTCACTACCCGCACTGCGCTCGTCGATAGCATCCACATATAAGGAAATGTGCAACGAGAGAAAGAAATTTGTATATCGTAGACGTTGAGGTCTTTGGTATTTATAGCTATGACGTGTTTAGTCAGATGAATGCCTTTCCGTAAGAGAAAGCTGTTGGTACTGAGACCTTCTACCCGTGACGCCATCGCTAGACTATGGTCTATGCTGTTCGTATCCCATCATGGATCTCCTTATCGACTCTAACTCTATTTTGCCCCAATATCTAGTTCCCCTGCCTAACCATCCAAGTAAGCAGATCAACCTTCGTAACAACAGCTACAGCCCTCGGCTCCCCGTCTACACGCTCCGTGACAACCGCGGCACTATTCCACTCAAAGAACTTGTTCAAATCGGTCAAGCTAGTCTCCTTTGTGATCTCCACAAACTCATTTCTTCCGGCCTTTTTCTCCGCTTTCTGGCCATCGAGCTGGAGTCTACCCAGATCTTTGACCACCTCGTTGAGCTTGCGGAAGTCAAACATGACGTCTTCGACGGGGGATTTGGGCGTCGCTCGGCCTTGGGCGATGTAGGAAAGGAGGTTGCCAAGGGTGACGAGGCCTACGAGGCGGGCCTTGCCGGATGCGGAGTATGTGGATACGGGAAGTTGGTCGAAGCCCTTTTCGCGCATTGTCTCTATAGCTTCGCTACAGGGAGAGTTGGAGGGAACTGTGGTGACAGGTTTGAGGCGCAGAGAAGCGATGGTGGCTCCGTGGAAGGCATCAGATTGCTTGGTGTTGGTGGAGAGGCGCCGAGAGATGGGTTGCTGGGGGCTCTCGGTGTTGGGTGGGAGGAGATCGTTTGCTGCGAGCCAGTCGTCATCGGCGAACTATATCGAGTTAGTATGAGAGTTATGGTTGAGAGAATGAGAGGAAACGAACCTTGCTGAGGTAGCTTCGAATGCTGTCTGGTAATATCACAACCACAACGTCATCTTCAGTCAGATTTAGATCCTTGGCAGCGTCAACCATGGCAGACATGGCACTGCCTGAAGAACCACCACACAGAATACCCTCCTCAGAGATTAGTCTCCTCGCATATAGGAACGAAGTCCGATCGTCTGTCTTGTACCACTTGTCCACCTCCTTCTGTACCAGCACCTCAGGGATGAAGTCATATCCAATGCCCTCCACCTTGTATCCTTCATTGATATGCTCGTCGTTCAAGCTTGCGGGCACGGCAAGAATACTGCCGTGAGGATCCGCAGCAATAATCTTAACATCTTGCTTGTGTTTTCTCAGGCCCCTCGCGAGACCAGTAATCGTGCCGCCAGTACCAGCGCCCGCGACAAGGACCGTCACCTTGCCGTTCGTCTGGGTCCAGATTTCTTCCGCGGTGCCGAATTCGTGGGCAAGCGGGTTATCGGGGTTGGAGTACTGGTCCAGAATATGTGCGTTCGGCAGCTCCTTGACCAGTCGTCTCGCGACACCAATGTGACTCTCGGGACTATCCCACGCCGCACTGGTTGGCGTCCTTATGATCTCAGCTCCGAGCGCCTTCAACACGGCCACCTTCTCCGGGCTCATCTTCTCAGGCAGTGTGATGATGGTCTTGTACCCCTTCACTGCAGCCACCAGTGCAAGTCCAATCCCTGTGTTTCCAGACGTGGGCTCAATGAGGGTGTCGCCGGGCTTTATGCGTCCACTCTTCTCAGCGGCTTCGATCATGCGGAGGGCGATGCGGTCTTTAACACTGCCACCAGCATTGAAAGCCTCAACCTTTGCATAGACGGTTGCGCGGATACCGAGAGACTGAGGAATCTTATTCAGGCGGATGAGGGGCGTGTTGCCGATTTGCTGCGTTACGCTGTCCATGACCACTGGTGGGATGGCGGGGCGCGTCGTAGTAGACATAGTGGGGGTTGTACGCGTTTGTGAGGGTGCACGAAATGGCTATGAATTTTTTATATGTAAGCCAGAACGAGGCGAAGAGAGAGAAGAGGAGAGAATGTCGGCACGTATGAGATTAAAGCGATGTCGTGATGGCGTGAAGATGTCGCAAAGAAAACGTCGAATGGTTGACCCGCTTATATCCGTCGCCACTAAGCCGTTGACGCCGCTGCCTCGGCCGGGCGCCACACTCTAGCTCAGCCCTACGGGACTACGCTAACCAGAAACACTGTGGCTGCTAGAACTATGTTTTCTACACCATCTCGCTAACTGTATCCAGATCCGTCCCGGAGAGAGTATCTAGGCATCAGGCATCAGTTAATATGGAGTGAACACGTTACGCAACCGGTAGTGAAGCTGAACTGCCGGCAGAGGGCGGTACTCGGGGCCAATCCATCAACAATCGCTAAATTAATTTGATACGGGTAAGTAAAGTACATTTACCGAGATGCTCGCTGCTCAATCACCGAAGCTAGGTACATATTAGAAGCGGTCAATGGATTATGCAGGCTTATCATACGACTGCACGGCGGATAAGCCTCATTTACCCTCAGATGAAAGCCCGTCCATCTTCCTTGTTGCCGCGTGCTAGAGGAGTACGAAACGTGCTCGTTAACGTTCTATGCATGACCGGCATAGCCGTATTCCTCTTCGCTTTCGCACCGGCAGTGGCTTCCTGCAGCACTCTGATTGCTCGTTTCAGTGCCTTGGTTCGGAAGACGTCAGAGTAAGGCCTCAATATGTGGACTGGTGGCTGTCTGTCGTCACATTAATGCACGCACCTTGCCCCTGTTGAAGGTAAGACCCGTACGGGAAGGAAGCGGAGGGACGGAGCGTTTCCGGATACAGTCTATGGTCGATGTAGCTCGGGTACCAAGCCCTAGCCGAGCTTGTAGATCCAAGGCTGACTTTGGCTCAGCAGCAAAGAAGAGGAGTGTGAAGGGCAGGGAAGTGGGGAGGGGCGTAAGCTTACAAGTGTCTCAGCCATGATCGTCCGTTCGGATTCCGGCACGCTGGATGGGGCGAAAACCGTATGCATCATGCATTATGCATTGACCTGTTCAGCTCGACGTGCTGGAAGAGCATTGTCAGATGTGAGTTAATCTCTGGTAATAGGAAATTTTAACTCTTGGGTTTCTCTCTAGGCTAGAATAAGCAGAACACATTAGAGTTTCGGAAATGAGTGTATTTAATTGGACTATTTGAAAAGCTAGAGCAACGCGGTATGAAGAAGTCAATTCCAATTGCAAACCCACAGGCTAACATGATTCTCATCCACCATGCAAGGCCTTGGCTAAACATGGTAGGCAGAGGGAACAGAGTCTAAAGCAAGAGAAAAAGAAAACGTCTCGACAGTGCACGGAACCGCAACAAAGGAAATGACAAAACAAATAAACAGGGCAAAGAGGTGTGAAATCACAGCCAAGCAGACTCAACCAGATCAATAGGAGTAAATTTACCCTCTCCATCCACCTCAAAAAAGGGACGCCTCGTAGCAACACCCTAGTCCTATTAGCATTTTCCATCCCCCCCAAAAAGCGATATCGTTACCACGCACCTTGGTGAACTCATCGAAGAAGTCATCAGCCTGCTTCTTAGCCACAGCCTCACCAGCCCTGTCAAGCTTGCTGAACTGCACTACATGCTTCTTCAAAGTGGGAAGCAGAGGCTCGAATCGGTGCAGCGGTTGCTCTTTGACGGGCTGCAGCATCTCCATGGGGAACCAGCTGTCTAGGCCTCCGCGTACGAGAGGGAAGTGGGGATATTCGATCTTCTTTCCGTCTTCGAGGATAACTGCTATTGTGTTAGCATCGTAAGTTAGGCTTTGTGTGTATGTGTATGGTTTGACTTGACTTGCCTTGATTGAAGTAGTCGACGACGGTGTAGCTTGTCGAATTCCCTGCCACGCCCTTGATCACGGAGGGCTTGAAATTCTGGGGCATAGCGACATCGACGAGCTTAAATGGTTCGTCAGGTCGGTAGTTGCGCTTTACTTCCATCCCAAGGAAGAAGTCCTGGAGCATGGGTAGATACTGCGAGACGTTGCCGTCGTGAAGGGCTTGACCGAAGACATCTCCCAGGATAGCGCGAAGGTGCTTCTTGTCCTTTGGATTCTTCTGCGGGTCCGGGATGCACGGAACCAGATTAAAGTCCATGCGAAGACTCTTCTCTGTGACATTAATGGACACCTGGTTACGTAGACGTAGCGGATACACGTGGGAGGTGTTTGGCAAGTTCGATCGATCAAAGGCACGAGCGTCATGCGAGAAATTCCACGCCAAAGGATCGATCTGGTCGGCTGCAATGCTCGGCTCAGTAAGTAGCGTGTCGCGGTGCATGTTCTCAACAAAGAACTTGAGATTCTTGACGTACGTCTCATTTTTAGTATCGTCGCCGGAGAACATCATGACGGCTGTGATCTCGCATCTTATTGGATTCCCAGACTCCGGACCACCTTGCTTCAGTGCAAGGTCAACTTTCTGTGGCTCAAGCTTTGCTTTGAAGACGCCATCCAGCCACTGGGGAGCTATGATGAGTTGGTTACGAAGGCCGCTTTTGGTGTTGATAGCGATCATGTCCTTAATGGACTTCAGGCCGATTTTGTCGATGAGCTCACCGAGCGCCTCGTCGCGAAGGTAACGACCCCTGACTGGCACCCAAGCGCTGATCTGCTCGACTGACTCCTCGGTAGACTCTGTCTTGTATAGAACATCTACATCCGCAACACACAGCTCAGGCAGGGTCTTGATTTTGTATGTTGAATGTCCGACGGTCGTCTGCGCACCGTAGCCGTTCGTTTTGAGCGTCTTTGGGCGAACTGCCGGAGAAGACTTGTCGACCTGTGCGGCTTTTCTAGCCTTCTTAGCTGCTCTAGCAATACTCCTTTTGGACCGAACTGTCTCCGTGGGCTGGACTGTGTCCGACATCTCGAAGTTCGCTAGCGTATTCGACGAGTCTTCAATGTGGAAAGACGTATTAACTGGTGAAGTAAAGCGCACTGTACTGCTATGGTGAGTAACATATAGTGCGAAATCGACCTTTACTTAAGCGTCCTAGAAGCTGCGATTTGCTTGCTTCCGCACCTGTCTACAGTCACCCGCCCCAGTAGCTTTCACGGTCTGACCGTACTCACATGGTGTTTGAAACACAATACAAGTTCCTCGCGGAGCGGTTGAATGACAGAAGGGTGGTTGTCTACCGAGGGAAAGTCTCACGTGTTCGAACACGCTTCTTTTGTCACAGTCATCTTAGCAGGAACATGCTCTGTAGAAGACTATGTTGTACATTGCCATGACTTTGACAGGCTGTTGGCGCATCAGCCGTCCCCACGCGTCAAAGCAAGCAGCGGTGTTAGAACATGTCTGTCTTCGGTGATAGATTAGGTTTTTATCCGCCTAGTATAGATGAAGAGTTAATATGTGATTCGTTGTGAGGTAGAAGGTATGACTGTCGAGCATCAAAGGAAGCAACAAAATACCTAGACAGCGTGTTAGATAGTACGCACGGGTCCAATTCCAAGCACTCACTGGTGAATTACATTGATAAGCTAGCCGGGTATCCCACGGTAAAATATACAGTCACCAACCTGCTCCGGAAAATAGATAGTCCCCCCTCTCGGCCGGGGTTCGCCCATCGAACATGCTCTCTAATCCTCCACAACTTGATCCTACCTGCTCTTCAAAGTTGCTCAGCAAGCCACGCCCACCAAGCCCCGACATCGCCCACGTCCTTGCCGCTAACCACATTCCCACCGACAACATCCACCGTCGTGCCAATCTCGCGCATCTGGCTAAACTCAAACGCGCCCTCTCCCCCCTCACCAAGCCACTCCTTTTCTTCATCCACCTCGTCTTCGTTCCCAGCCAGCGCCGCCCCAGCATCCCTCAGCGCCTTTGCCCTGCGACTCCTAACCTCAGTAATGGCCTTTTCCAGCTGGATCTTGACCAAGTTGGCGGGCAGCGCGGTGAACAGATCCATCTTGTTGGCAGCGACGAGAACGGGGATGTCCTTGGGGCCCTTGCTGCTCTTCGCCCGCGTATACCGGTGCTGCAAGGACAGGAGGACGTCATGGAGATACTCGGCTGCCTCGTTCAATCCTGCTTCCTCTGCGATGCCAGCAGCGTCCACGACGAATAGTATGGCTCGCACATCCTTTGGGTCTGCGAGCTGCGACGTCGCGAAGTGGCGCAGCTTGCCGTGCCCTGGCGTGTCGAGGAGGAGGAAGCGGCGTGAGCGCTCGAATTGCGGGTCGCCAGGGGCGCGGAAGTGCGACGACGCGGGGATGTGTGGACTCGGGAGGAGGGCAGAGACGGTGAGCGGGGCGGTAGAGGTGTGGGTTTGCGTCGTGGTGTTTCGCTCTGCCTGTGTGATATCAATACCTGCGCGTGACGTGTTTCAAGTCAAGGGGAGTGAGTGATAGCAGCGTACCAAGGTTGTAAACGCCGTCTTGCCACCCCCACTCGGCCCAACGAGCAGGAAAGTGGGAACGTTGGTTGAAGCAGCTGCCTTTCTGTACAAGAAGCTATGCAGCAGTATCGGCAGGCCCAGTGCAACAATAAACGTGATCAGGATAGTCGAGAGGTTGGGCGAGAAGGCTGCCGTGAGCCAGCTATCCGGATGGTGCCATGCCGCCATCTTTGCTCCTGGTATGCCTCAAGACAGGACGACCACCCGATAGCTCAGGGGATTGAAAAGATTATGGAGAGACAGGGGGGGCGGGCAGCTAGCGATGACGTGACAACGGTGGTGGCCCGGCGGGAGGACTTGCAGTTCCGTCAAAGTTTTGGGACGTGGGGCCCTGAGCGGCGCCAGGCCGGCGGGGAAGACGGAACGATCGCGCGCTAGTCACTGGCGGGCGCCTTTTCTCGGACTTCACTCGACGCTCCCTGTCACTTTTCTTTTTCTTTTCTTTTTCCCTGGCGGCTCTACATGTCCCTTGTGGTGACGTGGCGTGTTTTAGGATCCAGTGGATGGCTCCATCGCCCGCGTGATGGAAACATCCAAGGCCCACCACGTTTGCTAATCAAAGCGCGAACTGGTACAATCAAGCCATGACTCGCGGAACATGACAGCGTCTTGACACGGCAACTTGGTGAACCACGGTAAAAGAGAAGGGCCGCCTGCATTTATTCAACTATCACAAGCTTTTAGGGAACTATATAATCATACAATGGACAAGGGCCACCATCATTAGCCTTCCAGGCGCTGCCAACACCCATCTGCTCCACACCACCTTATGTCCCTAAACTGCACTTCCCAGCCCGATATTGTAGTGCCGTTGCGTCTTGATCCCCATACACATACCATAAGAGATTTCTGTGGCCGTGACCTGTTACTCATACAACCATCATGTACCGTCGCTACCAGGCTCGGGATGACAGGTGATTGCCAAGGCGAGCCAAGCAGAAACAGCATAAAAGAGAGTATGACCATTGATACCTTTTTTCCATCCATGTGCACCATGCACCATGCATATGCCCCATGAGTCGTCATAGTTTGTCCAAACCCCAACACCGTTTTCGCATCCCATTGACGTGTATAAAAAAAAAGGGAAATCCCATCATAATAAAACGACACAAGACAAAACGCCAGCAAGAGATACAAAAGGAGAGAAATGAAATAGTCGTAGAGGCAGATCATACACGTCATGGCATGATGAGCTGTTGGGTGCAGGATTAGAATATGCCGTGTAATGACAAAGGAAATTTCAAAGAAAAGGAAAACCAAGAACCATCATGCGCCGCAATGGCCGATCGTAATGGACAAGGTGAGAGTAGGGTACACTCGGGTCGGGTCCCACGAGAGCGGCATGTTGAGGAGACGCATGCCAAATGCAGTAATACGCTAAGCGTTTCACCGCGGCCGACGTGCCTTGAACCCCGCGTTATTGCCTTTGTTATGCGTCTGGTAATACCACGCTTGGCCTGATTCTTGTGCCATTGCATTGCATTTTTGTGGTTCTGCGAGAAAGGCCAGTCCGTGCGTAGTTTGCTCAAGCCAAGGGGGGGTGGTGCGGGGTTTTCGTGCGTGTTGGGAAAGGTTGTAAGATACCAAAAAAATAATAACAAAGCCGCCGCGGAACCGGGGAGTATGTGTTAAGCATGTTCGAAGATATTGGTCATCTGGCAGAGGGGTGTCCTTTCGTCCTCGGATAATGGGAGCGTGAAACCCGTGTTGAACCGGTCAACAGATCTCGGTGCGACAAATGACGAAAGGCGTGTCGGCGTAACTCAATATCCTACGTGAGTGTGGACGTCTGGGTAATACCCACGACTGGTCTCTATGCCCTGGAACCTGCCGCAGCCTCCGACCTGCCAACCGGCAGCAATAGCTGCGGGGCCAGGATACTCTTCTTTAATTCTACGTTCAGGTAGAGGGAGAGTCGTGTCGAGCTTGGGGGGTATGCCCTCGTAGATGGGCGTCGGGTAGTACGAGTAGTCATGAGGCGCTTCCATCATCTTCACATCGTCGTCGTCGACCATGTGCTGGTCTCCAACGAGACCCTCGACAGGTCCTCCGCTCAGTGAGCTTGCAGAGCTTACAGAATGGCTTCCGACAGGACTTGGGTCGAGTGAATACGTGTTGCCTCGATACATGCTCCCACCCATGCCGGTTGAACCGCCGCCCGACATACCATTGCTATAGCTTGAATATGACGTCCGACCGTTTGAGCCCAGCCCGTGATGACTAGGTCCACCAAGACCAGAGCCTGGAGCACCTCGCGAGGTACTTGCGTTGTGTGGGCCCTCGTTCTGGTAGTGACTGGGCGACCTTCCTCGGACCACGACAGGATGTGAAGACCGGCACGCGATCTTGACCCAGCGAGGCTCCGAGTCGCGTGGATTCTGGATGTTGGCCCAGAGCTCAACGATGAGATGATAATACTGCTGTTGGGCTCGACGCTTGCCGTTGTTGGCAGTGGCCGACTTGAACTGGATGCGTTCGAATGAATGTTGGTAATTGCTGTTTGCGTGGCTCGTGGGGGAATACTGCTGCGAAGAGTCGTTTTCATTCTGCAGGGGGAGTTGAGGTCCTGGTACAGTCGAGGTCTGGTGAAAGCTACTCAAACCATACCCATGCTCATGGCTCTTTCCTGGCGGGGTTGGTGCGAGCAACTCCTTCTTCATAGCAAGTTGTGGACCCTTGTCGCGTTTCGGAGTATGCTGGATTAGCTCAATGGTTTTTCCCGTTGTGCCATCGACAGCGGCAGAGAGTGAAACGGCCATGGACTGAATCTGCTCTTGCTGCTTACCGCCTCCCTGATCCAAGTATAGCCGCGCGTTTGAGATCCATGGCGAGAGTCCGAATGACACATTGACAGCGAAGTAGTTTCTCCGATAGCACGTCCATACGCTGTCAGAGGAAAAGAAGAAGCCCTTCTCGATCTTTGCATCAATACTAGGCGTAACGGCTGTACCTTCACAGGTAATAGTACCGTACGTCTCTAGCGAATTGAAAGGTGGCGTTTCAGCCGCGTTGGCATGTCCTGGGTAGGTGCTAGATGGGTAGGCACCGTAGGGAGTCATGGGCATCGTGGTGGGAAGCACACTCCTAGGCGTTTCTGGCAGGGCGTTGTAGCGAGGAATGTCGGAACGAGGGGACAAGGTGTGAGGGTGCCTATGCAGGCCAGGCGTTGCTGTTGTATAATTATCCCTGGCCGACGTACCCATGGACGGTGACACAGAGTTGCCCAGGCCTGGTGATCTCGACGGAGGTAACATTGCCGACGATGAATTATCATGTCTATCGTGTAGCTGTCAGCTGCCATGCACACTCGTTTCGGTTCTACACGCACGAATGCACGACAATGGGCTACTTACAGTGAGGACATGCGTCGAGTTGACATGTTGCCGTATCCGCAAGCGAAGCTGGAGTAATTGTTTGCTAGGGGGTATTGATTAGAGTAAGTGGTGGCCACGGTCGGGGGGAATGATGAGTAGGAGTAGGCTAATGCCGACGAGCCGTTTGAGCTAGGCGAGGTGGATATGGATCCAGATGAGTCGGAGTGAGCCGCACCAGGCTGGTAGCTATGAATGCAAGTTAGTCAAGCTAGCAAAACAGTGCTATTCGGCCAGGAAGATGGCATCGAACAATGATGTGTAACCAGAGAGTAGGGTGGCACGGTATATGTTGTCAACCTGGCCAGGGTCGGTACGGCATTGCCGCTAGGCTTGTCGTGTGATCACTGTGACAGGCCGGCCTGTTGGGAGATCCAAGTGCGCCATGCATCCGAAACGTGTACGACGACAAGTATGAAGAAGGACATTGACGACGTGTTTGTTTCGGTGTAGGGCGGTCAGAGCTTGGGCAGCACCAGGCCAAGAGGCGTCGAGGGATGCAGGCTGGGGCCGCAGAGCCAGGCAGCACTACGGAGCCAGCCATGCCAGGCCGGGAAGAGAAGAGCCAATGAGAGGGAGTACTTACGCAGTGTCGGGACGAGGTGCGCCGTAACGGCTCGTCAAGGGAATACCGGTCGAGTGTGCTAGGGCCCCGTCGCGCCTTAGCTGATCGGGTACGCCAGCTGCAAAGGAGCTATGATGTGCATGCGCACCAATATGATCGATGCATTGTTGCTCGGAAGAGAAAGGGTTGTCCGATGCCAATGGCAAAGGAGGTTGAAGTACTGCTTATCCTGCACGTCAGCCAATCAACCTGAGCCAGACAGTGTGCTGTTGAACACGACGTGTGACAAAAACGGACAACGTGCACCAGGACGCGAGATAGGAGAGGAGAAAAGGCGCGCGTGGAACTTGGTCGTACAAGTGGCTCTGCGACTGGGTGGCCAAGCAAGCGTGCAAGAAGGCACTACAGGAGCAGCAAAACAGTGGACCCACAGTGTGTAGCCGTAAACAGAGGATGGGAGGGTGGGAAACAAGGCCAAGTAGGCTTGGTCGTGTTGTGATGCAATATAAAAGCAAAAGTAGGAGGAATGTTGGGTTTTTTTGGTGGGAGAATGCGGAGAAGGGCGCCAGTTTATGGCTAGAGGAGGTGTGGAGCGCTTAGAGCGAACAGTCGAGGGTTTGACATGGGTTTACAAAGGCTCAAGGCTGACTTACCGGAATTCATTACTGCAGCAGCAATCGCTGCACCGCCGGTTTCTGTCGTTTGTAGCCGCGCCTGCAGACACTACGACCAATTTGAGAGGCCGAAATCTTACGCTGCGCTCAGGCTTTGCGCTGCGAATCCGACGCTCTGGGTAAGAGACACCTCAACGGACTGCCAGGGTGATTGTTTGAGCTCACAGAAAAATGTCGCTGCGAGACGGAAATGCTGTCTCCTTTGCCTGGAAAAGCCGGGTGGTGGAGCGAGTCAGTGCCTTGTATGTGCGGCTGCGATGGTAGGGTTCGGGGGTGCCGGTCCAAGCGCAAAATGGTCGCTGGAGCGGGACGAGGGTGGCCGTCGAGGCTCGTCTAATGCCGTTGTTGGCTCGCTTCAGGGCAATCTGGTGGGTTTAACCGGCACAAGGGCGGGATCCTCGATTAGCTGCCGCTGCGAGTCGCTGGTGGCTGCCAATCCGTCAATGCTGATGCTCGGCGGCCTGGGAGGGGTGTGTGTGTGTGCGGCTGTTGCGAGCAGGCACTGGTAATGCGTACTTTATCCAGCAGATTGGTTCGTGATGCGCGCTCGCTCTCTGTCACTCACTCACGCACTCACTCTTTCTTTCCACGCGGATTCGAGTTCAACACCCAACACTTGCGAGCCTGTTACAATGCTGGGTCAATGGGCGTGTCCTGGCTAGCGGTGATGGAAGGTGGGCAAAACTGACTGACAGGTCTGACGGTTTTGATAACCCAGCAATGGTGCAGCATGCGTTGATGTCACCTGTTGCGGCTACGCGACAGCTTAAGCCTAGAGGATAAAACGGCTCGTCAAGACGGAGCACCAGGCCGACAGGTGCGCTTTGCTTCTTCCCGCCGTCTCCACAGATCTCAAATCGCTGAGCACAGACAGGTACGGGGCAATGCCCTGGCTTCTCGATCCCTGTGATGGTGGTTGCGACGTAGGCGTTATGGGCGGAGACTATCTACTCTATCGCCGCTACGCTGTGACCTGTCAGTCCTTTGCATTGAACAAGGGGATCGTATGTCGCAATTTCGGTTGAGCTTACTTACAGGGTTCTTCTGCAGTCTGCTGAAAAGAAACGATTGTGGCGTCGGCTGATTTTCGATCGTGGCTGCTTCGGCGAAAGATGGTGACCTGTCGCGGACCTTGAGCGATCTGGGTTCTGGCGACACGGATGACGAATCGCAGACAGGGTGAATGGGTTGCGACGGGGCTTGGGTGCTGACTCGAGAAGGGTCGAGTTCAAAAGCGTCAAGGGCCGAAGCATATATGCACGGTGCCCTCTGTTCAAATTGGACTTGTTGCTCTCAGGCTGTCGCACAAGCCTACTAGGGTTGGACAATCCCGTGATCTTTGGCAGTCCAAAAGCTGCCGGGTAGGGTACCGGGATTGGGAACGTCAAGACAACGGAGGAGACAAGGGAAGGGGGGGGGCTGGTTGGGGATGATGTCGAGGGACCCAGCGGGGGGCGAATTGGGGCCAAGGCCAACAAGGTAGGTAGATAGAATGCGAGAGAGTTGGGAAAGATTGTCAGGAAGAACTACGAGATGGCGGGCAAATGAGAGTGAGTGAGGGTACAACAAGAGGGTGGGCAGTAGAAGTACAGTCGGACGGACAGGAACGGCTATGGCTCAATACAGGGTAGGGTGAGTAGGGATATGTGGGTTGTTTGGCTTGAAGAAGAAGAGACGACCAAGGCAAGCATAGCTTCGCGGCATCATTCGCATTGATGGATCAAGATTTCAGCCCCAGAGCAAATACTGCGTATTGCCCTGCTCAGACCATGACGGTTTTCTAGCACCACGGTAGCATTGGAAAGCTGCAGCAGCGAGCCTTTCCCAAAGCAGAGGCTCTATATCTCCGAGAAGTCAGGGAGGCATGATTTGCGCCAGTGCCCAGGCTCGCATCTTTCTCGAATGGTTGCTGGTCCACGCCGAGCCTTTTGCATTCCTTACACCGGAACAAGAGGGTTGCCTGTCCCGGGGCATGGTCCACTGGTTTGCGGGCCGTGGATTGGCTCGTCAGCCAGAGGCATCACCGCCCCGTGCAGCGATGCAGGAACATTGACCACGACACGACGCTCGAAATGGGGGTTCGAGTCGACACGGCAGGACGTGGCCCAGACGGGCGGGACGACGATGTTTCATCTCCATCAGCCGCCCCATTGAAGCGAACCGATGATCAGAGTAGTTTGCTCCTCTCTCTCTCTCTCCTGCCACGGCCGCTCTGCGGCGTCCAGTCAGTCAGTCAGCAGTGCATGGCGAACTGGGGAGGGCGGGGCCAAGGAGAAAGAAAGGCTGGGAAAGGCAAAAGCAGCGCGCCACGGGCCGGCAGCCGCTGGGAGACGACAGGTCGCAGCGTGCGAGTGAAGGGTGGTGAATGGGCCATATGACATGGACTAGAGGGATAGTGGCAGCTTAGGGTCCTCGACGGCCGTTAGCTGTCACGGGCGACGACGACACGACACGGCCTCTCTTGACGGGGGGGGGGGGGGGGGGGGGCATCCATCCATCATCGAATCCACGCACAGGCGCCACGGGATTCCCAGTCCCAGCAAAGTGATGCGCAGAGGTTGCATCGCTTGGGGGAGGGGAGGGGAGGGGAGGGGGAGAATTGGGTTGGTTTGGTTCGAGGAGCAAGTCGCTGGTCTTGCACTGCACTGTACTGTACTGCGCCTGCGCCATGATCCAAGCATGCCTCACCAATCTCTCTCTCTCTCTCTCACACTCTCTCACCTCTCACTCTCCACTTCTCCCCTCTCTCGCTCTCACCAAGACCCTCACTCTCCCTCCTCCCTCCAAGAAAGCACACACACACACTGCGACCCGGCCGAGTGGGAGGCTGCGCAATGCTCCGAAAGCAGGCAGAGCCACTCGTGACCAGGCGGCCTTCTGCAGCAGGTCGCATTCACGTCCAGCGCGACGACGACATCGGCGCGGCGGGCGGCATATCCCCTCCAGCCTATGGGCGACGAGCGGGGCGTAAACGGTGAGGATGGCGAGAATCGATGGGGGGAGGGGCGCGCCTACCCGCACGGCGGCTCCCTTGCCTTGCGTAGTCCGTCCCAGTACAGTAAGTCGCGATGGAGGGCGATACAGGATCGAAATTATGGGAAGGAGGGGAGGCCCGCGCAGGGGATTGGGAAGGAGCGGCCGGTGACGTGCAGCATCCGCGGTTAATCCTCTCCCGCTTGGGCGCCGCGCCTTTCCCGCTTGGGCACTAGCGGCCTTGGCTGCTTCCGCTGTGCAGTAGTCGCGCCCAACCCGTCCAAGCTCGTCACCACCAGTCGATGGCTCCGAGCACACGCAGCGCAAAAAGTGTTCAACTCCGTGAAATTGGTGATGATGATGATGCTGATGATGCTGATGATAAGGGCTACTCCCTTGCTGGGCCCCCCCCCCTCTGCGAGAACCCACGCGGGTAAGGTGACATCTCAGTCCCAGACCTCACCAGCGCCTCATGTGTCTCGCACGTTGCGCCCGCCCACCCTCCCACCGTCTGGGGGCTGACTGACCAGCGACGAGCTCTCCTAATCTTCGCATTGCATTCCTTACCTCCAGCTTGCGCACCTCATCAGCCCGCCCGGCCAATCGCTGCCTCGCGATGGCCTCTCCGTCCGTGAGGAGAGCACGCCGCCGGGCTGGCCGCAGGAGCCAACATGAGACTGACCCGAGCGCGCACTTCTTCTGCTTTCCCTACCTGGCCAGTCATCTGACGCACCCCCCGATAGAGAATGCAGAGGCAGAAAGCAGGGCTGCCGCTCAAGTTTTCCGAGGGGGGACTCTCTGTGCGCCGCCCCCCAGTCAGTTCAGTACAGTGCAGTACAGTGCAGTGCCAAAGCATTCTACTACACCCAGGCACAGCAGCCCGTTAATGTGTAGATGAAGATGGTGGCTGAGCGGGTACTCTGGACAGCACCTCCTGAACAGGACGCTGCAGGCCATCACGAGGTCACAACACACCCGCCAGCCCTGCAGCAGCACATCCGCTGTCGAGGCACACTGACCTGCAGCCTCCCGCCAGCCCCGTGACGGTGAAGGTCGGGGCGTCAGCAACAATCGATAGTATCATGGCCACCTGCAGCAGCCTTGGACGTAGCCCTCGGGAAGAATAGGCTCCATGTGAGCCCCTCCATCCAATGTCTCATCAGCCCACTCGAGCCAGACGTGAGGCGGCCCATCCTCGCCTGCCCGTCGCAGCAACCACATCCCGATCGTTGCGTACGGCTGGTTACACCAGTACTGCTTATTCCGGCCCTCCTGATCAAACCGATCGACAGGAAACGCTGACGTGATGCCGTGTCCCGGCAACAAGGAGAGGAGAAGAAACGTCTTGCCAACACCCATGCGGGCCGTCAGCGACCAAAGATGGGCTAACTTGGTAGATACAATTCCCCACAGCACGTCTCGACACGTACTCCGATAGATAGCTTTGGGGGGGGAGTGTCCATTGATTTGGCAAAGTGCATGTACCGCTAATAATAGAGTGTCTAACCCAGGCAACATGACAACGTACGATTCTGCGTGTTTTGTTTATTGACAGGTCAATTTCAACACTAGTGCTCGATTTCAATTCCCCGGCCATGGCATCGAGTGGACCGTCTTGACACTGGCCCGAGATCCGGCTGCGCTTCATGACGTATCTAGGCTAAGTATTCTCCGACGATAATCCCTTTCCCATGGTCCTCTATCAGATGAGGTCTAGCACTGAAACCCAAACTCTTCGTTGCCCCCCAATCAATATCCTGAACCCACCCTATAGAGCCCGCTATCCTAACAAAGGTATGGTATGCTGGCGCGGGCTGATCTCTCTCTCTCTATCTCTCTGCTGGGCGCTTTTCTCCTATCATCTCTTGCCAGTGGACAATGGCACGGTATAGGTGGCAAGGAATATAGCCGCCAAGGTGCGTGAAATGACCTGTTGTTTGCGACTAAAGGACTCGCACAGCTGATCTCGTGGAACTGTTGAACCGTCCGATTTCCACGCTAAGGAAATTGATGGTTCCTTGAGGCGCTAGGAGACACATCTGTCACTTCAACTTGGGGATCCCTGTCTCTTGGGATTTCGCCTGTACGTCTACTGGCAGACGGCTGGCCGACGTCTTATGAGGCTGCCCTCTAGCTGACGATAGGCTGGCCAGCCTAGTCCCTCGCACCATGAATCGCATCCACGCCGCTTCCTGGGCATCATCACACTATCCGATCAGCATCTGCGGTTTGTTTCAGTCAGGATCTGGAGCTTCTGTAACGGAATGCTTACCTCGGGCGGCTTTTGGCACGATTTGGTAGCGAGCCTTTGACACTGGCGCTGGCGTTGTACGGCGCGGCCGATGGGACCCAGGGAAAAACAACAGCAACAAGTGAATTTTGGTTCGCCAATCGGTGAGGGTACAAAGATTGGTACATTTCCAACCTCAATCAATTTTTTTCCTTTCAAGGAAAACCCGCTTGCTTCATCAATTCATGGCTCATCGTGATCGATCGACACTCTTGTCAGGCATGCGTCAATCAAACGTCGTACGCACCCAAGCGCAGCTAGTCCTTTTGTCAGTTGTGCACGATCCTTTCGGTGCTTCCAACCTAGAGCTCCCACGTCAGATCCTTTCCACCTCTTCTTTCGGTCCATGAATCCATTGTGGGAGCCCCGACAGCCAGATTTGTCTTGCATGCAGGTGCAGATGCCTTTGAGCAACATTCTCGGCCAGTTCCCGAGCGACTCGTACAACAAAGCCCGCTGTAGAACCGCCAACCCCTCAGATCAACTCACGAACCATTGGCCCGTGCGGACGCCGTGGAAGCAAACTACATGGGCTGGTGAGATTCCACGGCTTCCTAGTTGCCGGTTCAGGAAAGCGCCGGTGAGGGCCGTTTGGTTCACTTTCGCAGCGGACTGGCTCGAGGGCAGTTTGTGACTCCATGTCTAAGCCCAAGGCGTCGTGCTCGCGGGGTCACAGCACGAGCATCGTCACAAGGTACGCTTTTTTTCTTTCGCCCCTCTGAAGCTGGTCACAAAACTGCAAACCACAATCCGGGGATCAGGCAATCAACAGCGCCACAGTGCCGCAACATGGTAATTGCCGTATTGATTCCAGAGCGCGCCGAAAGCCCCCGCCTCGAATGATTTCTTTGCCTTTGCCTGGGATAGCGGGAAGCTCCTTACGGCTGGGCGTCGTCCGTCCTATACCCTTTCACTGCGGTTAATCTATACGCAAGGCCAATGCGCTGGCTTATCACGACCATGTCGCTCCATTCCTCGATGCGGCCACTCATCTCTCCCAACGACTTTCGAGAGACCGACTAGAGGCACGACTACCCCTGGATGCTGCAGATGATTGTGACTATCAGCTGAACACAGCATCTCGTCGTCGTAATCATCTCGCACTTCATGCTGGCTAAGCCCTTGGCACTGCGCTGGGAGATAACCCAGAGAGTGCACTGACTGATTAGACGTAGCTGGTTGCAAGTCTGATGGGGGCCCTTGAGGCTGTCGAGGCAGCCAGCCTTTTGCACATCACAGCCATGATACCAGCTCTTCAAGTCAGAAACTCCCCGGGGCTTTGCCATGATCGATTCGTGTCCAACCCATTCGCTGAAACCAAACTTCCCCCGTAATCCCTCATCGCCTGATCTTCAACTTCAGCCCCTTCAGCCCGCTCACGCAAACCACCCAACTAACACTACTGTCATCTACACCCCGTATGATCTAGCAGTCTCGCTCCCGTAAATGCATCAGTTGCACATAGATCCGCCGTAGCTCAGAGGCTCACTCACTAGCATCTGAGCCACCATGACATCCGCAGAATCTCGTCATACGAATTGTATATATATATATATAACTCCCCTTGTCGTATTCCAATCAACTAACAGCTTCACCCAACGAATGCCCAGAGACTAAAAGTCCAAGGCGTTCACCCACGTCTCAGCCTGACAGGATAAAACTCCTCAGCTATACAGCCAGTCCAATGGAGGGGTGGCGAAAATAAGTCGAAACCCAGGAACTAACTCCTAGCTAGGGCAATGCAGCCCAGTCACAGCACCTTCTCAGGATGACCGCATAACTAGTTTTCTCGTACCCTCGAAGCTTCCTCGAGAGTCGCGGGCGTTCTTTTCTGGGGATCGGGGGGGCGATGATGATTATGGGGTGTGCCCCTTTTTATTTACACAGACAGTACAGTTACTAAATTTGAATGCCCGATGTTGTGAGATTACATGGCGTTGCTCCAGTAGATGCAGGGTCTGAAGGACTATACGAAGGCTAACGTTCGAGGGTCTTAGCCCCTGGCCTGCGTGATCGGGCACTTTTGTTAGCAGCTGTGCTGCATGTATAGTGTCGTTGAATCACCGATCATCCGAACGGCCGCTGCAGCCCAAGTCGTTTTCCATCGAGGGGCCGAGAGAGCGTCACGCTCGGGGGTCCGACTTGTCCCTGCGCTCTGCTCATATTCAATTGTAGAAATGGAGTTTACCTTCTCCAAGGAAAATGATCAAGGTAGGCAGGCTGTGTTGTGACTGACAATGCTGGCGGGCGAATGACTGCCTGGGGCGTGACATCCAGGCACCACCAAACGTGCTTCGGGAGATATGACCGGCCCCAATGTTAAGCATCACGTTGATGAACATGCTTCATTAACGACTCCCATGCAATGTTAGACATACTCTGCATTCTCTGCATTCGTGCTTTACATTCTCAGCTCAGTGGCCGATGATACGATCAACTGGGCTTCTCGCAATGACCATGTATGCAGTCAGCATTTGTCATAGGTACTGTAATTGAATCCCCAACCCTTTGCTTCTCTGTCACGAGTACATGGATCGTAATCTCCCCCTGGGCCCGAGTAACTGCAGATTGCAGAAAATACCGCACGCCAGGATCAGGTAGGTATATGCTACAGCTCGCTTGCTGAGACGACTTTGATCAGAAACAGGTATTGAGTATGTCGCCTAGCGTTCTCTGATCCACTTATTAGTATGATAACTCTTTCACTAGCCATTAATTTCCCTTGAAGTGGATACTACATCTTAAAAGATACAGAGCGATCTGCACATAGTAAGATTCATGTTCATGTTAAACACTATCAGGATGAAACTTCAAACTCATATTGATATTGGTGTTTCTAGTTTCTTAATGTTCGTTCATGATTGATCGCCTCCAACCCTCTTCAGGTAACTATAATCGAGAGACCTGGACACGAACAGCAGGCTTCGCATCGGCACAGCAATCTCAAAATGGGTATGAGCCTCCATCGCGAGAGAGTGCAAGTAAAGAGGACAAAGGACAGATATCATAAGTTGGTAGTTTGTGCCCATAAGGCTTTTACATCGAACTGTCTAGCCTTTACCCAGAGCAATCGCCCCGTGCTGCAAACTTCCTGAACTACAAGGGTATTCTATGCCGAAATGTGTATGAGAATAATCTACACCGAGAACCGGACGAGAATAAACTGCACCGAGAATCGCATCGCTAATCTATATCGAACACGGTGATTAATCCACATGAAGAGTAAACTACGACGACGAGATGATCTATTTCGAGCATAGTATATCCTGGCAAGATTGAAACATGTCGAAAGTTAAGGGGAAATTGAGCAAGATCATAATCGTGTATGAGGACTAAGATGGGATGAAGGGTGGCATAATTCCTCCACGGCAGCACTGAGCTGGAAGCACATTTCTTACAAGAAGGTTCATGTCTTACGCGCAGCAACCCAATTTTGTACTCCTTCGCCCGCAGCGACTAGTCCTAGAGCAATCTGTAGTCCCCTCAAGGACTACCAGTCTCCATTACTACCACTGCTTTAAACCTAAAGAATGAATGCTTTTAAGTGTTCATAAGTAATCGCATCCTCGTAACCTCTAATTCGCAGGTATTTTTGGTCTTCGTACCTCCATCTTGCCCGAACCAAGTCCAAAAATGCTTCCTGAAGATGATCAGGATAGTCCGCGGATATCTCACAAATGTGACACCCTGTCTCTCGGGCTAATGCTATTCCCTCTTGCGTAGAGACCTCTCTTCTTTGGCCTTGTTCCGCATGATTTCTGACTATAAGCATTGGATAAGCGCTTTTGTCTTTCCATTGAAGGATCTGGTTAGGGTACCGTGTGACACGCGTGAATGAGGCCCGCGAAGTGATACTGTAGACTAGCATGTACATGTCTCCCCTTCGCAATTGGCCATGCATGCCAACAAATCCTGGTAGGTAGTCGCCTGGTATGTCGCTCACAGCTTGCAGGTTTATCCGAAACTCTCTGTTGTCGACTACGCATCGTCTCTTATAGGAGTTTACTAGGTTTGCCGGGTCTGCTGCTTGACTACGCGCGAACTATCAAACGTTAGTTCATGTCTATCGTGGACAATATATACCTTAGTAGGTTCCACGTACTTTTGCGGCCAAGGTGTCTGTATCAGCCTCCAATGCTCCTTTGACGATAAAAACTGAGCTTGCATGATAATTGCGTTAGAAGGGTATGTTCCAGCGCCTCATGCAGCGTTATGGGTAATGAGGCCGTAGGGGTAGAAGGTGTTGGGTCCTGTAACGGAGAATTGCGGCTTTTGGCGACTGTTTTATCCCTCAGATGCCGTTCGTCAACTACAGAACCAGTATCTTCCAACACTACATCCCGAAACGTGTAGTGGCCCAAGTCCCCTACGTCGTCCAGCGTTATAGGTAGAGCAACCACAGAAACAACGGAAATATCCGACAGACTAATATCCGACATGGAGGACCAGGCGTGTGATAAGGCGATCGAGCTCCGAAATGAATAATCTGCCGTGTGTCTCTTTGCCTTGCGGTATACCCTTGAAGACTTGAGATCGCTCTCGAATTGGAAGTTTTGTGCGGCTCCAAGGGACCCCAAAGACAGTCGTGTGTTCGTCTCTTGCAGCCTTTCGATAGCAGCATTTTGAGGAAGTCCTCCAGTTTGCGTAAAGCCAACTGGTCGGTATACACGCATGGATTTGCTGGTGTCGAAGCATTCTTCAAGGTAGGCTATACGTCTTGATAGCTCGAGATTGCTCTTCAAGATGTCTGAAGTAATTGACGAAAGCAGTTCACGGCTACGATGCGCTTCTAGGTCCGATTCGCTACCTTCAGTTAGCCTCAAAACAGGGGGTACGGGAAGTTACGTACCATTGAAGTATGTTCAGCATCACACTTATCGAGCTCTTGAAGCACTGCATTCTAGCAACGAGTGATGCCAGTTTCTTGTCGTTTCGTGCCCACTGTATTCTTTTAGGCCATATGTTATCGGCGTCTAGGCGGATAACGAGGCCCTCCAGATGCGAGAAGAGTAGAACTCCATCGGTAAGCGCGGTGATGAGCTGGGCAACCTGTATGAGTTCCCTTCGCCCTCTTGGAGCAGTGTCCAAGTCGTCTAAATATTTCTGCAGCGCGACCAGAATGATTCTTGAGTTGTTGACCTCGGAGAGGACGGCATTGGCGTTCTTGCTGGCGTCTTTCAAGGTTGAGACCACAGGACCCAGAATTTCGGCAACTTTTCCGGCTGCTGCAAGAATGCCAATAATGGCAGCCGCTATTTCGAGAGCCATCGCAGTGAGAACGAGTCTGAACAAATGACGAGATGCGTGTTACTCATATTTCAAACTCTTCTCCCAAGGCTGAACCCTTGTGGGCAGCCACCGCCACAAACGACAAGGCTGACTTGTAGTGGTTTGCGCGCTTCTGATAGGCCGTACTTTTGCTTTTTGATCCCCGTGCGTTGCGTTCAGTCCACTAGCAGTTCAAAGCATATGGAGGACGTTCGTATCAGAGCCCCTTTAATGACGAAGTACTATCTTTTTGAAAGAGGCCAACAACTTCCTTCCGTGGATTCAAAGCGGGATAGGATGTTTTGAAAAGCGCCTATGACACAGCACTACCTATTGAGCTATCGCCAATCTATGGAGGTACCTAGAGTGGAGAGATGTTCGTGATTACGATGAATCCTCTCAAAGCCAAGTGACTGCAGTATAGACCAGTAGCGTGCAATGCAAGGTCCCCTCATGCCAAGCCACACCCCTGTCGTCTTTACTTGAACAAGACTGCGTGAGTGATTTAAGCCTTGCGGGGGAACTACTATGAAGTGAGACCCATGTGCCGTTAGTGAACTGTGATGTTTTCCCATTGTGGAAAAGACCAGGTATGCAGATGTGGAGAAAGGGAAGTGGAATCGCTTTTAGTTACAGTTTGCCCTGAAGTAGGCAAACTCCCCATCCCGCCACCAGGCTGTGTTGTGCCTATGCCGAAGTCGGAGTAACGATATGCAAGTAGAGAATGGACGGCATTACTGCTGCTTCGCAACGCTGCGCTCGAATAGATCAGACACTGGAAACACATTAGCTTTTTATCGTCCACACAGCCGTCTGTTCATGAACTTACACGTCAGCCCACCAAGCAAGAACCCATTCAGATTCTGCAACACCCGCTCATACCTCCCCAAATCCCCCTCGTCCAGCACAACATTCGCCTTCGCCCGGATCCGCGAAAAGTGCGCCTGGAATTTGAGCCAGTTCCGCGTCAATCGATCGACAAGAACGACCTCTAGATCACCACCCGTCAACGGTCCGTTGTCAAGACGCATCTCATACGTCGGCCGGTTCGCCACAATAGCCTTCTGGAAGCGCTCGGACTGCTGGTACAGGAAGGACACGTCGGCAGCAATGTCTTCCCAGAACCCAATGAGGGAGAGTAAGGCAGTGCGGCATGTAGCAGCCTTCTTGATATTGTCGGATTGGTGACCAGGGAGGCTGCAGATACGACAGCCGGCGTTTAAGTGGCGAGCAAGCAGGTTGAAGCGATGTGGGTTTGTAGGCACAGGCTTTGCGCCGGTGGGTGTCATCTCGCGGACAGCGGCGGAGAGAACTGTCAGAGCCTGGCGGACACGGTCAGCGTCGTCGTTCTTCGGTGAAGACATTGTAGATGTAGGAAGTCTGTTCCGTTAGCACGGTGTGTGGAAACGGCAGAAGCTAATGACAGTTTGCTGTGCCAGTTGAGTAAGTCAAGTTTGAGAAGTCAAGCGCAGGGAGGCGCCCTTTATATAGAAAGGGAGAACTGCATGTAAAACAGTGCTGGTGAGTGAAAGAGTCAATGGAAGTCGGTGGGCGTTCAAAGACGGCCTGCGGGTGAGAGAAGGCATCATCAGCTCATTTATAGAAGGCGTGAGACAACACTCACCTGCAGCTGCTCAATATCATCCGCCAAGACTGTCACACCAAGCAGCACGGGGTTCCCGGGTCAGTAATCCACATCTTAGTCATGTGGGATTGAAAGTCCATGCACTTGTGCAAGGCAAAGGCCCGCATATGTTTCATTCGCAAATCGTATTAGGGCGTCGTCGATGAAGCCAGCTCCTTCACAGCTACCATTACCTCCACGCAAGCATAGATACGGTAACATACGGTAACGATTTCCCTTAATATTAAAAACTTGATGGCATTCAGCGGCCTACATCTGGCCTGCCATAGCTGGACTCCCATGGCGTTGATCCAGATGATCGTAGTTGAGCTCAAATTCTCTCTGTCATTCGTTAGCAATGTACTTTAATTTGGAGGCAAGGATACGTACCCTCTCTCGTCTCCAGTTTGTAACATCGAAGAACAGATACCATCCACGCTCCTCTTTCGGCGACAACCTTATTGGGGCCGGAAGATCAGGGTCCTTCATCATCCACTGCTGGAGCTTGATATGCCACCGCCAATCCCGGTTGTACAGCTCCTGTGCCGCGATTTCTTGCAGGATATCCCTCGGAAATTGGTAAAAGATAGCTAGAAGCGTCTCGGCGGAGAAGCTTGTCATCTTGGAGTGTAGTGGTGGAACATTTGTCACGGTGTAGCCTGCTGGTAGAGTGAAGTCAGGTGGGATTACAGGCTTGACGTTGGACTCCACAAATGGCGAGCCAAATGTTGGATGAAGCGGCGAGTTACTAAGCTGTTAGCCTTGATTCGTATGGTTTACAGGCAGTGTTCTTACTCTGGCCGACTCAGGTCTAGCCCTAATACAGTGAGATCTTGGCCCATTGCGAGTGATGAGTAGTCGTGACTCTCTAGAGGTATCATAGAGAGCAGTCCCGGCAGGCCATATCGTTCCGAATCTGTCATGTCTGCAAGTTTCTTATGCAGCAAGGTTTGTGTACTCGGTGAGGTGACATTTTCGGAACCGAAAGGCTGCTCGAATTGGTTCGGCTGAGACCGTTGACCCCCTGGTGCAAGGTCACCACCGGTCCGAATGCCTATTTGAGGACCAATGAACGACAGGTTGCCGGGCGTCTGTCCTATTCGCTGGTTGCCCTAAACAATTTAGCCAAATCCCAGATCAATGCCGGAGGAAACGTACCTCTTGCAGATTCGTTGATGTTGCTCGCATATTGTCAAAAGGCGTCCGCGACACTGGCTCAATGAGTAACTGTTCTCCCTCGATTTTCTTCGACTTCTCACCTGCACTTGGTAGACCTCTTCCACCCACGGTAGGGTTTATCGCCCGGTCTTGTTGGCTGTCTGTGGGGCTTGGGAGGCCGTTGCGCGTCTGCCCTAAACCAGGGAAAGCGCTTGCATTTGGACTACTCCCGAATGCTGCGGCATTTTGTATCAGCCCTGCTCTTCGATCCGGCCCAATTTCTCCCGCAGCGCCACCTAATGGAGGAAACTCCTCGATGTTGCCTGTCTGCGGCTGAGCCCCACCTAGCTGTCCAACACCCCCTTGTCCACCGAACCGATAGTCGTCTCCGGCCCCTGAGAATTGACTTTGCGATGAGTCGTCATGCGATTGATTTTGTAGTTGCTGATTCGGCGTCTGGCCAGTTTGTCCTTGCTGCTGCCCCTGCCCTTGCGGTCGTTGGATGGTCTGTTGCTGGGTGGTTCGTAGGGTCGGATTCGCCCACATTTGCTGCGCGGTCGTATTTTGCTGTGCTTGAGGGGCGCCGGACAATGAAGGAAACTCCCTGCGATCACCAATGTTCAGCTTCAAGTCCTTAACGTCCTCATACTCCCAAGACTTTCGCAGCTCCTTGCATTTTCTAGGTCTTCGCCTCCTGCCTTTCATGGTATAATCACTTACTCGAGATTGAGCGGTGTATGAGGTTGCGAGCCGCCCATTGCCTGTGCAAAGCTCGACATGGCTGCGCCGTTTGTTCGTGTTTGTGCGTTTGAAAGACCCGGTGCACCGCCCATCGGAGCCCCGAAACCTCCCCACTGAGACGCACCTCCTGCGACACATACCTGTTAGTGATATGTTACACCTGCCAATACGAGAGCTCTCTCACCCAGTTTGCCATTCTGTAAACGGTTCGAGCCCAGCGGGGCACCGCGCGTCGTGTTTTGTTGGGTTTGAAACATGTTCGAGGGGATAGTCCGAAGCGTTTGCGCGCCTTGTCCTATGACAAAAGGTAAAGTCAGCTTAGCTCTGTGGTGGACAATCGATTCGATATGTGCAATTGGTGGACGACCAGACGAGGCTGGAGATGTAGCGATAAAGAAGGTGGCAAGTGAAGCTGTCCCTGCCAAATATCGAGAAGGCTTGAAGCGAACTAGGAATGTGTAGCTTGAAAGTGCAATGTGGACAGCTTCGTTGCGTGTGCGGCGTAGGAAGACGGAGATTCGAGCTGGCGATTGTGCGGTGCTGGAGAAGGAACAGCCCTGGACGATTCATGATGTAAACTGGGGTACGAACCTATGAGTAATGTCTTTATTCGGGGTTTGGTAGCAACAACAACGATGTTCGCGGAGTCGCAGTCGCACCTCTCTCGCGTGCACAATGCTGGAGGTTCGCGATGCGAACTGCAGCCAAGGCGCTTGTTCTAATAGGGCTAGTCCTGAGGCAAGATCTGCGGGGAACAGGTGGATCAGCTACCAAGAGGTTACCATCACCAACGTGTATCTCAATAGTGCGATTGGAAACATGCCCCTTTCTCTGGGCTGTCAGGGTGTCAACCAAGATCTTCCTGGTAGCAACTTGCTATTAAGCTCTCGACTACCTTGTTGCCATGAAACGTCGAGCAATTAAGCCATGAGCACACGAAACTTGTTCTCCAGCCATGCCAACGACAGAGACTGTCAATAACAGCAAATACGTCGAATTACGTGGTGTCGTACAACTAACAGCCATTTAAGGAAGGGAAAAAAATGAAATGGCCGAACTTTTGTTCCCAGCCTTCACGGCATAATCAAACGACCAGATACCACTGTGATGATATGTTACCCATATCCGATACTCGCAGCCGTTTTGGGGGGTGATCATGCTCCGCACAAGTCACAATTCGCACTTAGAACGCCAATACCATGCTTCCACCTCGCAAATGACGCTAAAAAATCGCAAAATAAGTCGTACATGCTTGAGGACCGACGATGGTCGAGCGTAGAAACCGAACCCAAGAGACGACTATGTCGGGCCATGCTGGAAGAGATGTGTCATGTCGGTCTCGCCGTTGATACCAAAGAAGTTGAACCTGTGGGCACGTTGTTAGTGACATAATCCGGCAAGAAGAGACAGCGTCTCGTGAGCATCAAAGCACGGAACAAGTAACTCACCAGTCGTCCACGTTCAAACTCATCGGCACGATAGGGTTATGCCTACTACCTGAGCTATTACTCCAGGTGTCGTCCTGGGCACCGTGCTGTTGCTGGTTCTGCGACATCATCTCCATCTGCTGCGCCCATGCTTGCGGATTGTTGTGGTCGACACCAGGAGGGATACCCAGAGTGGTTTGCGGAGTCTGCATCTGTTGTTGACCTCTGGGTATTTGCTGTGGTGCCTGCTGGTGCATTGGAATATTTGGTGGTTGGCTTAACGCTGGGTCCACAAGACTATGGCTCTGCATCGGCGATATCTGCGGGAAGTTGACTTGCGTGTCAGCGGGAAATAATAGGTCGGGTTGGAAGTTTTGCCAGACTTCTTGACTGATGTTGGGCGTGTCACGAGTGACCAAGAACAGATCTGGCGGTGTCCCAGGATATGAATAGGACGGATTGAAGGGTGTCGTTGGGCGCGTCCCTGATCTTGAAGGACCCATGAAGGCATCGTGGTTCTGCCGGCTCATCTGTGGTGATCCGGTCGTCATCTGAGGCATCTGCTGCTGGGGCGGTAATTCACGTGAAGGCGTAACTGCTGGGGTTTGTGGCCTAGATCGCTCGTAAGATACCTGGGGCGCGGGTGGACCATTTGTGGTAGTGGCAGGGAAAGCCAGATCCATGTCATCGAATTTACGCTTTGTGGCTTCTTGGGTTGGTCTGGGTGGAGGCGGTGGACCTGTAGCTACTTTATTCTTCTTGTGATTCCTGCCCGCCGCTTTTTGCAGGCGCTCCTCGAGATGCTTATTCCCAAGGATGGACTCGAACAGCGTATGGACCATCTTTGCGACAAGCCAAACTTTGGATACCTCTTTCAGTGCGTCCAGGCAGATTTGTAATCGCTGCTCTGTTGCTGACACGACTGATTTGTTGGTAGATTTCATCTGGTAGACGTGCATAATGAGGGCGGAAAACAAGCTGTACACGATGAACGCCGGGGTGTACCGGATCTCGTCATGCGCTCTTAGGTTTTCGATGATGGAGGTTATCATGGCGGCGGCCTGGTACGCAATGTTCCTTGATGGGTAGGCGTGCTCTTCTCCGAAACCATCGAGGTTGGTGGCTTTTGGCGACCCTGCCGGGGGCATATGCGCACGATGCAAGAGACATAGCGTGGTGCTGAAATGGTCAGTAAATGGTTGTTTTGCACCGAAGTAGGACCTACTAATAGTTTGCATGCAACAAAGCCGCCCAGAAGTGATGGTGTGTTCGATCCCACTGCACCTCTGGCGGACAATGTTGCAGCCAATCTGCAAGCGCCATATCGCTATGGGTAAGGTCTATAGCATTGCCTCTGCGATGTTTCGAGGCCACAGAGTACTGCTGCGATAATACTAACCCCATGATTTCGCTCAATTTGACATAGTTGATGAAGAACTGTACATGTACTGGATCCGGTGGGTGTTCCGCTGCGAGGTCGGACTCATCATCGATGAAGTCATCTTCGGAGACCATCTCAACATCAGAGTCCTCGGGGTCGATAGCGACGGGTCTGCCAAGCGCAACTGCTACTGAACGGTCTCGACTGTATAGGGTCCACCAGATTCGCTTCCATAAGCGCTTATCTGATCGGCTCAGCTGTGATCCCTCGACACTAAACTCGTCAGTAGAAACCCTATAATGATTATTACGACAAAGTCTTACCTCCGGTGCATGCCGGATCCTTGTGCTACAACAATGGCAACTCTTGTCCAGTAGAATACGTTCTTAGTGACATCTGCGTTCAGTTAGCAAAGGTCACGTAGCTTCCGCTGTAAGTTGTACCTTCTGGTCCTTCCCAGTACCATCCCATTAAGATGAGAGCCTGGACGATGGTCACGCGATCGTCTTCGAAGTTTGCATCGTACAAAGCTTTTGCGCGCTTGTAAAAGGTCATAGCAGCGGGTGTTGTTGATCCACTGGAATCCATCAACTGGGCGTTGGTGCACACTCGTGAACCGGCCAGGAGCACAGCCTGTAAGAGAAGGAGCGATGGAGGGTTCTTTGGGTCCCGGTACTGGCGCATGAAGCGGCTGCGATTGATTACGGGAACGACCGGGGCCACCCATTTGAAGAATGCCTCTACCAACTCGTCACACAATGCTCGAGGGGGGAGCAGGAAGGCGCCGCGTTGGTGCAATATCTCGATCTCCATGTTGTCCATCTCATTCACCCTGGCCTTGGCGCCTCGTACGTTTTCAGGCAGCGGGTAGTGAACTACGTCGGTCGTCCCGTAGTGGTCGTGAACGAGGAGTGACAAGTTGGAAGACTCTCCGAGGTAAGCAACGCGTCCAGCTTCCTTGATAGGGGCCCTGGCAAACTTGGGCTTCATAAACTGCACATAGGTGCTGTTATGAGTAGCCTGATGGGCGGCATAGGCACTGGACAGGGTGGTCGAGGGCGTGCCATCCTCCGAGTTATACACCGTCGTCCTGTCGCGCGGTTCGGCGGATGTGCTCGCTGGGGAACGGTCATCGCTGTCTCCTCGGTCGCTACTATGTGTGTCAGCGCCGAACTCTTTCCTAGCCCAATATCCGTGGACCCTACCTATCCTCGGTTTTAGTCCTAGTTGTCTGCGTCTTCTTGCGCTTGGGCTGCGGGATGCGGCACTCGATGGAGAAGGCAGTACAATTGGTGCATGGTATGCCTAGCGATGCGGCGTCGCAGCGGACCTACGTAACTGTTATGCGCTGGTTCGCGGAGAGGGTCGGTCGTTGGCTGATCACTTACTTTCCTCGCATGACATGCTGCGAATCGTGGTGGTTAGCATCATCTTCAAAGTCGACCGAGGTGCCGAGGCTCAGCAGTCCAGGTCGATATAAGACCGCGACAGCTCTTCGCTTGTCTGCCGGCGATGACGCGCAAAGGAAGAAAGATGGACTCACTTTCGCATGCTCTGCTGGCGCGCTGACGTCTAAACGAGGGGTGTCCAGGGGGAACTGACTGCGAGGTCGCGGACGGCCTGGCTGGTTGTGAGCATGTACTGTGCTTCGCAGCGCGCGACAGCACCTACGAGGTTGCACTGCTAGGTTGCGCAGCCAGCGGTTGCGGTGCTGCAGGCACTGAATTGGCCATGAAGGAGTGCTCGCCAGACATGCTATCGCTGGCCTGCTCCGCGTGGTCGTCGAGGGTTGGGGTTGCGATACTCCACACGCGGTCGAGTGCTTGTGGCACACAGTATGGCGCCCGGATCGCATTTACGCTAGCGGGGCTCACGGTCTGATCCGGCGAAGGCATCGATCACTACCACAGCAGACGTGAAACAAGTGCTTTCTCGTTTGTCAGACAGGTCCACTTGCGCTACTGTTACTTCGGAGCAGGTACATAGGTGTGCTCCACAGAAGTCTACACGGTCGGGTCCTCCTCATTTCACTGCTGCCGACCATGTCATTCCAACCTATTCGTCTGCCTGGTCTGCCTGGTCTATTGACAACTTTGGAAACACATTCATCCACCCCAGATCATCCCGTCTCCATCCAAATAGGGGATCTCCTATTGGCGGTACCAGCAGCTTCTCGGAGTTTCACATGTGCTGCACATCATCTCGTGACCATCACGGTCCGTCTCTATTGCTCCGCCGATGCTCCGTCATCCGCTTCAGTCTCTAGTACGTCGTGGCATCTGCAAGGATAAGGAGGATCCCCTCAAAGAGGCTCTATACCAGCGCGATCTGCAGTCAGGTCTACAAAGCATGCCAAGCCCCTGTTGGCGGCATTCTGTTATGCTCGTCTTTTCCAAGGAAGACACAACTATACCTTGTCCTAGATGCTGCTCAACAGAGTTTACCAATCGATGGTATATCCCTGTCGACCCCTCGTGTTTGCCAAGGGGATCCTTCCCCATATATTCTCCCAAATGACCGTACACTCGGCAAAGTAGGGAGGCAGAAATAACGCTTGGAGTGTAGTTAACTGTTTGCCTCGAACACCAACTAGACGTGTGTGACTCTTGTATAGCCTTTGGGCCTACTTTGTTATAACTTCATGATCTCTCCCTGTACCCAGGATCACAAGGCCTCTCGCTGAAGCCTGAAAGCCTCCAGTTTTACCCCTTTGTTTGGTGGGCTGATGTACGCCAGCTTCACGTCTCCCACAAGATCATTGACGATCTCCTCTTCAGAGGCAAAGAGAAACTTCTGATGCTCTACTGGGTCCAAGACCACATTGTCACTGTCCCGGACTTCCATCTCGAAAATCAGCTTCAACCATGTCTTCGTCGGGTGCCCTGGCCTCCCATCGGTAAAGGTAAACTGCGTGACTTTCCTCAGCACCCGGGTTGCTTCGAGACCGGCCTCCTCTTTCAATTCTCGTGCAGCCGCATGTAAAATGCTCTCGTCGGTGTCATCCACTTTCCCTCCTGGGATCTCCTACACAATATCAGTACTGCTAGATTCTCTTGACCCCATGCGCATGTACCTGCTGCACCTCAAAGCCTCATAGCTTTGAGTGAATGCAGGTCCAGCTCAAATACAACGTAGCTTTATATTCATTCATGCCATAATCTGATCCTCTACCCCAAACGTCACTTACCCAGAAATTAGGAAATGCCATCTCGTTTGCCGCACGCTGTACTAAGAGCAGCTTCCCTTCTGCGTTGAAGACTATTATGCCTGTACAAAGAATGTCGTATTCGGGATGATGGCGGAGGAAATCTTGCCCGGGCACTACATATTCTTGCAGGGACGAGGGGTAGTCGAGAGAGTGCGTTGGATCACTCATGTTGCTTAAATATTGTATAGAAGCATAAGTTGAGGTGTAAGTCGTAGGCTGCAAGCTCTGTCTTTGTAGTAATGTGGCTGCCTTGGGCGAGCGGGTATACTTCTCATCTCTGCTCAATGGCGGCTTAGCCTGAATGCTAATGCAAGCCCAAACCTCACCCACAATGGGAGATTTTGCGAAAAGGGCCGTTTTTGTAATGGCGGTAGAAACGTACTACTAAGGTATCACGTGGGCCAAGCGTCTGGCGCATGGCGCCAGTGAATTGGTCGCGTCACAACATCAACGCGCATCATCCCATGCAACCCGCCTGAAGCCGCCCACCCCTTTGGTCCACCCATGAAGACGTTTGTTCGTCGGCCTCACACCTATCGAATTTACCACTCCCAGTGACTATTGCGACAATGCCTCGCCCACCGAGAACAAAAGTCGCGTTGTCGAACGCACGCGTCGCGAAACCAAAACCCGTCCCACGCAAGCAACCAGCGAAAGCTGCTGCTACGCAGACCACGAAAGCCAGCGAGGCAGTAAACAGTTTTAGTGAAGATAGCGATGGCTTGGTCACAAAATCAAGATCGACGCGCCCGAGGCGGAGGATGCCATGGGAAAAGACGCCGGAGTTTATCAACGAAGCAGACCTCACCATGACTGGCGCACTCCCAGCTCGAGAAGAAGTGCCAGAACCATCGATTCAAAATCGCACACCTGCCGTAAAGTCGCCGAAGAGAGCACGGACAACAAGAAGCAGCGCTGGGTCCTCCGCAAGAAGAACGACGCCATCTGTGGTTATACCGGCACAGATATGCTCCCCTACTGCAGACGCACCAGAACAGGCTTCTCAGCTAGAAGAGGATAGCGGATTTGGCGACCTGACCTTCTCCTCTCTGGGCTCAGAGTCACCAGCCCACGGCACACGCCCACCATCCGCAATCAAAGTCGGCGCAACGCCTGCACACGAGAAGTCCATCCTCGCCTTGACAAACTTCAAAAGAAGAGCCCGACAGCCAAGCTTACTACGCATGGTGCAGCAGACTACCGACCTCGAAGATAACGATGCAGACAGCCTGGACAACACAGATGACTTCGATTTCGATGATTTCCTCCCGCATGCTGAATCAACGCCACTCAATTTGAAGAGGAACGCACCAGAAGAAGAATCGCGGGCCGACAGTGGCACCCAAGTCTCCAGCTCCGGCTCGCGTGGTACCAAGCGCAAGCTTTCGCCTGTTGTTCAAGTACCGCGTTCTTCGCCACCGTTGAGCTCGCCATCTAGGGCCGACGTGGAATCTGAACGATCTCCTTCGCCCTCCCTACCGGAAATTCTACCATCACGTGAAGTAGCCATCGAACAGACACAAGACGATCCAGAACTTCTAAGTGAGACCTTGGCAAGTCCCAAATCAAGCAGTCCTGTCCGGGAAGTGTCAACTCCTCCTCAATCACCGGTTCGGACACGTCCACATCCACGTCGGAGAGGAAGGCCTGCGAGGACGCCAATTAGAGATGATGACTCCGAAGTTGAAGAAATAGAAACACCCGCAAAGACGAAGCGAGGCCCTAGAAAGAAGGCGCAGCAGAGTATTTCTACTGCCCAGCTAAAAGGTCTTTTACCCCGTCGACGGAATCGTCTACGAGATCGCGACGAATTTGACTTTGATTCTTCGGAGGAGGTAACGCAGATGGACTCGGACCAAGACGAGCTGCAAATGCCAGTGCGGCGAAATCGCCAACAGCCGGGAGCTGGGAAGCTTACGTCACCAAAGGCTACGAAGAAAGCCTCACGGGGGAAAAAGGCGCCACCAGCAAAGGCAGCGCAAAAGGCCAGCAAGACATACAGTCGCAGGAAATCTTCGGACAAAGAGAATGATGCAACGGGACAGAAGGACGAAGACGCCATTGAAGTTTCTGCGATCGAACACTCAGAGAAGCTGGCTGCTATTAGGAAGAAGTTTGAAGAAGTGGATGCATTCGAGTTGGAGTTCGAGACTGTCGACGTGACGACCAGTTCGAGTCCATTTCGGTGATGCCAAGCACTTCAATGGAGGGTGGAGAATATAAAATACTGTGGACATACGTGCTATACTATTCACAAGCATGAAAGAGTTATGCTGATATCCGTGGGTACTGGTAAGAAACAGCATGGCGTTGGTTTGGCAACCCACGATGACAAGAGACCACGTAATATGTTAGAAGATTCGCTGTGAAATATGCCACGACACTACTTACTACCAAACACTCCGTCTGACTCGTTACTTTGCTTATACATGGTGATGCTTGGTTTAATGGGGGCTATGCATTAAACACTACGTGAAGCTAGTCGTTATCTGTCGTTATCTTCACCTGCGTAGAGTTATGAAGGTAGAGGGCACACGAGAACAATGGAGCGTGCTCGTAAACCTGACCAATTCTTGACTGAATAAGGTGAGGCTCTTCTAGGCGCAAGGTTGGCGTTACGTTACTGGTTGGACGCCTTCCTCCCTGCGGCAGTCGGCGCACGGCCTTGTTGATTGAAGGAGTCGTGATCGCGTTACGTAGCTTCCCAGCTTGGACACCTACCACATCTCTCGAACACACCCCCTTCGCGCCTCCACTGTTGCTCTACCCTCTCACTACCAACAATGTCCCAGTGACTCCATGCCATGCGTCTTCCCGACCACTCGAACCATTTGGCCCATGCAGCTCCCCCTTCACCCACGCCGCCCGGTGTCCGCATGCCATGAACCCCTCCAATGGCTCCTCGCTGTCGACGTCTAAGAGTAATTCGACATTGCGTCCGAGGACGCGGAGACTGATCTCGCTGGAAAATGACATCTATGCGACGGACGGGAGCGAGAGTGGGCTGAGCAGGAGTGTATCGAACACAAATTCGAGGAATGGATCACCTACACCAAAAGCATACCCCGGAGTCGCTCCCTCATCGCGCCTCAACGCCACCTCGACCCCGTCATCCTCCTTTGTGAGATCTACAAGTGCACAAAACCCAATATCCCCTCGTAACGCAGCGAATAACTTGTCTGGAATATGGGGGAACCCATGGTCGGCTATTCAAGGCATCGCAGCAAACGTCATGGGTAATGAAGACACATCCACAGAGGCAGGTAGTGCTCGAAGACGAAAACAGCTGAAAGGGCGACGCACGTCTACCAGTGTACCACCGCCGAAGCAATGGGGTCCAGCAGGCGTAGCCGCACACGTTGGTAATGGGACACATGAGGAGAGGGAAGCCATGGTTCGAGCAATGAAGCGCAAGGACCTCTTAACCGCCAACGAGCAACTAGTGCCAGACTCAGTCGGCCGCATAAAGCGCAGGACGTCAGATGAGCGTCTCAGTGCTTCCGCACCTCCCGGTGAGAATGACGACCGTGATGCCCTCGTGTACATTCACCAGGTTCGGCCGCAAGACACGTTGGCTGGACTCAGCATCAAATACAATTGCGAGCAGGCCGTGCTACGCAAGTCGAATCGCATGTGGCCGAATGATAGCGTGCAGACAAAGGAGACAATCCTGCTCCCAGTAGACGCTTGTGGAGTGAAGGGACGCCATGTGCCTGGACCGGATACTCTTCCAGAAGAGGATCTACTGCTAGGAGAATACGGCGACAGCACAAATTGCAAGACACCGACCATGGGGACGAATGGACTTCCTGATGGTTGGAGCACCCCGAAACAAAGAGACACGGAAACTACTTCTGTGTCCTCATCGAACGCAGACGCAGAGCCACCATGGAAACATGATTCGTGGGTACTTCTACCCAACGACAAGCGACCTACACAGATCGGTCGCATGCCCCGTAGAGCACTCGGCTTCTTTCCGCCCGCCCGTCGGAAGTCTCTAGCGTACTCAGATGCATCAACGCCCCGAGCGTCCATCGATCTCCCTCGCTCCTCTACATCTACGAACCCAATCCCGAGTTCCTCACAATCTCCGCGGCCGCGTGCTACCAGTAACCTATCTACAATGTCAAGTCATAGTCACCAACAAAGTACATCAGGAAATTCATGGGGCTTACATGGTCCAGGGGGTGTGGGGACGTTGGGCAGAAACGTGCGCAGCCCCGGCCCTGCTCAGGATGGCCTGAATAAGAACTTTGCTCAGTATCTACCGAACATGGCGCCACCGGCTGGGCAGGAGTATTTTACGCCGTGGGCCCCAAGCTTGCTAGACGCAGGTGCTGGAACATCGAGTCAGTATGGAGGATCCGGAGCAATAACACCTAGCAATGGGACAGGAATGGATTTCCAAGACATCGGAGGCGCCATCGAGGGCTGGGTACGAAAGGTTGGCACGCAAGCACAAAAGTTGTTGACTGAACCCGGTACGCCAGGTCAAGGGAAACGGAGCGCTGTTCCTGTACTTGGCGCCGTTGGTGGCGACTTGGGCGACCTCATTGAATTGCGAGACGATGCTTTTGAGATCGGTGACGATGAGCGAGATCGCGGGAGATCGAGAACAGAGGAAGTCCTGGCGTCAACCAGTGAGCGGTCGGCTTCGAGAATAATGCAGCAGTATCAAAGCGCTAGACCAGACATAAACCTCGTTCTTAGAGACAGAGGGCGAAAGGGAGATAGTAGCAAGAAGGACTGAATAGCATCAGATGCAGCTTTGGGGTTGATATTGGCGTTTCGGTAAGCATTTTGTGCTGCTTTCGAAGCGTTTCGGCGTAGTTTACACCAGAAAAGAAATTTGATATATACCTGTAACGAAAACAGATGCAAGGGAAATATTCCTGTCGTTACTGTGTTGTCAGCCTGAATCTCCGAGCATCTAGTCCATTACTGTCACCTAAACTACCATGTATGCACCTGATAATGTTCGTGTTGTGGTCTAGCTTGTCTGACGTCCAATGTTCATTGAGACCGCCGCACGGCCTCCGTGCAGAACACGGACTTTACATCGACCGTATGCATGGTACCATTTCCATCACATCTCACCATACTGGATACTAGTGTCATGCGAGTGCTTGTAGACGTCCAGCCGCAAGTTATTGCATCAGTAAGATGCGGATTAGGCAGGTCGTTCGCACCGCGTATAGGATCGGCAGTTAAACAGCAACAACTCCGACCGCAAATTGTAAGGTGCTCGACCACGAGATCACCTGCTTTTTCTCTCTCGTCAGCGTCTACAGCAGCTCCAACATCCAGCCCATTGCTACCGGTGAACCAACGCACAAGGATCAAGTTAAGAGCACCGTTTTCTCCAAGAGCAAGGCTTGCTCAGTTCTCCGCCATGCATCGCGCCCCCGCAGCCATGGTCACCAAACCAATGGCCGACCCCAACATCACTATTAACACACCGCGGGACCCAAACACGCTATCGAACTATCACAATCTCGTGACTCGACATACCAGCGTTGACTTCGACATCGATTTTGAGAAGAAGCGGCTGTATGGATCTGTAATACTATCACTCGAGAGTTTGACTGACGAGAAGGTGACGGATGTGGTCTTGGATAGCAGGTACGTAAAGTCCTGAATGAGCACGCAAGAGTGTGAAAGATTATACAATTGGGCTTAGGTCTCTCAGCGAGACATGCATCGTTTAACTCAACTGACAGTAGGCAGCTTTCTAGATATCTCAGTCGTAGAGGTTGACGGGCAGAGCGCCAAATTCAAGGTTGATGACCGTGTAGAGCCATACGGCAGCCCGCTCACCATCACACTTCCGTCCACTGTGCCGAAGGGGAAAACTGTCGACATTGAAATCAAGGTTGCGACAACGGACAAATGTACGGCACTGCAATGGATGACGCCCGCTCAAACCGCGAACAAAAAGCATCCGTACATGTTCAGTCAATGTCAAGCAATCCATGCCCGCTCCGTTTTTCCCTGTCAGGATACTCCGGATGTCAAGTCGACCTTCAGCTTTGCTTTGCGGTCGCCATTGCCGGTCCTTGCCTCAGGTCTGCCGACAGGTGCGAGCGAGTACCAGCCGCCCAAGAAAGATGGCGAGAATGGCACGCTGAAGTATACCTTTGAGCAAAAGGTCCCCATCACGTCCTACCTCTTTGCTGTTGCAAGTGGTGATCTAGCGTGTGCCAGTATCGGCCCGCGTAGTACGGTTTGGTCCGGCCCAGAGGAGCTTCTCGACTGCCAGCGCGAACTCGATGGCGAGATTGAACCCTTCATGAAAGCTGTCGAGTCCATTGTCTCGCCCAACTACCAATGGACACAGTACAACATCCTCATTCTCCCTCCATCTTTCCCCTACGGCGGCATGGAGAACCCCGTCTGGACATATGCGACACCCTCCGTCATTTCCGGCGACAAGCAGAACATTGATGTCATCGCGCACGAACTCTCTCACTCATGGTCTGGTAACCTGGTTAGTGCAGCAAGCTGGGAGCACTTCTGGCTGAACGAGGGATGGACGACGTATTTGGAGCGCAGGATTGCAGCAGCAATTCACGGGGAAGCACATCGCCATTTCAGTGCTATCATCGGCTGGAAAGCTCTTGAGGAGAGCATTGAGCGCTTCGGTGAATATCACCCATACACGCAACTCGTCACCGACCTCAAAGGCCAGGATCCAGACGATGCCTTTTCTTCCATACCTTACGAAAAGGGATTCCATGCGCTGTACCAGTTTGAGCTTCTGATTGGAAAAGAGAAATGGGACTCTTTCATCCCGCATTACTTCGAGACGTTCAAGAACAAAAGTTTGGACAGCTACGATTTCAAGTCGTGCTTGATTGATTTCTTCGCAAAGGACTCTAAAGTCAACAAGAAATTAGAAGACTTTGACTGGGATAAACTATTCTATGCGCCTGGTTACCCGCGGAAGCCGGATTTCGACCAGACCATGGTAAAAGGCTGCTATGAGCTTGCTGACAAATGGCACTCCCTTGTCACCCAGACTACCAGTGGTGAGTTCAAGCCCAAAGAGAGTGATATCAAAGGCTGGATCGCCAATCAATCGGTTGTATTCCTCGAGAAACTGCAGTCATTCGCAGAGAACCTCTCGCCGGAGAGCGTGCATCAACTTGGCGCGACGTATGGGTATACAAATACCCAGAACATCGAGGTTCTCTCGCGATACTTGACTATTGGCTTGATGGCGAAAGTTCCCGAGACATACCAACCCTCGGCTGACTTGCTTGGACGCATTGGCCGAATGAAGTTTGTTCGGCCCATCTTTAGACTGTTGAATGCAGCAGACCGAGATCTAGCGGTGAAGACGTTTGAGAAGAACAAGGACTTCTACCACCCTATTTGCAGACAAATGGTTGAGAAGGATTTGTTTGGTGACGAGACGAAATAGTGGGTCTGAGGTAGAATCGAGAACCAAGTGGCATGATCCCCTCATGTTCTGCAAGCAATGTGTCACAGTGATCCCATCTCACTCACCAAATTTAAGTGACAAATTCTGCTAGCTTGGATAATTTGCAGAGAGTAGAGACGCCATTTACTCCAAAGCTGTTAATTTCAACGAGCGAGTTCGGCATAACAACCGGCCAACACGGTCTAACCCCGTGTCGATGCCAGCTCACCCCACCGGGATACCAAACCAGGGTCTTTCCGTCTCGCATGGGTGGCGCGCCCCTCACCTCATCCGACAAGCCTGACATCATTTAACCTTTCGAGTGTCCTATCCCTCAAAATGACTCCGAAGCGCGCGCTCTTCTCGTTAAACCTTGATTCCGACGCTGACCACGTATACCAACGCGTCGACGAGCACAGCAAAGAAGGCGCCGACAAAGTCAAAGTCCTCGAGACCAAAGGACCAACACACGGACATACAGATCTCTCGTACGTGACGAAACCGTTTGAGAAGCTTGTGAACCGGACTGTCGACGGCGTGATTGAAGGCTCAGGCAAGAAAGTGCATAGCGCCGAGGGACAAGTTCGTTACTCGACGGAAAGAAGTGAGAAGAAAGAGGGAAATAGTAGGATCAACGTAGTGAGCAAGAAGAAGAGAAGGCATATCGAAGACAAGTACGATACAAGCGAACTCTAAGCCGCCCCCCAAAAAAAGGACCCCAAACCACACAAACACAAACACAATGTCGAAGGATCTTACTCCCCTCCGCATAGCTATCGGCTGCGACGACGCGGGCGTTTCGTACAAGAATGCCATCATCAAAGACCTCAAGGCCGACGAGAGAGTCGCGTCCATAACAGACGTCGGCGTCCCCGAGCACGCGGACAAAACGGCATACCCGCACATCGCCGTCGACGCGGCCAAGCTCGTGGCAGAAGGCAAGGCAGACCGCGCGGTGCTGATCTGCGGCACGGGGCTCGGCGTCGCCATCTCGGCCAACAAAGTCCCCGGCATCAGGGCCGTCACAGCA
Source organism: Cucurbitaria berberidis CBS 394.84 (assembly GCF_010015615.1). Classification (NCBI taxonomy): domain Eukaryota; kingdom Fungi; phylum Ascomycota; class Dothideomycetes; order Pleosporales; family Cucurbitariaceae; genus Cucurbitaria; species Cucurbitaria berberidis. The sequence goes on from NW_024468938.1 coordinate 2,504,020, forward strand.
CACGATAGTTTCTCCGTGGAGCGCGCTGTTCTGTCCAACGATGCGCAGGTCTTGTGCATGGGCGAGCGGGTCGTGGGGATTGAGCTGGCGAGGCGGCTGGTCAAGGAGTGGTTGGGGTACCGGTTTGACAAGCAGAGTGCCAGTGCGAAGAAGGTGGATGCTATCATGGAGCATGAGAGGAATAATTATGCGGACCTCGCTAAAGACTTGCCAAATGCCATGGGGTGCTAGGTTTGGGGGAGTTGCACTCTTTAGCATGTTTCAATCGTTTTTTTATATATCTTATTTCAGCTGTTCATGTGGTATATCTATCCCCTACTAGAAACAAAGTTGATGCCCATTTGTCCTTCAAAGATAGACATTATATACACAAACCCCCAAAACACGTTCAATATCCAAACTCCCAAAGATCCTTCTTCCACCCTTCCGTCAACTGCTCATCCGCACCATACTTTTCCTGCCACTCGGTAAACCCACCTTTAAGCACATACACCTTCTGCACCTTCTCTTCTTCTTTCTCTCCCTCCTCATCACTTTTACTCTTCGATTCAACCTTCCGCCCCGCATCCAACCGTTCCTTCTCCCGAATATATCGTAGCGCAGCACTAGGTCCGCGCTGCTGGCTCAGCGCACAGTGAAACACGACGACTTGCTTGTCACGAAGCGTGCGGATCAGCTCGGGGACTTTGTAGTCTAGCTGCGAGCTGGGTATCCATGTCGAGCCGCGGATGTGGCCGCCTATGTGGTCGGAGTCGCGGACGTCGATTATCGCTGTGTTTGATGGGAGAGAGGTATTGGAGTCGGTGCTGGTAGAAGAGGATTTTATGGAGTCTGCGAGGGATTCGCGCGATATGTATTGTAGGTCTGAGAGGGAGATTGTGGACATGTTTGCGGTCCTTGTGGTGGGGTAGGAAGTGTGGTTGTAGGCGCGCCGTTGGTATGTGTAGAGGCGGTTCAAGTCCATGCACTGCCGGGGCTTCGGTGTATGTAGAGACTTTAGAGGTGTAGTATAGAAGGGTAGAGCTGCGATTGAGGCGTTTGGGTAGCGAAAGAGCATAAGCTGGGACGTGTTCAAGTTTCACGTAGGACGAAGTCAGGGAAGTGGGGCACGCGTGGGGAGCACTGGCGCGATAGCACGTGAAGATAACGCTGATGGAGTGCAAAAGATCCGAGGGCCTCGAATCTTCAGGGCTCGAATACATTGCAAGAGCCGAGACTTGATGGCGAGGGAAATCAATTGAGCATTAACACTCCCTTATCTAGTACAGAATGTTAATCTAACAACCAATCCGTTACGCCACCCAAAGCCCACGCGGAAAATGCTACACAGGTATACTACACGTAACAAACACCGTTCAAAAGATCTCATGACTGCGTCCCTTGAACTCAATCATGTTTAGCACCCCCATTCCCATTGCCCATCCCTCCCAACAGCCCGTCCTTCTCTCCCAGCTGGAAGTAGGCGCCCGTGTTTCCAAACGATCTCCTGCTCCTCGACTTGCCGAACAGCACTGCCGCGGTAAAGAAGCCCACGACCATCCCCAACGCAATGAACGGGTGATTGTTACAAAAGTGGCGTATAGACAGATAGGTACCCATGAACCGGCCGGATGTGGACTTTGGGGCAATCTTTGGGGGGTTGGAAGTCACCTTTCCGAGTGTTTCGAGAATTGAGGTGCGAGAGGGGCGAATAGGTTCGCCGGAGGCTGTTGTATCCCAGTAGCGGTGGTGCTGTAGAAGTCAGTGGTGTGTGGGATTGTCAGGGGCTGAAAACCTTACACTTTCATCATTGATAACTACCCTCTCCCCCTCTTTTACGTCAATACCGTACGTAGACCTGAGCCAGCGTTCCCAGAACACGCCATCGACCCAGGCAAAGCCGACTTGTGTACGCTCAATCTCGTCTAGGTTGATGCGGATGGACTTGGCATTTCTCAACGCTCTTTGGTCGTCTTTGTCTTCTGCCTCTTCGATCCGAAGCTGCTTGGCGTCGCGAAGCTCTTGTCGTTCTAGTTTGAACGCAGCTTCCTGCTTGTCTATCCACTCCAAAGCCGCACTTTTCATCTCGCGCCTAGAGCTGAGAAACTCATTGGAGCGCTCTCGGCTCAATATGCCTAGCACGACGAGCTTGCCGTCCATAATTTCACGCGCGTTCGAGGATGTCAGCTCGGGAACCATTGGCAACCAGACAGACTTCATCCACGAGATAATCTTCGTCGTGTCGCGCATATCCCTGGGTGTTATAGGTGGGTAGTATGTAGGCTTCCCAGCTCGCGAGACAACTAAGCGCGGCCAAGTGGAGATCTTGTAGCGGTCGGACAGCGCAAGGTCATTCGTCTTGACCAGCTTAGCATGTCCGACCAAGCTAAGAGGAAGTCGCTCCAGCGCTAGGAAATCCTCAGAGGTGGTCGCGTGGTCGTAGAAGTAGACGAAGATGACCTCTTCGGTTTCCTCCAGCTTCTTAAAGCTAGCGGCATCAACATCAGGGACACCATCGCCAACTAGCGTTGTCTTCTCGGCGTAGTCCAACAGGTCACCTAGTCCTCGTAGGCCTTCGTACTCGATGCGCTCACCCCCGCGGAAAGTGATCATAGTTGGGTAGCCTTGGACCTTTGCGTCCTTGCACAATTTCTTCTCAACATCGCAGTCGACCTCTCCGACATTGAGCTTTCCTTGCATTTGGCGTGCCATATTCGACCAGTTCGGTGCCAGCGCCTGGCAGTGATGGCACCAGGGCGCGTAGAACTTGATGAACCAGGGATCAAACGTGCTGGAGACCAGTTTCTGGAACTTCTCTGCAGTCAGCGGCTCAACGAGGCCTGATGGATTCGGAGTCGAGGTAGGCTTCGCCTTCGCCTTGGCCGGTGTAGGCCTAGCTACTTTTGTAGGCGTGCTTTGTCGGGTGGAGCTGAGGGCCTTCTCTTCCTTGACGACTTCCTCAGTATCTGGGCCGGTCTCGACGGACGTCGCTCCTGGCTTGGGTAGCTTAGGCCCACCCTCTTTGCGCGAGCCAGGCCGGAGCTTTTCCAGAAGCTCTTCTACCCACACGCTCAGAGCCTTCATGTCCTTTGCGCCCCTCTCTCTTTGGACTTCTTTCCCATCTATGAAGTATACCATGGAGGGATAGCTTTGGACATCATGCTCGTTGCAGACGTCTGCAAATGCCAGGCAGTCCACCTTTGCAAACTTGAAGTCGTAATACCGGGTGAAGGAGTTGAGAGAGTCGCCTTCGCTGTCATCTTTGGATGCGATGGGTTTCGAGGTGTAGTAGAATTCGTATGCGGTCTGGTAGGTGGGTTTGAAGTGCATGCAGTGTGGACACTGGGGCGAGAAGAACTCTACTATCCTGATCAAACAGTTAGCAATAGATGCGGCACACAATTGCGCACATGTGCATACCAGTTTCCCTTGCTGATCTCTTCCTTTATGTTCTTCTGTGATAGCTCTATCATTGGCGGCACTTTCTGGCCATTGAATATGGTGTCGGGTTGCTTCTTGTCCCAGTCCTCGTCGACATCGGCTTTCTTTGCGCTCGGTATGTCAACGGCAAGTGTGGATGCAATCGTCGCCAGCGACAGGAGGGAATAGAATATTGAGCGCATTGCGGCGGACGCAGTGAACTGCCGATAGGGGCAGTGGTCCTCGAAATCTACGTGTTACGCAAGGCGTGGTGGCTATCAGAGGGGTTGTCGCTGTGACAGGAGCCACATCTCGCAAGGCGCGTTGATGTCCCTGAGCCCAAGTAGGTGACAGGGATGTGGTCTCCGGCTCCAGAGCGCTTGGCAAGCGCAACCTCGACATCGATGCATGCTATGCCATCACCACTTCGCCCATCCATTGCGCCGCACCCCCACACCCAACACCCCCGCAACTATGAGGGCAGCTGCACGCCTCTTCGCCAGCGTTAAGCCCGGCCAATTCCTTGAGCCCGGCGCGCCAACTGGTCTCACAGGCCTCCTCACACACCCCTCGCCGCGGTCAACACTGCTCTACCACTACAGCTCGACCCTCGACAAGCTCCAGCAGATACCCGAGTCATCCGTCTATCGCCAGTCCGTCGAAGCCCTCACCAAGCACCGTCTGCAGATCGTCGAGCAGTCGACGCCAAAAGGATGGGATCAGTGGCAGGAAAAGATCAAGCTGCAGGTTGGCGACGATATCGGGGCGTATGATATCATCGAAACGTCTAGAGGCCAGACGGTCGTGTTGCCCAGTCAGCAGGAAGTCGACGCCAGGTCCAAGGCGGCTGAGTGGGACGGAGAGACTCCCCAGTCGTTTCCGGAGGGCATCCGATCCTCCAAGGAGCGATCACCCCATGTGCAAAAGATGAAGGGCGACGCCAAGTACACCCCAGAGAGGGCCTTTTCCTCGATCAAGTTCGACCCAGAGCCGCAGTACACTGCTGAAGCGTAAGTCACTAGGAAAACTACGAGTTCGCGTTGTGTCAGGATTAATGAACATAGGATATCGGATCTGGAGAGCAGACTCGGGGCTGGCCTTGTTGAAGAGGTGATTGCAGTCGCTGAGGGCGAGCACGCGCTCGTGGACACTATGGTCAAAAGCAAGGTGTAAGCAATGTGAACTGCAAAGTAAACTAGATGCAAGTACTAATTGTGCGCAGGTGGGAGCCGCTTGAGGAGCCCGCGCCGGAGGGTCAGTGGTCGTATTTCGAGCGAGGCACACAACAGGGCTCTCAGAAGCCTTAGAGACATGTCAATGAGCATCCTTGTATATAGACGGAGAGCAATCCTTGTACCAAGTACGACATTTTGATTCCCACTTGACAATAGTTCACTTCTAAGTATTACTTATTGGTTCTTGTGTCGTGAGGCAAAGGAAGAAGGAGCATAAGATACCGCCTCTTGGCAGGCGCCCCCAAGATATTTTAGTAGGTTTCTAGTATGCTAGCCAAACGCTTGCTACCTGAAGTCACTCCTTCGACATGTACGAGCGGGATGCCGCATGGACGGCATATGGAACTATCCACTGTTTAGACTAATACGATGCATGTTGATGACTAGGATTCAGAGAAGAAGCGAGCGGAGGTATCTGCAAATCCTCTAGCCGTTTCCTCTGTGTATGAAACCCCGCATGGCCAAGTCGATTAACCCAAAGGGTGTAGAGAGGCTACGACCTTGCACATTGTGTGCAGTAGGCTACAACATTTTGCATACTATAGCTCCTCTCGGTGAAATAGATTAGTGATGAGTTCTTGCTCAACGATGATTTATATGTGATACATAACTAGAAACTAATATGCTCGGAAAATGACAATTCTCTTTCAACATCAATTCGTACTTGGTCTCACCTCCCTCATACCGCCATGATCCTCACCAAGACGCCTACTTACTCCTCTGACTCTCCTCCCCCTCTTGACTCTTCAACCCCTCCATCCGTAGCTGATTTCTCTTCCCCAAGATCCTAAGCGTATTCTGGCGCTCAATCTCGGCCATGGCGCCCCAATTAGAAATCCTCGACAGCGTGCCGTCCTTGTTGACGACGAGTGGGCCCAGATGGTCCAGTTTGACGCCCTCGCCGTTGACGCTGATTTTTGTGGCGTCTGAGCTGGGCTCTGGGAGGGGGAGGGGTTGTTTGGTGTCTTCTGCTGGTGATGTGGAGGTTTGAGTGGGTTCGCTGGATGGGGGTGTGGATGTTGACATGTTGTGCTTCCAGTTGGTGGTGGTGTTGGTGTAGATGGGAGTGGTGAAGCGGCTGGTATGCGTGCTTAGACGGTATAGAGTGTAATGCTTGCAAGAGGCTTTGAAGAACGATGTTATGGGTCTCATGAGGATATTGCGAGTTGAGAGTCTGGATGGATTTTGGTTTAGGTGAATACTTTGTTATTGCTATGGACAGGTATATGAGGTCGGAGAAGCTTCTGTTAGTTTGGCAGTTCTAGAAAGCTCGACGGCGTCAAAGCGCCACTGCACTCAGAATTGCATACGATGCAGGTATACTATGTACATTCATGTGCCTGGTATGTGTATTCTAGAGCTTATAATGGGCGTTGCAGCTCTCACAGCGACTTCCAAGATCATGATTTGCAATGAACACACCAGGCCTCGTAAAGCGCACGTGACCATATGCCAAGTCGCACCCGATCTCCGAGGGGCAAATCAGAGCCTCGATAACAGACCATTCAGGGTCTCTTATTGGACGAAACGACAGGGATGCGCTAACGCCTTTGAACCTGGATACCCAGTCCAGTACCAAACATTGCACCTTATACACCATATGCCGGCCATCAGGCTCACCATTATTTTAAATGTGAAACAATTGTGAGGTAGGCTGTGACGACTTACGTCACGAAGGATTCCGTTTTCAGCTTCACTTCCGCCCTGAGTTCCGGTAAGTGACGAGTCAGATCATTCTCGAGGGCGACAAGGGCCGACCGCTTATAGTCGGCGCAAAAACAGGAACGAACGTTCCGAAAAGATGGGCGTTTTCGATAAGCGGGTTCGCTCTGAGACCCATGCTTTTGCCTCGAGGGCTTCCAGCGCCTCACCGTTTGTTGCTCCGCGGGGGAGTGACCTGGCAAGGCTTGACCGGCGTTTGGAACGCGCGCAGAGGGCGTGATGTGTGATGCCCGAGCAAGCCAGCGTGTGCGCGCAGATGGACCAGGGAACCAGGGAGGCAGCCTGCACGACACCCGGTGGACCTTCCTCGTTGGGGCGTCGAGCGGACAGCCCACTTTGATGCCCACTGCCGGCTCTCAATTCAGACCCAGATTCGGGAGCGCAAGCGCAGGTGGGACTTGAGCTTATTCTGACTTCCTCAAAGGCCTTCTGCGCCAGTATCGTAGAGAGGGAGATGTCTCCGCGTGGGTATGCAGGGCCAGGAGGGGGACGAGTGCCGAGAGCGTCTAGTAGCCTTGTCGATGCCTTGTTAGAAACACTTCCAAAGGCATGGCGCGAGTGAAAAGGGTTGACACCAAGACTCTAAGAGCTTGCCCGCGTCCCGCGGGCTGCGAGATGGGAGCAACACGTGGGGTCTTCTGGATCGATCGGCACTGCGCAAGCCACGGGCGGCGCCCACTTGCTCGCAACAACATGAATTATATCAATTGCATAATAGTCATGCTCTCTACTCTGACCCAGGCGCGAGGTTGGGGAAATTTCTGTTGCAGCCCTCTCGCAGTATTCTCGGAGAAGCATTTGGCTGCCTCGGCTACCAGGTCGCACTATGCCAAGAGCGAAGATGGTTGGATGCCACGTAGAAATCGGACACCTCATAAGCAAGCAAGGACTTTTGGGTGAGGTACAGCCAGAGCAACTATTCCCAGGCCCTTGATATACGTCAAGTGCGCCAAGCGGTGGAGAGGCAGAAGGACAGCAAAAAGCGAGCGGCGGCGTTGGCTGCCATTAGCATTTGACTGTCGACGACTGCATGCAGCGCGTGAGGTGAGGTTCGAGTCAGCAGCAGCGGCGTCCGGGTTGCCGTTTTGGGCGCCTCCAGCAGCAGCCGGCCATGGTGAAAAACGTACGCTAGCCATGTCACGCCGATGCATAAGCTTACTGGAGGAGAGACATTCAACAGCAGGTCGTTGCCAAGGGCGATCGTCGTCAGCCAGCACGGTATGCATTCGGCTTCCACGCTGACCTGCAGCACGCGCGGTTTCGATTAAACAGCACAGCGCCTCCCGTTTCTTCTGTGCCTCATTCTCGAAGGGCTGTTTCAAGGACCTGGGTTTCATTCGAGGGATGGATATGGATGCATGCCGCAGAAGAAAGATATGAACGAACCGAAGATTAGCAAAGACGCCGGTGCTAGCAGTCAACCAAGGGTCCCATGGCCCAAATAAGACGGCCTGGACAGGGGCCTACGTCACAGCCTACCAAAGTTTTTCCATTGCCAGTCGCAGCGTCCAGGGCGACTAAGACGGAACCGGCGCAAGAAATGTCTCGAGCCCAGCGCCGCGACAAGCTTCCCCCATCCATAGCGACAGCTGTCTACTACTGCAGACGAGGCCAGTCGAGTACGCCGTGGGTGTGTGGGCATGGGATGAATCCTTCCTGCTGGACGAGGGGCCTGTCCTGTCGTGCATGGGCGGAAATAAGACCCTGGCAAGCCACAGCCGCCAACGCGCCATTGAAGCATCGAAGCTCGGCATCAGTCGGGACGATGTTCGGAAAAGTTTCTTTCTCGCGCGCTCGCTGTTTGTCGGTCGAATGCCATCCATGACAATGACTGGCTGCTTCAGGTAAGAGGACGCCGAGGGCATGGGAAGCAGGCGGCCTCGGGCGGAATCGTGCGATGCATGTTGGAGTGCGAGGGAAGGGCTTCAAGACGACGTCGAGGGGCGCGTCCCACGCTCACGAGGCCTTCTGCCCTTATCGATTGCCGCCGTGGTGCAAGTGAAGGTGTGTGTATATATGCATGTATGTGGGTTGTGCCAGAGGCATCAATTGACGGCTGGGCGTGTCCTGAGGCTCCTCCTCCTCCTCCTCCCACGACTCAAGGGCGCAAGGAGCGCAACAACGCAGCGGTAGGGCATGTCTGCATGCAATTGGGCGGCTACCCTGCTCTAGTCCGCGAACGGCCGTCGCCATTGGTAATACCTTCTTGATGGCGGCGCATACACGCTCCAAGCGCTCCAGCGTGTGCGTAGACAAAGTGAATAGCACATGGGTGAAAAGTCATCACCAACCCCCGTCACGTGTCGCTGCTCATCATTTCTTGTCTCTCTGCCCTCTAGGTTCCCGTGCTTCCCCTCCTGCCCTCACCCTAAACTTTGTCCTGTACCCGTCCGTCGTCCAGGCCTACATACGCACACCCCCCCACGACGCGTTTGCCGCGACCAAAGATACCTACTACTGTCGCCCCCAACCCAAAAACTCGTGCGGGTCCCTCCAAGCTCGCTCAATTGGTACCTTCCAGCGACCTCTGCAATCTCGACCCTCCCGGCTGCCTCCGGCACTACTCTCTCTCACTCTCACACACACTCACACACTCAAGGGCGGAAAACAGGTATTGTGTGGTGCGCGCGGAATTCGGACGCGAGTGTAGAAACATTCGCTCGATTTTTTTTATTTCGCCGACGAGGTACCTACCTGCAGCCCCCCCCCAAAAGTACCCTCCACCACCCCTCCAACCAGCCCGCTACCCCAAACCGTCGTCAGCTCTTGTCGTGGGTCTTCTTGCACTGTACCTGGCTGCCTCGTGCTTCCTGCCTCCACTTGGTCTATCCGCACTCTATCGGCTGAGGCTGAAGCGTGTGTGGGCCTCCGATCTGCAAGCAGCTCCCCTGGTCTCTCGCGTCAAGTGCCGCGAGCCAGACAAAGCACCGCAGTAGTGCAGGGAAAGAATCTCATCATCACTACTATCCATCTCTCAGCAACCCACCCAAGTTGCTGCGCTGCACCCTCCCTCTCCCATTCTTCCTTCGCTGTACCGTCCAACTGTGGGAACCTCAAATTCCACTCGTGGAGTAGCCGCCCTCGCTCATCATCGCCTATCGACTTGTCCTTTTCACTCGTCCCCCACACGGCTCCACAAAGCTTCTCTCGTGGGCCATCGTTCTTAATCCGAACGTGTCTTGTGTTGCCCACTCCAGTCTGTGAGCACCTGCCTGTCACAAGCGTCCCTGGAGCTAGACTTCCGTCGATTGATGCCCTCGCTCGTCGTCATCGCCAATACCCACAATTAGTCGCGTCTTCGACACAACAGCACCACCTCACCCACACCACCCATCAAACCCACCCAACACGCCTCAAATCATGGACGGCGACCGCTTCCGCCAGCCCGGACTGTCACAGTACCCGTCACTAAGCCAGCAACAATACAATGGCATGCAGCACCAGCTGCCCACGCTGCCGCCTCTCCACAGCGGCTCCCAGTATCCCTCGTTGTACGGCCACAGTAGCAACCCTCAGACGCCCCAGCCGGGCACGCCTGTAACCTCTGCGTCCAATGCGAGTACCACCATGCCGCCCCTACAGCACCCGCCGCTCAGGCCTATCCAACCGTCGCCCTCCGCATACTTGCCCATGTCGTCGGCCTACTCGCAAGCGCCTATGCTTTCCACCGCATCCGCATACTCGAACGCACAGCAGCAAGCACCCACACAGGGCATGGGCATGTCACACCCGTCGCTCTACCCTCACCCCCCTGTCCTCCCCAACCAGGAGCCTGAGCCCGTCCACGTTGTCGGCCAACAGGGAAGGCGCGGCGTCCTGCCCACACACCCAGGCCGCCCTGTGCCCGCGGCGGGCAAGGCGCCTACCACTGCTTCGAAGAATGCCGAGGGCAAGTACGAGTGTCCCCACTGCAACAAGACGTATCTGCACTTGAAACATCTGAAGCGCCATCTTCTGCGACGTAAGTACCTCTCTGCTCGCCAATCAAACACGCAGCCACTGACGTTTTTACAGACACGGGCGAGCGACCCTATCAGTGCCATCTCTGCAAGGATACCTTCAGCCGAAGCGACATTTTGAAGCGTCACTTCCAAAAGTGCTCAATACGAAGGGGAAACCCCACTGGCGCAAACCACTTGCAGCATGCGCAACAGCATCTACAGAAGAACAGGCAGCCTGGTGGCGCAGAGCAGAACTCGTACCTCAACCACATTGGCGCCACCTCGATGCCTTATGCCGAATCAGGTTACACAATGGGTATGCCACAGATGCCTACTGTAGGAGCTAACGGGTTTGCCGATAATCTGCCCTCTATTGCCAATCATCAATCAATGTCCGCGCGGACATCGCGATCGAACAGCCTGATACGACCCGGCAGTGGCGTTGAAGAGAACCGCAGGAGCATGTCCGCTTTGGAGTTTGCAAACCCCAGGATGAACTTCAACGATTTCCGACCGGATGGCGTCCCCAATGGGTATGCGCAGCAGCAGCAACAACAGGCTCAACACGGCTCCAACGTACAAGATGGTGGCAACCACTACAACTACGACCATGCAGCTGGTAACAATGCCATGGCGCAGAACGGTATGCCTGTCAAGACCGAAGGTGCGGAATCTGCTTCCTACGGAGTCGCACCGTTGCCAAACGTAGATGGCATCTCCAACGGCCAGGACGGCACAATATGGCGGAATGGATCGTTCAACGGCGAGTCGCACCTTTTGAATTCCAGCACGGCAGGTGGTCCATATCAACCCAAATCGGCTGGTGTTCTGACCGGTACCTTTTAGACCTCTGAAGATGATGCACCAAATGATACCATGTTCGGGCGGTACTCGTATGCTCCCGGTTTTGTCGACTCTTCTCCGCTTCTTGATAACTGGTTTCTCGGCCAATCTACTTCTGATCCATTGCAACACCTCTCCCAAGCGCTCCTCACTTTTTGCCTCCCGCATGCGCCCACTCCCCCGAATCAACGCTCGGGTGAGGCTTACGCCCATGAAAGACTCCAAGGCATCTTGACCGCAGACAACGTAAAGGCATTCTTACACGAATATAGACATTTCCACTCGCACTGGCCCCTCATACACCCACCAACATTCGATCCCTTTACCGCAGACCAGGGGCTCGTTCTAGCCATGTGTTGCATTGGCGCTGTCTATTCTGATAGGCTGAGTCCTAAGGACGTCCGCTGGATGATGGAGTTTGTCCGCGCGTGCGTCTTGAGATCGAGTCAGGTGTACAGGCTAGCCCAGAATCCGCAACAAGCTATCGACTTGAATCATAGTTCATCAGCTACTACCGACGAGCTGCAGGCTCTGGTCCTCTTTCACTCTTTACTCCTGTGGCATGGTTCTCAGCAACAGCGCCATCAAGCACGAGAAGAATTTTGGGCGCTTGCCACTGTCGCCCGTCGTGCCGGACTATTGGCACCTCTTTCTCGAAACAATCCAAGTGTTAGCACGCTTCATCGACCTGGACCGGTGATTGGGAATGAGGTCAACTCGTGGAACTGGGCCACATGGATCGAGAATGAGAAACGCACGAGGTTGATGGCATACATTTTCTTGATTGATGCCTCCTCGTGCATGTTCTTCAACATTCAACCGCAATTCGATGTGTTCGAGATTACAACTCCACTGCCCGCAGACGATGCAGCTTGGGAAGCCAAATCACCGGAAGAGTGCGCAAGCGCGCTTGGCCTGAGAGGAGAAACAGCGCAAACGAATAATGAATCTGGCAGTAGACGAGCGAAGCAGCTGGGTATGTCGGAAGCGTTGCGCGTATTGTACGGAGTTGGCCTTGGCCCCTTTCCCGAACGAGCTACCAACGTGTTCGGAAAGTTCGGTAAGTTGAACCTCCACTACTCCCTACACATCTTGAACTTACGCCTCTTTTTAGTCCTCATACATGCGATTCATATGCAAATCTACAAAATTCAGCGGCAGCTCCTCCAGCGAGCCCCCTCAAGCGGCTTGAGCACGCCTCGATCGCAGAGTGGGAGCCCTGTAAATGTCCCCGGTGGTGTCAGCGAACAAACTCAGCAGTTGCTTCGTTCAACAGTCAGTGCCCTCGAGCTGTGGAAAACCTGCTGGGACTCGGATCTTGCAATCCAATTCACCCAAAACCAACACCGGCGTGGCTTCTGCAGGGATGGAGTCCACTACTACTTTTTAGCCCAACTTTTCCTACGAAAATCTCGATCCGAGGAATGGACTGCACCTGCAGATTTCCGTTGCCAACACGTGTTCAATGTTCTGAGACAGATACGGGCCCATGTCGCTTCAGACTCCGCGCAAAAGGGCATCGAAATCGGATCAATCACTACGATCGCCGACGATTACGGCATTGGCGATCTCACTCTGAATATGAGGCGCCTCTTCACACCTCTTGGGGAGGAATGAGCTGGCCGTGCTGGATCTCGGCTCCCAGGCCTACCTACCACAAACTATCAACATTATCCGTTAGCTGCCAACCGCGAGCTTAACCACGACATGGATAATATCTCTTACATTGGCATCATCGGTGTATCATCATCATCATCATCATCATCATCATCAAAGTCTAATATCGCATCAGCATCCGTGCTGACTTCTTACTGGCCCAGCAAAAGTCGCGTGCTGGGTCTTGCATTTCTGGGGTTTGGCGTCACACGAACACGTCGCCCAGGCGGCGTGCACAACAGCATCACGAAAATATCCGGTGGATTTACAAACGAGTTTCATTCATTCACATCATCGAAGAAAAAGCATTAGACACTTCACCTCACGGCGTGCATGTGCCTGGCGCACCCCATCGAAAGGCAATATTCGTCGCCAATGGACGGCGGCGATAGAGCAAACTAATCCATCGACTGCTTACCTCCGCATGTCAGAGGAAGCAATGCAGATTAGATTGTGTTGGAGAGGAACTGGATTTGGCTTCGGTGTATATTTTTTGGTCTTTTGGTTTTTTCCTTATTATCATTGCATGGACGGCGCTCCTTCATTGAAGATAGAGTTTAGAGGTTCGGCATGTAGGTACAATGGGTGTGAGCCAAAGGCCGCCCCTACGAAAAAGTAGTCAATGATATACGTTTGCTTCACCACAACAGATCGTGTTCGTGTAGGTTGTGAAAAAGTGCTATATGGTGAGGTTTGCTCTCTCACCAAGCGACTGAACAGCACTATGGCTACAGGACTTCTCCTATGTTGTGTAGTGTGATATAACGTAGTGCTTCTACGTTCGAGCAAGGATCTCTCGTTATATCCAATGGCGGTAGAAGAAGCCTTGTCTTCATGGATGCAGTTTCCCGCTGAGACTTTTTCTATACTAAGGCTCGCGCTAAAATATTTCCTTACTACATAAGCGCTCTTCTGTACCGAAACTCGTCTGTATCGAAGTTTGGGCTTGATTATCAAGAGGTCTTTCTATACCGAGACTTGCTGTCAACGAGATTCTTTGTCGAGGAGTTTTCTGTACTGAATCTCGCCCTTAACTGGATACCTTACCGCGACTCGCCCCCAACGAAAGCTCTTTCTGTATCGAGACTCCTCTTGTGTACAGCTATTTACTACCGAGCAATTACCACATCTCTGCCGCTACCTCCAAGAGAAATATACCCTTACCGAGCAGTATCAACGAGCCTCTTTTTTCCGTTGGCATCTTCCATTCAGAGACGTGAGGAAGTAGAAATTGCACACGTCTCCTATCTCTCAGCACAACGGTGTGTACGCTCTTTTTCGATACTCATCATATGTGATTAGCTTCATTACTACTGAATCTGATTATCTTACATAACCAGTGTATCATGACATCAATCCCCTTCATTTACGCAGCTTCATCCTCGATTTCCAAATTGCCAACCTTGAACTTTTTCCCTTTCATGTCCGCGTAATCATTGTGATTGTGATAGTTCTTCACCCTCTCGCGCACATACTCCAGCCCCCTCACAGGCTTCGCATCTTCCTGGTTCTCAGCCACGCGCCCCAGCCTCTTCAACAGCGGTGACGGCGCAGGCTTGATGTCGACATCATTGCCGGGCCTAACAAAGTAGAACAGTCCCAAGCGATGGATGTGGGCCTGGTCTTCCGGCGGCCGTTGGACTCGGTGTATGGTCGACTTGAGGTAGCCTGCAGACCAGAAGTCGAGTGTGTCGCCGACGTTGCAGATGATTCCATTGTCGACTGGTGGTACATGTTTCCATTCTCCGGCTGGTGTTTTGAGTTGCAGACCTGCTACATTCTGACTCCAGAGCAGGGTTAGACTTCCGAAATCGGTGTGTGCGCGGGACCATGTATCTTGGACCTTTGCGTCGTCCTCAGCCGAGCGCGGTCGGTAGATCATGTATCGCAAATGGTCTTCCGATTGGTCTTCGTACGCATGCTGTTTTGAGAAGTAATCCTCCGGCAGCTCAAGGATGATGGAGAATAAAGTAAAGATCTTGGATGCTAGCTCGAGGGAACGCCTTGAGAAGTCTTCAATTTCTGCGTGAAACTGGCGGAGGAAGGGATGGAAAGGCTCTTTCTCATTCGTTGGTATGAACTTCGGAATATTGACTGATTCCACATTGTCCAAAATATCTGTGCCCATGATCTTCTTCTCATTTGCCTATATTGCAAGTTTTAGCATGAGCTGCATAGCAAGATTGCCGAAATGGTTCGTCACTTACAGCACGGTACCCAAAGTAATTCCCCTGTGCAAAGTCACATCGATATTTGGCATCACCCTTCTCTTCTAGTGGAAGATCGAAATAAGCCTGGCCGATATCATACTGGCGATCTACTTCTTCCTGCGTAAACCCAGTACCGGTTACGCTGAAGAAGCCAGTGAGATGTACCTATGTTCAATATTAGCCATGATCCTAACCAAATGAAGTGGGAATTTACCGCATCTCGTAGCTCTTCTGCTAACTTCTGCTTACCACCAGGTTCATCAAAAGTCGACAGATCAATAACTTTGATATCCGCCCAGTCGAGCTTATCTGCCGTCTTCCCTGGCCGCTTCCATTTCGGGATAGCTGGGGGATCTAAATATGTTGCTGATGGCATGTTCAAGGTTCTTGTATAAGACCAATATGCCCAAAACCAAGTTCAGCGTCGGTTCGTCGGATGTATATACCTTTTTCATTCCCGGTACCGTTAATGATGCACGCGTGCCTTGTCGCGATTCAGAGGTGGAGGTGTTGAGCACGCAATTCCCCGCCAAGATACGTGCTCGCATAACCGACCACCTCAACATCCTTCGTCGCAACGCTGATGGCATGTCGGCAAATCAAATCCGAGACGATTTCCCTTCTCGTAAGAATGATATCAAGTATGGAGCGAGGTCGGAGAATTAGCATGGGATTGCAAAACGCCATTCGATAGTTTAGGCGTCCAGTGTCGAGAATGGCGACATGGCGTGCTTTCGAATTTTGTTGAAGGATAGGTAAATTCGCTAGGTAGTCGAGGGTATAAGCGCAAGTAGTGAGCTGTATTGCGCGGTACTCCGCGATAATCCTGATCTTCAACGGTTTCCGTGTTCACTTCAAAAGAGCCAGCCCCCCGGTATCTATTTGGAGTCCCGACTACTTTTCTGGATTTTGTATGACTACGATCTTATCGGACAGTCCAAAGCAGGATGGTATCTCCCAAACAACCCGACGACATCCCAACGAAGGAGGTGCGCGATGTGCCGGACTCAGAGGTCAGCTCGTACGCGCCTTCAGAAGCGACACTCAAAGCCGCTCATCGAAAGATTGATAAGCGCCTACTTTGTTGGTATGCGTTCGTCTACCTAATCATGCGTATTCACGTCAGCAATATCTCCAACACGGCGATTATGAACCTGGAGCAAGGAACCGGCATCAAGAAGCAACTTGGCCATCTCTCATCCTCACAGTGGGCATGGGCATTGAGCATCTTCTACTACCCGTACATGTTCTTTGAACCTCTTGCTACGCTCATGCTGAAGCACTTTACCCCGAGTGTATGGATGACTCGGATTATGCTCACCTGGGGCATCATCTCAATGTGCCAGGGTGCTACACAAAACTACGCGGGCATACTGGTATGCCGGTTCTTCCTTGGTGCTGCTGAGGCTGGCTTCTATCCTGGTGTTCTGTACCATCTGAGCTTCTGGTATCCGACTGATCGACTACCGCTACGCATTGCCTTCTTCTATGCCTGTGGTATGTTTTCCGGGACGATAAGCGGATTATTAGCCTACGCCATCTCGTACATGAACGGTGTCGCAGGTCTTGCTGGGTGGCGCTGGGTACGTATCGTCAGTGCCTAATTGGACTTGTTCTCTTACTAACTGAATATAGCTCTTCATTCTTGAAGGAATACCCGCCATACTGTGCTCGGTGTACACCTACTTCTACTTGCCAAATTATCCTGAAACGGTCGAATTTCTCACCGAGGATGAACGCAAAGCTATACTCGACGACTTGCCGAAGCAAGCACCCACCATGCGCGCAAAAACGTTCGATCTTGAGGAGATCAAGAGCTTATTCAAGAGTCCGACATTCTTCCCGTTCCTTATGATCTGGATTACGCACGGAATAGGTGGTTGGGGTATTTCGTTCGTGTTGCCGACCGTCATTTATGAGCTGGGTATCTCGAACACGGCGATCTCGCAAGTCATGACCATGGTAAGAATCCCAAAGGATCCTCTCGAAAAAAAAGATACTAACCTACGCAGCCACCGTTCACACTTGTCTTCGTCATTCTATGCGGTCTCGCGTACTTCATACACACCAAGCGCCTGTCACCCTGGGTCGCTGGTCTCGGCGTCGAGATTACGCAAATCATTTGCTACATACTCCTCATTACCGTCAAGAAACCGGTCGCAAAGTACATCTTTGTCATGATCGCAACAGCAGCCTCGCAATCTTTCTTCGCAATCATTTGGCCGGAGCGCATTCGAGCGGCGAGAGGAACGACGACTGCCGGACTTGCTATTGGCTTAACGAATGCCAGTTGCCAGCTTATGGGCATTGTTGGCCCGCAAATTTATCAGCCGAAGTTCGGTCCGACGTATCGTGTTAGCTACATTTGCTCCATTGCATTACTCACATCATGCTTGGGCGCTGTGTTGACGAGCTGGTTCTTCGTGGTGAGGGATGATAAGAAACGGGCTGTGGAGGAGACGCAGGTACGAGAGATAGTTGCTTGAGTCAGTGTAGTGTTCCAGTCAGCTAAACTGGTACGGACTGCAGGCGGATTAAAAGCTGAGATAGCGCGCTATTGATAAGAGTAAAAAATTTCATGTATAAACATTCCAAAGGATAAATGCCCAACGTTGGTGTGTTGCTGACGCGAGCTTGCGAAACGTGGGAATCGTGTCTTAGTCATCACGTAAGCTCAGCTTTCCCGAGAAGCTGCCGGTCTCTCTACCATCAATTCCCATCAACCTTCTAACGTTAGTATGTATTCAGATGCGTGTTGTCTCCTATGCTTCATCTATTCAGATATGCCGTCCGCTACTAGGTCATCTAACACGGCTATCCGCGAAGCTGCCCACCGGTCCTCAAGTATGCACTGACTTAATTTGAAACAGAACTAGACCGTCACCCGAGAATGAATGACGTCAAGTAGGCATTACATTATGCTAAACTAAGATAGATACTCTATGCGGCACTCGCCGAGCTGACGGGCAGACTGACTGGCATGGGTGTCGCTGAAGGAGTAGCCGAGGGCGAAGCACCTCCGCCGCTACCTTTCTTCTTCTGAACGACTGCTGAGACAACTTGGCCTGGAGATTTGTCAGTCAATATCCAGGGGAAAGAAGACGGAAACACATACCGGCTGTGTTGGTCACAATGTCAACAAGCGCGTTCAATGGCTCGTATGAGAAGGTCTTCTGCGTGAGGCCTTGACCGATTTGCTTCGTGCTTCCAACGATTTCCGTCATGTTCAGCTGTAACCGCGGTCAGTCTTTGCGTTGTACTGTCAGCGTCGCGAGACATACCTTGAAGTTACCAACGATCTGCGAAAGGGCGCCGCCGGCACCGCCAAGCACCTCTTGGACGATGTTGCCCAAGTTATCGACCAGGAAGTTCAGCGTCTTGCCGTTCTGCGTAATGGACCCAAGCTACACGTCGTTAGCTCAAATCCCCCGTCTATTTTTGTCTGGAGTACTCACAAGTCCATCTACTGCGCCAATGACCTCGCCGACCAAGTTGGTCACGTTACCAATCAAGCCTATCAACAGAGGGTTCAAGTCCAAAGAATCGAACACGCGCTCGACAATCTCGACTAGGTTGCCCAGTCGCACGATCAGCTCGAGATTGACATCCACGTCGGAAATCGTAATGTTGACCTTCTGGATAGAAACCTGGACTCCGGCATTGACTTGGACAAGACCTGCGACTTTGGCGTTGAGATTGAGATCCGCTCGCAGCTTTTCGACTCCGAGTTCGATTCGCCCGACGTGCAGTTCCGGGACGGAAAGATAGACATCAGGTGCTGTCGATCCAGTGGGCCTTACTTCTGGCGGTGATGTCGGGCTCGTTCCGTTTCCGCGCGGTGGTCTACTGCTTGTAATCGGAGGGGTAGACGGCTGGGTAGGTGCACCCGAAGACGCAGTCTGCGCCAGGACGTGAGTCGCAAAGGTGAAGAAAATGCTGATGAGCAGTAGGCGGATAGAGAACGACATGTTTGGCAGACCGCGACGACAGCAAACAGAACGACAGTAGACAGTAATGAGCGAGAAAGCCGTACAAAGTAACAGCGAACACAGCCCAAGAAACGTTTAAAGCGAAAAGAATGCCGTTGCAAATCAGCGGCTAGATTACCATGCTAAACCTGGGATTCCCATAATGCCAATCTCGGATAAAACCCCCTATGCAGCCACCGACCGGGGTTTCTACAGGGCTGCAACACGCTATTTGGACGTGCCTGGGGTAGCCAACATCTAGAATCTTGATTTGCATGCAAAATCTGGGTCATTTGAGCACTTGCGCCGAATGGCGAGTGCCCGTTCAAGCTCCTTAATTTGTTTCTGTTGGCCTGGTGGCGTTGGGTCGATCATGCACCATCTCTAAACCCGGTAAGTAGCTCACTGCGACTCTTGATCGTATTGTTAACCGTCGCTTGCCCGTTCGCAGACTGAACAGCTCTCATCCAGCTGCCGCTGTCCTTCTTTTCGTCTCGTAGCAGCTGTCTTGACCTGCGTCCACTCTCTACATTACCGCGTAGCACCCAATTTCTCAGCAGTCAAGATGCGGTCAATACTCTCCACCGTCACGCTTCTTTCGTTGCCATTTCTCGCTGTCTGCCAATCCGACTCTGATGGTTACTCTGGTTACAAGCTTGACATTCGACAAGATGGCGACCCAACCGCTGTGCTCTACGAAACAGCAAACACTGCCGCAAATGTGTCCGCATTTGTGCCAGAGCCTGATGTCCTGCTAAACGCGTCGGTCCACGTTGGCGAAATCTTCATTGGAGTCGACAACCTAACGGCGAAGATCAACCTCGATGCCCAGGTCCTCCAGTTGCTGCAGTTCAACGCGGGAGTAGACCTTTCCATCGACAAAGTCTCTCTCCTGATCCAGAACGTCACAGCAAAAGTGTACCTCGAAGCCCGCCTAGGCAACCTAGTCAAGATGATTGGCGACGTTCTCGACAGCGTGGATCTCAACCCCATCATCGCCGAGTTGGGCAATGGCCTGGGAACTATCATCAACAGCACCACCGGCCTCATCGGCGACGTCGCAGGCGGGCTGAACGGCAACAAGTCTACCCAAGCCAATGCAAAGCGCGACCTGGACCTCCACCAATGGGACCTGCACAACAACATCCTGTACTCGATCAACAACTTCGAAGGCAATGCGAACAAGCGCCGCATTCTCGCGCAAAACGGCGACATCGTCGAGCAAACCCTCAACAACAACGGCCTCATCTCCGGCTCCACCGTCGTAGGCGACTACGTCAAGAGCATGCGCTTCAACGGCTTCAACGAGAGCGTCACGTTCAAGGGCCAAGAGGTTTGGGAGGAAGAGTACATTTACGAGCCCTTTGCAGGCTTGTACTCCATCTCCGGTGTCTTCAAGAGTAAGAGCACCGGCGCAGTGGTGGGAACCCAGCTTCTAGCCGAAGCAAGAGGAGGCGGTAGCGCGAGCATCGGGAACGAGAAGGCATGATGTTTTTTCTCTCATCTAGTTAGAACGGCATCTTCCTTGGACTAAACTAGTAGCTGCTACGGCGATTTATAAAAGCCGAAATTCGTTTAGATATCCTTTTTACGAAATAGGAGTAATGTTTTGTTCATCGTTGTGTCTCCATTCAGTAACGAACAGTAACTTGACTCCTCATTCGTACTTGCTTACTGCTCTGCTGAGGTGTTCCTTTCGCTTGCGACGCGATGCGACGTACGTGTGTGTGTTCGTTCGTTCATCATCGTTCCCGGCTAAAGGCCCATGCGAACTCTAGCCCCAACGCCATGTTCCACATCATCATCTGTGCGTTCGCGCACGCGAGATGAGCGGACCGGGGGATGTGCTCAAACGGTGCGGTCGAGAACGTGTGATCGACCCACACGCAAATGCACGGTTTTGTTCGAAGCGAGGGGTTGTGACGTCAGGACGGTAGGTAGGGCAGAGACTTGGAAGAAGAGTTTCGAGGGGAAAACAGTATAGAGGGTCAAGGGGCTGTTACTGTTAGTGGGAGAGAAAAGGGGGCGGGGCATGTGGATAGCGACAGAGATCTGTTAGGACATGGGAGCCGTGAGATGATACGAGGTAGCCATCGTCCTGTAACGTCCACGGAAGTTCAAGCCGATTTCTGACAGCGGGCGCTAAAATAGCTGGAAGAAAAGAAGCGGAATGTTACGAAGTAGGCATCACCCACCAGCAGCAAGAAGAAAGTTTTTTTGAAATATACTTTGGTATCATTCTTTGTGAGCTCAGAGAAACTCACTATGCGACCCGGGTCCCAAAACGCCCGGAGCGCCATTACTACTTGGGTATTGCGTCCAACATTGGACCGTTCCCTACTGACCCTCCATCTCCAGTGACATCCCCCAACAATGCAGATAAAGAAATTCGTGACAATAAAGGTATTAAGTACAGTCGTAATCTGCCGTTTCCCGATCCCTTTACCCCTTCAACCCCAGATAACAAGAACAAGAATGGGGTATGCACGTATGCTGAAAGAAGACGTGCAAGAATGGATGCAGATACAAGTGTAAGGGTGTTTGCTGGTGGAAATATAATCGTCGTAAGAAGAAGCGAAGAAGATCGAGTGAGTTTGAAAGTGCTGAGCAACCAGTTAAACGAAGGTCGGTTCCAATTCCGGGTATCTGCGGCGGGTCCACGAGAGGGAGGATCTGTTGACATAAATGGCCGAATGCATATCGCGCTTTTGCTCCAATTTGCATTAAGGCAACCAGACTAAGTCTCGTCACCCTGATGGCCAACACCAGCAGGCTGGTTAAAGCTCCATTCCCTGACGTTCCAAGGATGCCGAGGAGTAGGCTGATGCAGGGGAGGAGCAAATGGACCAAAAATCGAAACAGGCGCTGGGACAGAACGAAGTGGGTGGCCAGTTGAGATTTCGGTAGAAGAACGAGGGCTCGACGCGCCGAAATTCGCAGATGGAAGACGTGTTGTTTCTGTAGACGAACGTTGGCGTTGTATGCTGTTCGCCATGGCACGAAGACGGATTGCCGTCATAGTTTCCGCAGAAGGCCGATGGCTTGTTTGGGGAGTCTCGGCAGGCGGAAGATGACTTTTTTGACCGGCTTCCACTAGGGTGACAGACCCAGCATCCGTCGTTTGTCCAGTGGTAGAACTGTGTACCTGCCGTGACCCGGACACACGTCTCGTGGCTGAGATCACTCTACTGACCAAAGATGGGCGTCGAAGTGGCGCGGCAGAAGGATGACTCGAACTCGACCGTTTTCTCACAGTGACGTCATTCAACTCGTTCCCCTCTATTGAACTAGTACAGACTGTTAGCCCACTGCCAGCTCAAGCACGCTCAAGATAGCTAATGGTACCGCGGGGGAGTTCCCTGCCCATTAGGCACACCGTTTGGCTGTTGGAACTCCATCTCCCGCTTCATCATCTCGAGCGTCTGTGGGAAGTAGGGCTCGACGCCATATGTCTTGAGGTAGCTGGCAGTCTTTTCAATGCGCTTGATTTCGCGCTGGACATTCCAGTCCTCGCTCTCGCCGAACCGGCGCTGGACGACATCGACCATGGCTTCGTCCAGTCTGGTATAGAAGTCACGGCGCGCTGCAATATCGCTGGCATCGGCGCTATCGATGCCGCCGTGAGAGTTGAGGTTGCCGCCAAGCTTGAGGATGAGGTCAAAGGCATAGCGGGGACCCGATGGAAGGAGCGTCAACCGCTGGATGTCAGGTAGGAATTTCAGCATGGCGGAGGCGAAGTGTGATGATGAAATGGAGTCGTTGAGGTCGTCTTGAAGACGATGTAGATCGAAGTTAACAATGGTAATCTTGCGATCCAGCTGTGCGTTGAGCGTGGGCGCGGCATCCGATGTGGTGGTGTCCATGATCTTGGCGATGGAGGCAGGGACATCTGGAGAAGGTTAGTCGCTGAATTTGATAGATGAGCACGAGTAATAAGGGAACATACCAGGTCGCAGTCCGCGCTTGTCAATCCAGTTGTGTACTTCAGCGCGCTGCTGCTCCAGCTGGTCGACCCAGGCCTGCATGTCGGCGAGCTGGCTCTCGAGCTGCTCGATCTTCTCGGTGTAGGGCCGGACAGCCTGGTTGAAAGCGGCTGTAAGCAGATCGGGCATGGGCTCTGGCTGTTTGATGCCCATGTTGGGAATCTGCTGACTGCGAATGGGCATTGCGTTGTGGCTGCCGTTGGGGACACCCTGCGGGTAGGCCGTCTCCTGGGGCTGCTGCGGGCGTGGATACATTTCAGCGTCCGTGGTGGGATCCTGCTGGTGGGATTCCTTGCGGCTCGACTCGGGGCGCTTCTCGGCGTACTCGTCGAAGGATTGAGAGCGGGGAGGGGCGTCGTGCTCAACGTAGCTGTTTGCGCGGGATCGGCGTTTAAAGAACATTATGGGAAAAGAGAAGAGGTAGCGAGTGCGAGTGAGGGGCGGTGATTATATGGCGCGGAGGGGCTGAAGCGAGATTGCGCGCCCAGAAGACAAGTGAGTGGTTGGGAGCGGATGGGCTGAGATGGGTGGGTGTGAATTGAAATGGCTGAAGACGACCACGGTCGAGGGGGTTGGGGGGCGCCTCGACAAGATAGCGATAATAATCACGTTACACGCGAGCCACGCCGTCGCACAAATAGACCCGTCTCCACGCGACAGAAGTAAACAATGTAGCGTCTTTGTCGTGCAGCGTAGTAGTGTATTGATTGATGCGACGCGACGGATGCGTAGAGGTGTGTTGCTGCGCGACGGCCCCAAGGGACCATCCAACATGGTTTTGTGTAGTTTGGGTCCAAGCTCCACATGGGTCCTTCCTTCCTTCCCCAGCCGACTTTTTTTGGAAGGAACCAGCTACCAGCCTCCTCCCACTCCCGCCCGTGCCCGCACTTCCGTGATGTGTCACTCGTCCACCGCTACTACCACTACATCTTCGACACGGAATTGGCCATCCACATCCATGGTATAAGCTTCATGCTTTGACTGTTTACTATTTACGATTCACTATTTACTATTTGCTGTTTATTATTTGCACATGCCCACGAACCAAAGCTACTTGCTCTGCCCGTTCACTTTGCCCTTGGTGCTCCTGCCGTTGCTCTGGGTCCCAGCTTTCCTCCCGTCACTAAACTCCACCCCCTTGATCGTCCACTCACTGTACATCTCAAGCCCCGCAACGAAGACCCCAAGCAGACTCGCAATCACAAAATGACTAATCGTTGTCCCAATGTCCAGCCAGCTGCCCTCATCCTTGACCATGAAGAAGAAATTCAGCGTCATGACATCGCTAACCGCCATGACCACCATGAACAGCGCTGAAGGCGCAACCCCTAGCCTGCGGTTCAACAGCCCAAAGTTGGCTGACAGCGCCGCAAAGGGCACCATGAGTTTGAGCATGAGTAGGGCGCCTTGCGAGAAGGGGTCGAAGACGGGAATGAGGCGCGCCACCGCGTCGAGGGAGAAGGACGACACAGATGCAATGTTGGACGCGCTGAAGAAGGCCGATTGAATGAAGAAGAAGAAGAAGAGAGCGATCCGAGCATCGGCCAGCGTGAGCGAGCGGTAGTCGCCCTTTCGAATTGCCCCAAGTCGGTCTGCTGCGGCTTCGATGGCTGGCTTTAGGGGGTTGGTCGACGCGGCAGCCGTTTTTTGCGTCTGGGTCGTGTGGAGCGAGACTTGATGCTCTAGCCGCATCCAGCTGAAGAGGCAAAGGAAGAAGGCAAAGTAGAACAGACCCTCGTACGAGATGGTCAGGATGATGAAGGTGGGCGCGAATTGTAGGAAGATGACAACGAGCCGGTGCACGTAGTGGCTGTTTGGATACAAGCCATGGAGCTGAGGTACGACCAGCGAAGCTACAAGGGTTGCCCATCCCACCACCAGGACCCCGAGCGGCAGCCCTTGTCGAGCCTGGGTGTAGCCAATGCTGCTCTTGGTGACAATCATGGACAGTAGCACTAGACCGAGCTGAACGCTGAGGATAATGCGAGACTTGTCATCTAGCCTGGGTTCAGCGAGCTCGTCATCCGACTTTGCATCCGCAAGAAGGTGCTTCTCAAAGAAAAGGTACAGTGCGCCAACGGCGAACATCAGCCCTCCGCCAAGCAAGATGAGCCGAGTATCCTCTGCTTTGTTTGCAGGAAGCATGGTAAAGGCACTCATGATGATGCAGGACAGTACCCAGGTGGCGACAGTCCCCAGATTCTTTTTCATAAATACCTGACCGTAGACTGCCGGCCAGCACGTGGCAAGCAGATAGCAGACGGTATAAATTTCCCTGACGAAGTAGCTTTGAACCAGAGCTTCCAAAAGACCGAAAAAGCCGAGCGTGGAGAGTACAAGCTTGGCGATGTCACCGTTCGAGGAAACGTGGCCAAAAAGGATCTTGCCTCCCTTAGTGAGGGACCCACGGCGAGCGTACACTTCCTCCCAGAAGAGGACTGGGAAGAAAGCATACACGTAATAGACCCAAGGTGATCGCTGCTTGAGAATAACAGCGAAAAGTGCAACTAGCACCCCAGAGAACATGGCTATGCTTTGAGTTGTCCTGAGAGCCGGCACATGTTCCGTGAGCACATGGAGGTCGATGACAGTGGTAATGGCAAACACAATCCAGCCGACATACCCAGCCGTGACTAGTGTCCGTAGGAACAACCAATCGTATCTTTGCAGGTATCTCATACCTTCGAGGCCGAGGTCAATGAGCTCATAAGTTTGAAGAATTGCCTCGTCAACTTTGTCGTCATCAATGGCTTGTTGTATCTGAGAGACTCGGTGCTCCACCGAATGTGCCTCGTCTCCTAGCCCAGGGAAGGGCTGGTAACGAAGCTCCGAGGACTTCTTCAGCTCTTCCTTAACGTGATACATCTCTAGTATCTCTTTTGCGTTGACTAGGAGTGCTTCTGCCTTTGTCTTGGTATCCGTACTGAGATACGAAAGTGGTAGTACTCCAACTGAGTTTGTTGGAAAGTCAAGACCGACAAGATAGGCCATCAATGCTGCGACGTCGGCCTGGTCTACATCATGTCGTTCGATCTCGTCCAGGCCCCAGTCGGATGAAAACTCATCATGGCCTTGAGCCACGCCAGAGGTGTTCTTAACCGGTGTTGCGACACCAGCGCCCCACGCGATCAACGGTGTGCGCGTATTGTCCGGATGCCCGTCTCCGTGACTGCCCCAGTCGCTCATGCCATGGTCTGCCGTAAACACAAAGGCCGTCTTATCGTCATCATAAAACTCCTCGATGAGCCGCGTAATTTCCTGCACGCCCTGATCCACGAACTGGATGTTGTGCAAGTACTGCCACGAATATGGTCGATGCCCATGACCGGCAATATCCAGCCCAAGCAAATGAAGAAAGAAGACGTTCTTCTCCTGCCTCAGCTCAGCGTCCAGCGTGGCATTGGTCTTCGCATCCGTAAACAGCTTCTTGACCCTCTCAAAGACCCATTCATCTAGCCCCCAGCCATCCTTTGAGAAGTCCTCAATTTCCGCTTCGTAGCAGTATGAGTCTACTCTTCCTGGCACAGCTCCATGTTCAAACATAGGCAGGATGTCTGGGCTGCCCCAGCTCCATGTATGTCTACTCCTATTGAACACACTGTCAAAGTTCACCGGGTTCAGCTTCCACCCCGTTGTGACCGCCGAAACATCTTCGTATAACCCCGCGATGAGCGCAACGTGTCCTGGTCGAGATTCGGTAGGGACGCGCGTATGAGAGACGCCAAATGTGCCGCTTTCCAAGACTCGGGAGCGAAGGTAGGGAGCGAGGGGTCGCGGTATGGCAGGGTCATCCGCGAGCGGCGTAGGCGCATTGGGATCAGGGTTGGGAAAGGACTGAAATGCCTTGTCCGCGCGAAGGCCGTCACCTGTAATGTCGTCAGTATTTCAACCTAGCAAAGCCGTGTAGAAACTTACCGACGAAAAGAACTAGACGGTTTGCAGGTGCTTCTTGGGTCTCCACCCGATGCTCGCGCATGCCATGGACAATTGGGCTTACGAAATATATCGAGAAAATGCTGTAAATGTAGACCAAATGAAAGACCACGGCCACAAGAAGGAACCGGTAGCGCCCGAATTGCGCCATTGTAGGTGTACAAAAGAATGAATGTCTCAGGGAGACTTCTTGACGCGACGTGGCACCCCAATGGCTTTGTCGTTTAGGAGGCCATAAAGGTGCCTCTGCCAAGATTTACGGGGCTAGGACTATCAGAGTACCTCAATCTCGACTCGTAATGGGTTTTAGTAGGTTGTTCCCATTATTCACGGTTCAGGTATCACTGAATAGCGCTTCGCAAGAGAAAATCCGAGATTGACCTTGACGCCTGCGGTGAGTGTCGAGGTCGCAGCCTCCCTCACCCGAATAGGCAATGGCCGCGTGTGCCCTCTGCAAGCCACCCGTCAGCCTCAACGTATTCACCATTTTTCATCTGCACGGAAATAATAGCCTTGTCCCGTGAAGACATTCACACTACCTTAAAAATGCGTAATCCTTTACTAATTTGGTATACGTATGTCAAAGTTCAAGAGTTAGTGCCATTGATTTGAGGTGGAAGTATGCACTTGTTAATGAAAAAAACTCCTTTAGTGATCAGAAGATAAAGCAAACAATCGCTTGCTATTCGTATTACTTGTCAGTCTATTAGTGCCTGCCTACTCCTCCACATTGAAGTTCTGTCCATCTCTCAGACCCTCAACAACTAGGTCGTGACCCTCAACACGTCGGTAAATGTCCTTGATATCATCTGCTAGTGTTAGCAACATAGCCCTTTATCTAAGAAGAAAGTACCTACCTGTCGCAGTCTCGAAGTGGCTCGTCGCATCGTAGCTCTTGGAGAGAAAGATGTTGTCGTTAGCACCACTCTCAAGAGGTTCGTAGAGCGGGATGGCCTGGCCCATGAATTGCTCCTCAATTTTGCCGAGACGGTCGAGACCGGGCTGGAGCTCGAGGTGGTGGTTGGTATCGTTCTCGGCAATGGTAGACACGATGGCAATGTAATAGCCCTTGGGGCAGACGTTGTGGGCGGAAGACACAACGGCGATGTAGATGTCTGATAGTTATTATTAGTATGAAACTAGTGAGTATTAGTATCTTGACTCACCGTGCTTGCGTCCAACTTGAGACTGGGGAATGATAAGCTGTAGGGAGTCGGAGTCGGCAGTGTTGGGGATAGGATGGTTGAGAATGCAGATGGCCTTGAGCAAGTGTCCGGTAACGCGCACCTTGCCAGGGAAGTATGAGGGGTCTGCGAGGATCTTCTTCGCTTTAGTCTCAAACTTCATGCCTGGGCCAGCATCATCCTTCTCCTTCATGGTGGCCTTGATGCCCACGACCTTGTCGCCATCGTAGAGGAACTCGTCAACATCGGTGTTGAGCATATATGTACCACCGTAGATGGCGGACAGACGTGCGAAACCCTGAGGAAGCTCTCCGAGACCGTAGAGCGGGTAGATGTAAGGGGACTTTCCGTATCGTGCCATGGAGTTAACATAAAGCCTGATTCGCTGGATAGCCTCATTTGCCTGTCCCTGTGTGGTAATGTAGTCATCCGTCGGGTATAGAGCCATGGAGTGTCCGATGAAGTCGCGGGTAGTAGCCTCCAAGCCGAACTTATCGTAGACGTCCTTCATATTGCAGGTCTTCACATCAAGACCTATGACAAACGGTTAGCAACTATAGCCATGCCTTGTCCTTGTCTGTTGTAGCACCCACCCTTGTGTGTCGCCGGATCGTCCTCCTTGTATGCACCAACCCACTCCAAGAAGTTCCTAGCCCTGCGCTTCTCGAACAGGCCCATCAACGGCGAGCGGAGTGCCTCGCCAGCATCTGAAGGGACCTTCGCGACGGTTGCCTTGGCACCCTGACCCTGTTGTACATAGCTGCCAGCAATCTGCTTGAACTCGAGGTATTTCGTGACGTCGGTCGAGACGAGAATGTTTGTAAGTTCGCCGTTCGACATGAGCAGCTTCGGGACAAGGTCGATGTTCCAGTCGTTTACGCGGCCGTACTTCTTCCATGGCTCCCCAGTGGTCTGGCCGTACCTCTTGAAGAGCTGTAACATAGTATGAGCATCTGGCTATGCAAAGCAGGTTCATACACAACGTACCGCTTCAATGTTGAGTGACGCTGCCTCGCTGCACCTTGTAAGCTGTCTTGTCCAGAAGATAGCCATCGGGGCTACTTACCCGCCATAGTGATCGTTGCGGTCAATGTGGAGCACCTTCTTGCCCTTGACACTGAGCACACTGGACGCATGTTAGTGTGCACCTTGGAAATCGACGACATGTGTTACCCTGAGAGCACACATTCTGTGAGACCTGGGGATCATTAGCATATGGCGGTTCCCGCGGCGGGGTAGCCACCCACCTGTTCCGAGAACTAGAACGTCGTACTCGGGCGCGATCTCGTCCATAATTGTGGAAAGTGAAGAGTCGGGTATAGGAGGGGCGTTGTGAAGGTTCGTAAGAGCTGTTCACTGGAATGCGGGAGGATAGTGGCGAGCTCGGAGATGTTGCGGTGAGCGAAGATGTGGGGGTGCTGTAGCTTCCTTTACCTCGCCAATTGTGCAGTGGCGTATGAGACTCGTCCGACCTTTGTGCATTATTTCATAACATATAGCGTTTCGAGCACACCTAGGGTGCAAGGATTTCATCCTAATTTTTGACCCCATCAAGATTCAAAGGCTGTTAAGTTATCCGACTTGTGAAGCCCTACAAACGATTCGCTACATCAAACAAATGCTGCCAGCTCTAGTTTTCCGCTTGCCATCTGATATGCGACATAATGTACAAATCTACACGCTACGATCATACAATGATGCTCCTGCACTACCCGGTGCGTCGCAGGCTACCGTCCATTTGAATGTGTCCCTATCTACGCTTCTATGCGTTCACCTTCTCCTCCGGCTTCTGTTCAGTTATGCAAGTGTTTTGGCTTTCGCGGGTTCCTCGACTGCGGGCTCCGGCTGTGCATCGTATGGCGCTTCTTCTGACTCTAGTGGATCCTAGAGACGAAATTAGTAGAATTCCCTGCCACGAGCGCGGATTGTACGTACATATGGCTCCTGTGTGTATTGCGGTCCGTCTGTCCGACTGAGATCAATGCTCGGATCGCGCTTTGCAAGCTCAAGTGCTTCCTGATAGGCGATTTGCCTTTCCGCCAGTGTGTCCAGAATTGCCTTCATGGTCTCCTGCACTGTCCTGTCGCGGTGGGTACTTTCGAGGTCACCATAGCCGGCTTCTAGTCGTTTGCGCTCGATCTTTTCGGTCGCTAGGCGGTTTCGCTCCTTTACGCAGACCCACCACAACTGGTGCAGTGAGTCCCAATCTCGGCTGCGCAGCTCGCCGACCGTCCACGCCCTCCCTATGTCCATGTTAGCCATTGGCATGCCGGCCTGGGAATCATTGCTATCTACCGTGTCGCTGTTCCTCGACTGGTGTCTGTAGCAGCTGTTGATCCTTGAAAAAGTCCCACAGGCCATGGTCTGGTGTGCCCGTCACCTTGTTCTCGATCTTGACGGGCTTCGGTAATTGCTGATTCTCGAAATCTTTGTTCTTCACAGACAGTGTTTGTCTCGGTCGAAGGCCTGTGTTTCTTACGGCTGAAAGGCCTCGGGTCTTGTTGTTATCTTTCTTGCATAGTGCTGGTGATGTCGAGAATCGTGCTACGGGCGCATTGCGCATGCATTGGATGGACGGGACCAAGAATGAGAGCAGGGCATCCGGGTTCTTGGAGGATAGACCGGGTCGCAGTATTCGTGAGGACGGTATGGCAGCCATTGTCGGGCTGTGTTGCAGATGGAAAGGGCGGAGTCGCTGATTAGATGCAGCTCGGAAACTCTGCGACTGGGGGTCCGAGCGGCTTAGCGGTCATCCTGGCACCCTGGCCCCACCGCCCTTCGACTTCGTGCTCGCCAGCCGCGCCCGGTAGTATAAAGAGAGGACGCCCCGCAGTCCTTTTTCAAACCCCATCCACCGACCGCGCTCTCACCCCGTGACGGGCGCCCTTCGATAGTTCCAATTTCCCTTGAAGAATTCCTAGATTTCACCAGCGGGTATCAGGACCCGTGCTTTACAATCCCGACATGCAGTTCTCCAACTCCAACATGCACTTCCAGCCATCTCAACGCACAGCACGAACACGACGACTGTGGACAGCCGCCAATTAACTGGGACTACGCCCTCTCCTTTTCTACTGCCGATATCAACAACTCTCTTCTAGTTCCTACGACTCTTCCCTTGTCTTCTTCTACTACCTCCTTGGACGCCTTGACAGGTAGTCTTGTTGCACCTGACTCTTCCTTCCACAATACCACGAATTGGAACGATTTCTCATTACCCTCATCTGACTCACAAAACTTCCTTGGCAATGGCCAGATTTCTGGTGGCCCCTCGCTGTTTACTACCGCTGGAGACGACATGAATATTCTAGCCATTCCATCTGGCATGGGAAACTTGCATAATACAAGCTTTTCTACACCCATGACAAAAGGTAAGACGACGAGCCCTGTTCTTGCACTCGCGATCTAAACAATACATACAGACTGCTCTCAGCCCGGTTCCATTTCAAGCTCTAACGACCGGACCTCGTCTTCACCCGAGCAATCTTCTACATACTCCAAATTGTCAACCACCAAAAACAGCCCCTTGGCACCTGAGGTGTCCCGTGTTGAGAAGCGAAAAGCCAACACTCTTGCGGCTCGCCGATATCGACAGAAACGCGTTGATCAAATGAGCGGCCTGGAGACTGAACTCAAGGAAGTCAAGACCGAGCGCGATGATCTCAAGGTCCGCTGCGCCCGGCTCGAAGGCGAGGTCGAGACGCTTCGTGCCCTGCTCCACGCGCAGAAGTAGTCCTGTTCTCAACTGTTAGCACACTTGGTGTTTTCAACCTGTCCTTTCAATGACGGGATTCGGCCTCCTTTCAGACGATGTCGGAATTCGGTTCGATCATGGTATGCCTTTTTGGCAGGATCAGATCGGCAAATGTTTCTTAATCTTTGAGGATCTGGGAGATACGGCGTTCTCGGGTACTCACATGGTCACTCTTATGTAGCTTTTAACAACTATATTCTTCAATACTCCCGATATATTCTCATGCAAGTTATATATGCACTCGTTATGCCTCGTCAAACATTACTTTGGCTCACTCTCACACAACATGAGTCGAAATGATCTGGGAAAGCACAACACATGCTTCTCGGCCCGTGATTCGAGTACTCTTACGATTGAACATGGACATTGATCCATATCAAGAATCTAAACTACACTTGTAATTGAGGATACCGCTACCTCTTGCCATTACAATCGTTATCATTTCTTCATCTCCTCCCTCTTCACCATAGTTTAGGGGTGTGGCCACATAGGCGGCCAGCCAATGAGCGCCGACTGTAGCCGCAACCAATCACATTGAGCAGTGATGAGTCACTTTTGCTCACTTTCGCTCAGAATGAGAGCTCCACCAAACCGCTAGCTCCACAGCTTAGTGCATGGTAGTGCTTGCTCTTTCCCGTGCCGTTGATCAACGAGTTGCCTATCGAGAACTCCTATCTTGCGTACATGTGTGCGGAGCGTGGTGTTTCACGGCATGGGCACGTTCATCAAGAACGACGAAAGCAAAATTGCTAGACGTGAGCTCTTTGACGTCACGTCAGGTAGTGAATGCCGATATGCACCAATCTAGATCGTTTTTGATGACTTTGGCCGGCACATTCAGGCATCGACCTTGGCCGCCCTCGACGGCTGTTCCCCCCAAAATCGATAAGACAGGTCCTCTTGAAGAAGAGGCAACGCCGTATTACGACCCTCGATATTTCTATCCAGCTCGTTTGGGGGAAGTTGTCAATCAAAGGTATCAGTTAGCGACCAAACTTGGCTTCGGCACCAGCTCGACCGTCTGGTTGGCACGAGACCTTTTCCAGTTACGTCCATGCCAAGCGCATTTCATCGACTGCGCTAACGAGCATTAGGTGGAGATGGAATGCTGAGAGATATGTTGCATTGAAAATCCATTCATCCCATCCTGAGAAGCGAAGTGCTGAGAATGAGCTAGCCATCGCGCAAATTATCTCTCAGAAATCGTCGAATCACGAAGGAAAGCAATTTTTCCGTGGTCTGCTAGATGTATTTCAGCTTCAAAGGCCAAATAGCACAGAGAGCAGCAATCTTGGATTGGTCTATGAGCCAGTTCGAGAGCCGCTTTGGCTCGTGAAAACAAGATTTCGGGATGGCACAATTCCGGTGCATATATTGAAGATTTTGCTGCAGGAGATCCTACATGGCTTGGATTTCCTGCATAGCGACTGCAAAGTCGTTCATGCCGGTATGTTTGACCTCTTCTGATCGATTATCAGGCTTACTCTGCTAGATATCAAAATCGATAACATCATGGCGAGCTTGGAAGAGCCCGCAATTGTAGAAAAGAGCGCAAGAGACGAGTATGAAAATCCGCTCCCGCAAGCCATTCGCGATGATAGAACCATCTACCTCTCTCGAAACCAGTTCGGACCGATTTCAAACCTCCCAAAGGCCCTTGGCCGAATTGCCATCACGGACTACGGCTTCTCTGTCCAAGGTGACGGCCCGCACTACGGAGCAATTCAAGCGGAGTCATTGCGTGCCCCTGAAGTAATCTTGGATGCCGGTTGGACATACAGTGCTGACATTTGGAGCTTAGGAGTCATGGTATGTCACTACGGTTCGACACGAGATATATTGCTGATTGCTCTGTAGCTCTGGGATCTCTTTGGAAAGCGATCCTTGTTTCGAGAGCTTTACATAGAAGCAAACTATGATGACAGACTTCATCTTGCTTGCATAACGGCGCTACTAGGGCCACCGCCCTCAACTCTACTCCAACGAGGCAAGCGAACGTCCCTGTTTTACGATTTGAATGGTATGGCGATCGACTGTGTTTTCCAGGTCTCGAATTATCTCGACTAACAAGATCTTAGATCAGCTGCAGTACAAGGGCGACACACCATCACTCGATTTCACATCATCGATTGAACCGATTCCTGACGATGACAAGGAAATGTTCATCAAGTTTGCGAAAAGGTTGCTTACCTGGGATCCAAAGGAACGGTCTACGGCGAAAGAATTACTGGGTGATCCATTCTTGCAGCACTGAATTCATCAATGGAGGTTTTATACTTATACCCTGCCCATTTATTAAGGAGAACTTACGTTCAGGTCAGATCAGTACAGCCCGGTGGCCATCCCTTCGACTGTTTTGTCAAGAACGCTTGCCATGCGTTTACTATGTCCAACAGCCACAGAATGATCAAGTCCCAGTCGCCGCTTCGCTCGCTCCTTTGCGCCAAGCTTAGCGTGACGCCGTGTCCGGCAGAAGGAGATGGATAACAGCTACTGTACGAAGCTACGGGTCTTGTGCGCGGGATTTCACTTCAAAATCTTGGACCTCTAAACAGGGACTGAACTCTAACGGGTACTGCCATGCCAGAACAGTGCTGAAGAAAAACACCAAAGTAAATGCATAGCCACAAATCCGTCCTACTAAATGGATCGCCCAATGTCGTATCTCGGTCCCAAGGTGGGCCTTGCGATAAACTACCAGGTTCACTGCTCCTTGAGCAGATAGGAGGAAAAGCCAAAGTGACCAGAGAACTTTTTGAGTGTAGCACGACATCTGAGTGCGTCGCCACGATAGTCGAAAATCGAAGGCGTGTATACAGTAAATGGAGCAACATGCAAACGATGCTAGAAGACCCTCCAAAAGCGCGCAAAGAATAGGCTTGCGAAACCGAGCTGAAAAGGGGCGGCCAGTCGGATTTGATTTGTCGCTCCATCCAAGAACGGGTATGAACACGAGAGCGCCGAAATCATGCAAAGCGGTCAGAAGGAAACAAGTGGCCCAGATCCATTGTGTAGAGCAAGAAGTGTGGTGTGGTAGGGGCAGAATTGGGACTGGACTTAGGACAATGATCCCCAAGGGAGTCGAGTATAAGCAGCCTAAGGCACTTTAAATTTGATTATAAGCAAGCCTGGGCAACTATTCTTTAAGCTAAGCAAGAATAACCCGAGGTCAGGCTAAGTAAGATGTTGCTAATCTGATGGGCTAAAATCGACTAAGCCAGTCGTGTGTATGCCAAGAGTAGATTCTACTTGAAAATAGCGTGTATATCACTCACCGCAGGAATGCTCGTATGTCAGTCTTTGAGATTCCATGACCTGAGCAACTGGTCATATGACGGGAGTGTGTAGGCTTTGGAATACAATATGCCTCTCCTTCACTAGACATCGCTTCCTCTTCTCATTGCGGCGCCTCCTAACTTCTCACTCCATTTCCATCCTATGTCCATATTCGCTACTTCCTTCTCGTCTTCATTTTCCATTCGTCATGTAACGTCCGTCGTTCTGCCAAATTATTCTTGCCTTGCGGCAATGTGAGCATTGGGATCCAGCTCAGTATTGCATGAGGCTGCGTGACCACCATCACCTGTTCTGGTTTGCATGAGCCGGTCACACCTCAATACTTGTACTTTCAGTAAGTTAGATTGCGAACGGGTCGGCTTAGCAACGCCGCAGACAGCGAGTGTTGAGCAACTCAAGGGGGGTTTCAGCCTGAGAACCTCAGACACTCACCACACAACCTCACACCCCGGCTAAAAGTGGGCGCACTGGGTATGTTGAAGCCGAGCTCATCACATTATGCGAACCAACATATGACCGGAAAGATCGCCAAGCGACAGTTCGCTTTAAACCCTTTGTAGTCTAATAGTCGTTTTCAAGCTGAACACGCATTGCTGGTCTGACCCAGTCGAGAGATAGCCGTTGTTCTCCGACCGCACGACATATGGTGAAACTACGGACCAGGCCCTTTTCAATTGCACACGCCATGCCAACGTGGTTCCTTTCCAGGTCCTAAGTCGATCAAACGCTTCGCGAAGTTGTCAACGATTTCTCATCCTAGCATGCGATACCCGTCATGGTCCTTGCTGAACGATAATAGCAAATCGGTTAATGGAATCGCTTCAATATCCTCCACAATCCGTTGGGCTATGCGTATTGACTCGCATGATTGCCACCTGCAAAGTCGGTCTTGCTTCCTGCACGTACCAGGGAAACGACACGGTCTACGGTACACTCTGTCTCGCAGGGCTCAAAATCTGGGGAAGCCTAAATGGAAGAATGATGCTTATAACTGAGCGCTCAGACACAAATTCTCCTGGTCCATTGTTGCTTCTTCGGCTTGCTCCTCTCTACTGTTACCCGGGCGTAAGCTCTACCGATCTTTTCACAACTATTTGCGAGCTCGGAATCTGTACTCAGTCTGACACTCCGTACCTGCGTGAGCAGCTATAACCGGCGACTTAATACACCATGTACCTACGGCCGGGCTTTGTCGTGGTGATAGTTGGAGCGACGTTGACTTCATTATCGACTGTCATCGTAGCCCTGCGGTACGTTCGCTACGCGAGCCAGTTTGGCGCCATTACTGATGTTGGTGAGCAGATATTACTGTCGTCACTTCTTAACTGGGTCGGTGGGCGTAAGCGATCATCTCATGCTTGCTGCTCTGGTAAGTTTTCCGGACGCTATTCTCGCCACTGTGCTCATTCAACTAGATGTTCACGTGGGCAAACTTGGTTATCAACTACTACCAAGACATCACTAGCAGCAAATTCAAACCTAGCTACTTTCGAATACCGGTACGCGTAGTATGCCCACCCTCGCTGACGATGCTAACGCACATCTAGGAAAAGCGACCGGAAATAGCAGCAACAGTGCGCGGTACCCTAATAACATGGTGGGTGTACCGAATGAGCTACATTCTAGCACTCTGCTTCGTCAAACTTAGCCTCCTCTTCTTCTATCGGGTAATAGCAACCCACCGCACCTTTCGACGCCTCGTGTACGCTACGATCGGCTTCGTGAGCATATACACATTCGCCTCATGCATTGCTGCCGCCTTCCAGTGCCTGCATCCACCAGATGCTTGGGACACTTCCGGATTTTTCGCTCAGTTCGACAGAGATCCGAACACGAAGAAGCCGAATCTCAGGTGTTACGATCCGGTGAGGTTGTGGGTGTTCTGTGCAGCAGCCAACCTGTTGAGCGACGTCATCATACTGCTGCTACCTATTCCCACATTGCTCAGCCTCCGAGTCCCAATGAGCAAACGTCTGGCTCTTATCGGTATCTTCTCCATTGGCATCATGGCCATTGTCGCCTCCTCAGTGCGCATGTGGGTGATGATGCTGTGGGCAGAAAGTCCATCGGCGAGCGCTCGTTTTGGAGCAGATCTCCTCCTTTGGGGCCAGGTTGAGACCAACAGTGGTATCATATCCGCTTCAGTCCCCTTCCTTCGCCTGCTTTTTCGACGGAGAGAAAAAGAAGAGCGAGGCGTGACGCAAAGAAAAATAGACATGAGCCCACCGAAACCCATGGGAGGGGGTGGCACCAGTCAAAATAAGCCACTCGAGATTGAATATGAAAAGAACGGTGGAGAAGGAAGCCCGAGTTGGGGGCCTTTCATCACGGTTCCGGAGAGCTTGGGCTCGGCAAGCAGGAACAGCACGTTGGTGGAGCCTACGCATCCCCATATGACGGTGTAGGAGCGGAGGTTGTGACTTGGTGGCTACATTGCTTCTGGGTTCTTGGCGTTATGAGCGGCGAGTGAAAGGGAGGCGAGGACCGTGTCAGCGTGGTAGCTGGCTCTACTGCGCCGCTGTTCAAACTCACTATGTTCATGGTCATGGTAAGTCCTCGTATTCATCTCTCTATCTTTCTTGGGCGCACGCTAACGGCTTGATAGAATTTGCTGATGGTTTGCACAGCGGCGTTGGAATACGTTAAGAAGCGTCCTCATGACGCCAGATGCTGCGCTGGCAAGCCATGCAACATCAGCCAGGATTCTGTGAGCACATAATAAGGCAAGAGAGCGGTGAACCATTCGCCAGGTACTGGGTAGAGAAGGTCAGCTGGAGAGATGCGTCGGACTTGGTCTGACATGAGTCTCGCGCAGTTTAAGCGAGCAGGCGTGAAGCATGCTGTATACACATTGGAGAGCACAATACCATAGACGAGGACTCATAATCGTTGTAGCGTAGCAAGAGCGCAAAGCGATTGCCATGCCAAACATGTCGTGTTCCAACGGTTGACGTTCCAAAACAGCCTCAGAAGACGACGCCGCGTTACCCTTTCCAGAAATGTCCGAGGCGGAGTCCATGTGGGCCGCCATCATCAGCGCTGCACAGCAAGAGGTCACGTCGACCTGCACTCTTACCCACAGCAGCATCATCACTGTGCTCGAAGCTACAGGCGCTGTTTGACGTAGCACACGGCCCAATCCAATCGCCCCGGCACTGTCCATGTCGATATAAGTAGCAAGAGTACCCGACTATCACCACCGTGGCTACCTCACGCCTCACGAAGCTCTTCCTCGCAGCCGTCGCCCTCTTCATCTCACTCTCCGCCATTCTGGCTACCCTTCGACTCGGCGTGCGCTCTCCCTCCCTACTGCAGTACATAAAGCCGAGACCATTGGGCAGCCCACTCTACTCTCAGCCATACCGACCGCTGACCAACTCGACCATGGCGCCTAAGCAATATAAGACGCCGCCTCAGCTGCCGCCCAGGTTCACGGCGACGAAGCAGAGCTTGATTGAGGATACGAAGAGACTGGTACGTGACAGGGTTATAATCCTGCTATTAGGGCATTCCATTGCTGCTGCTATGGAACCCCGCAGTGAAGAGAGATGGGACGCGGAGCTGACATGGCCCAGATTGACAGATCACGAAGCGTACAGGATGCTGTTGCTCGCGACGTCCAGCTCGACAGCGCGACTTTCGCAAACGCCGTCCTCCCAATTGCCCGCGATGACAACAAGATGGCCATCGAGTCGCACATCATCGGCTTCTACAATGCCGTCTCCACTAGCAAGGAGCTACGCGACGCGTCTAGCGAGGCAGAGCAGCTGCTCGATGACTTTGGCATTGAGTCGTCGATGCGCGAGGATGTTTTCAAGCTCGTCGATGCAGCACTAAAGAAGAAGGAGCAGCTGGACCCGGAGTCGCAGCGGCTGCTGGAGAAGGATCACAAGTCCTTCATCCGGAATGGACTGAGCTTGCCTGTGGGCCCCAAGAGGGACAGATTCAAGGAGATCAAGCAACGCCTCAGTCAGATCAGCATAGCTTTCCAGAAGAACTTGAATGAGGAGAATGGAGGACTGTGGTTCACACCGGAAGAGTTGGACGGCGTGCCGGACGATACCATCTCAACTTTGAAGAAGGGCCAGGGTGACAACGAGGGCAAGTTGTGGCTCACCTTCAAATACCCGGACCTGTTCCCAACTTTGAAGTACGCGACGAACGCCGAGACACGGAAGAAGGTGTTCATCGAGAACGAGAATAAGTGCAACGACAACGTAGCCTTGTTCCGCGAAGCTATTCTACTACGTGACGAAGCAGCTCGCATCCTCGGCTATAAAAACCATGCCCAGTTCAGGATTGAAGACAAGATGGCGAAGACAACGGAGACGGTTGACGACTTTTTGGCTGATCTGCGAGAGCGCCTTGCGCCCGGTGGCAAGAAGGAGATTGAAAAGTTGATGGAGTTCAAGAAGCAAGATACGAAAGAGCGTGGCTTGACTGGTCCGCTGGCCGAGAAGTACTACCTCTGGGATCATAGATACTATGATCGCTTGATGCTAGAGAAGGATTACCAGCTAGACCACCAGGTCATTGCTGAGTACTTCCCTTTGCAGACTACCATCCAGGGCATGCTGAAGATTTTCGAGGAGCTCTTCGGTCTGGTCTTCGTCGAGATTGTGGGCGAGGAAGAGAGGGCAGCTCTTGCAGAAGGCGGCAAGGGGTCAGACATTGTATGGCACCAGGATGTTCAGATCTTCAGCGTGTGGGACGACGAGGGCGAAGGCGCCGGTTTCGTGGGATATTTGTATCTCGACCTCTTCCCACGAGACGGCAAGTATGGTCACGCCGCCAACTTCAACCTA
The DNA here is from genome assembly GCF_010015615.1 of Cucurbitaria berberidis CBS 394.84. NCBI lineage: Eukaryota > Fungi > Ascomycota > Dothideomycetes > Pleosporales > Cucurbitariaceae > Cucurbitaria > Cucurbitaria berberidis. The sequence goes on from NW_024468938.1 coordinate 2,543,950, forward strand.
CAGCCCGGCTACATCGATGAGAACGGCAAGCGACGATACCCAGCCACGGCGCTCGTCTGTAACTTCTCTAAGCCGACCCCGAAGAAGCCTTCGTTGCTAAAGCATGATGAGGTTGTTACCCTATTCCACGAACTCGGCCACGGCATCCATGATCTGGTCTCAAGAACAACGTACTCGCGCTTCCATGGTACGAATACCGTCCGCGACTTCGTCGAAGCACCCTCCCAAATGTTGGAAAACTGGTGCTGGACGCCCTCGCAAATCCGCGCTCTATCACACCACTACTCCTACCTCTCCTCCGACTACGAAGCTGCCTATCTTGAGTCATCTGGCAGTGCCAAGAAGCCCTCCGAGCAAATCCCCAACTCTCTCGTCGCCAACTTGATCAACACGAAGCACGTGAACGATGCACTGTTCAATTTGAGACAACTGCACTTCGGCACGTTCGATATGACGGTGCATGAGCCTAGTAGTCATGAGGCAGCTGAGAAGTTGGATATCACGGAGAAGTACAACGCTCTTAGGCAAGAGATTAGTCAGCTTGATGGGCCGGAGGCGTTGGAAGGAGAGAAGAAGGGTGATTGGCACTGGGGGAATGGTCAGGCTACTTTTGGTCACCTGATCGGTGGATACGATGCTGGGTGAGTCATTGTCAATATTCTCCAAGTTGGAAAGGATGTGCTAACTCGTGACAGTTACTACGGCTACCTCTCCTCGCAGGTCTACTCCACAGATATGTTCTACACAGTCTTCAAGGCAAATCCCATGAACGGCAAGGAGGGCCGTAGGTATCGACACACCGTCCTCGAACGTGGTGGATCGAAGGAGGAGATGGATATTCTAGAAGAGTTTCTAGGTCGCAAGCCGGAGACCGAGGCGTTCTATAAGGAGCTTGGCATCAGTCAGTAAAAGACCTGGTGCCCGCGAAGAGCGCACGCATTGGTAGACTCACACAGATTAAGGAGATGTTCAGAGTATCCGTATCAAGAGTGCATTATAGAACATAGCGTTATCAATTACAGCGATTGTATGCCAGCATATCTACGGCCAACACTTCCTACAACAGCAATCATGTCACTGTTGTACATTTACAACAATCTGCGTTTATCTCTGTCTTTTCCCGTTCTCCTTCCCCCTCTATGTTTCTCGATTTCTTCCTCAACTTCTTCTCTACAAAAACGCTTTAAATTTTCCTGCATTTCCAAGCCCATACCACACACAATTAACAGACTTTCACGCCGCCCCGAATGCCGCGCTCGCGCCCAAGCTCCGCACTATCCTTCTCGTCGCTCACATCCTCACTCTCCTCGTGCTGTAGCTTGCAAACTCCTTGTGCAGTAGAACGCTGCGCGTCGCTAGTGAAATATGATCCAAAAGGGAAGTGTAGGGGGGGTCTGCTGTGTAAGAAACATGCTGAGGAATTGAGATGGGTTGTTAAGAAGGTGGTTGAGGATTGGTATTATAAGCAGGTCGGATGGGGTGGGCAGTATGAGATAAGAGGGACATAAGACGGGCATACGCACCTAGACTACCTATTAAAGTATCATCCGTTTTTAGGTGGGCTTTAAGGACAAGCGAACTACGCCCAGGGGTTGTGTGATATGCACGGAACGGCGGAGGAGGAGGATGAAGAGGAAGGATTCGATGCTGTATCTCAGTACGAATATAATGCATAAGTTTGGTGACTCTACATAGAACCATACATAGTGGTCTGCTAACCCTAACCACGTGTCGCCAAACCGATTGTTAACATAGAGTTCAGCCTACTAAGTCAGTGTGTACTACAAGTAGTTCGTACGCGGGTTCTCTGACCACATATAGAGGCTATCCTAAGGAGTTGCTGGCCAACATATAATCTATCCCAACCACATCTTTCATGCATGGTCTGAGGAAACAAGTCACAATCTTAAATGACTATAGAAAGGCAGTGGCTGCATTGACTAGATCGGGTGATTGAGAGCTCCCAACTCCAAGATCATTCATAGAGCTCCATATCTGGGGCGCTCAAAAGTCACATATCCCTACGACAAGGATTTGGAAGAGGGTCGTACCACGAACTGGTGTCTTCACTGGATGGGAAGACATAGGAGTGCGTCACCAAGTCTTTTATTGCCGATTTTGCCACTCTCTCCATTCAACTTTTAAACGCTGTACCTGTCATCTTGCCAGTAATTTAATAGTAGAAGATATAGTATAAGGTGGAAGGCACTTGAAGAATTCGAAATTTGGATTTGAGGTAGAAGCCTAGAACCCAAATTGCGCGGAGATTTTTCCATAATCGCATGGGAATAATGTTAGAAGATGAGCGTTCAGAAGTAGGTTTCTGACTTTACCGCTCTGTGAGCACTTAACGTTTAGAAATGCTGACCTTTACTGAGTAGCCCTACCGTTACCTGTCGAGCGAGCTTTGACCTTGATTGTACGACTATTAAAGGATTACCAAGAACATTGAGAAGAGAGCCTTGAATACCCAGGAGATACCGAGTGTTGGGACGATGGAATATCTTTTGCTTACAAGAAGTAGCATAGTGGGACGGCAGGCTTATTGGACGGGTAATCTCACCATAATGTGCGAATCCCTCTAGAGTTTTAGCCATTCCCTACGCGGGACGCTAAAAACGCGGCAGCTGATATAAGATATGTAAGGCCTACCGTAGACTGTAAGACAGACCTTGGATATCTTACATAGGCTAACGCACTGCGCTCTAGATCCCGCGTTGGTGGCGGCGAATGTCTAATACATCCAGGATATACCACAATGTATATAGATAACGCCTGGGTCGCATAAAGATGTTCCTAACTATTATAGTAGCATTGGATTTGATTTACCTACTCAATATGACAGTCTCAATTGCTTCACAGTTCGCACAGGTGCTCGAGCTGCATGGTGGCGCTTCCTCACCACTTGTCTTCGAGTCGTTTGACCTTCCATCCTCAAATCAAAGGCTACTCGGCGCACCTCACTCACAGGGGACAGTAACACCGCTTGCATTGCGGCCTTCTACCGACGATAATACAGCACCGGACCTAGATGCTGCCATCTCATCTATCAAGTCTCTCCAGGCTCATGACAGTCTTCTCTCTAAGAAACTTAGCACGCATGGCACACTCCTCTTTCGCGGATTGCCCATCAACTCAGCGGATGATTTCAGTAAGTTTGCCCATGCGTTCGGCTACTCGCCACACGAGGTCATCGGCATCATAATCGACCGACCACTTCTCGCTCCAAATGTTGCACCGGCGAACGAGGCTCCCAAAGAAGTGCTCATCTACAATCATAACGAGTCGTTCATGGTGCCTCACGCCCCGGAGTACATTTTCCTTCACTGTCGCCGTGCTCCCAAAGAAGGCGGCGAGACCCCAATCTCATCGTCTTTAGAGTTGTTCCAACGGGCGAAAGACGAAATCCCCGAGTTCATTGATGAGTTGGCGGAGAAGGGTATGTTAAGTAAAGTTACCTATAAAGTCGACATCCAATTCGCGGGCGGCTCAACGCTGAAGCAGGCTTTTGGGAAAGAGATTGAAGAAGAAGACGACGAGGCGACGAAGAGGGCGAAGATCGAGAAGCAGATCAAGCGCTACGGTAGAGGCGAGCATACAACGTGGGAATGGACCGACGATGGACAGACGCTGGTCTTGGCACATCGAATTCCAGTGATACGGACCCAGCCAGGTACCGGCCTACCTACCCTTTTCACGGCCCTTGCAGCCCATTATAAGACTAATCAGCGTCTTGCCGCACTTGATCCTCCTCAAAAAATTGGGACACTGCAGCTCTTCGGTGATGGCACGCCTATTCCTGAGCACTACTGCAAGAAGCTGGCGGAGATTACGGACGAGATACGTGTGCTGCACAAGTGGCAGCAAGGTGATGTGCTGGTGTATGACAATATCATTGCGCAGCATGGCAGACAGCCATGGAAGGGCAAACAGGAAGACAGAGAGGTGATGGTGAGCACATGGGACGGCATAGTGCCGGGAAAGTTCGAGCAGAGCAAAGGAGATTGGGCGCAGGTGGTGCAGGCCAGTGAAGGGTAGCGAAATTGTTCTCATTTAGTATTTGCTAGAATTGAAGTTGAACATAATCAGTTGGTGTCTTTAGTCGACACGACAGAGCTTCCCATTCTCGTTTGGCAACCCATCGACACTCTCCACTCTCCATCTCTCACTACCAACGCCAGTGGCTGCATAGAACAAATCTTGCGGGTCTAGCTTCTTCTTCAACTCCAGAAGCCTCGGGTACTTGTCGCCCCAGAAAGCGTTTCCAAAATCTGGCTCCAGACGATCTGCCTCGGCAAGATAAGATCCAGCTCCAGGACTGATATCCCTCCAGGATTGCATATCCCCAGCCTGGAAATCCTTTCGTATCTTTAGGATCTCGGCAGCGGTACTATTGATTGGCCATCGAACTGACTGCATGCTGAAAGAGACCAATGGCCGCCAATGAGAGTTGACTGCATTATCGTTGTTTGATGGATCTTTAGCCTGTATGTTGAAGTGCACTTGAACTCGATTGTTCTCGGATGATGCGCGAATGCGATCAAAGTACTCCTGACGCTTCTCCTTGGTCTCAAAGTTCGCGCGGGGAAACAATCGTGATGCAGTAGCGACATTGGGCTTCTGGACTGCTTCGAGCGGGAAAGAGGATCGCCAGGCATCGTAGAAATGGTCGAAGTGTGTGACGTTGGGATCGAACTTGATACCCAGGTCCTTGAGGCTGGTGAAGAATGGGTCGAGCAGTGCGGTAGCTTCCTTCTTCGACTTCCCTGGTGCGAAATATGGAGAGAAGCTGAAGGTGAAAGTTCCATTAGTGGGGATTAGGGTCGCATACGTGTATGTGCCAGCATCGGCATTAGGGATGAAAGAATCAACATAGGCGCGAATCGCGGCCCAGAAGGTTTCTTTACCTGTGACCGCAGACGAGATAGTGAAGCGTGAGGCAGTGACTTGCAGATCTGGATACGCTTTGACTGTTACAGAGATTGCAACAGCAAATGTACTTCCACCTCCACCGCGAAGCGCCCAGAACAGATCGGTATTCGAGGTGGAGTTCGCCACGACGAATTTGCCATCAGCTGTGACGGCTTCGAAAGAGAGGACGTTGTCAGCGCCAGTGCCGTAAAGGCCAGTTAGGGGTGAGTGTCCGCCACCTTGGATGTACCCGCCCATGATACCAACCGTTTCTCCCTCGCCACCGACAACGACTTTGCCCTTCTCGTGAGCTGCTCTGTAGATTTCGAAGGCTTGCACACCAACACCAGCCTTGAATGCAGGACCGGAGTAGCCGAGTTTTTCATCCACGTACTTCTCGATGTAGTCAATACTCTTCATCCAGTGCGTCCAAACACTCAGTGCGTCTTTGCCACCACTCTTGCCCAAGAAATCGTGACCAGTGTTCTTGATGACAAGCCTTACGCCCGTGTTGCGTGCAAAGTTGACAGCGAGCTGTACATGCTTCGGTTCGGTAGCATTGACTACGTACTTGGGAAAGCCGCCACGAGTACATCCCTTTGAATCGTAGAGGCTCGGAATTGAGCAGGTCAAGCCCTGTGCAACCGGGGACATCATCTCGATGGGATCATCCATGTGCACGTAAGAGCGCTGCCATACTGGTGTAGTGTAACCGGCGCATTTTGCAGCATCGTAGTCCTTTCCAGGGTAACATACTGCTGCCAGCGGAGTGGGTCCAGTAATCAAGCGTTTGCCGGTGAGCACGTCGAGCTGCGACCAAGCTTTGTCAGATGGCCATTCCGGGTCTCCGGGATAGATTTTGCATCTAGAGGTCGTGTTCCCTGGAGCGTTGGAGTTGGGCGAGCCCGGGAGAAAGAGGGATTTGATGGACGAGTCGACGTGCTGGAGGTCAACGTCTAGGTTGAGAAGGCCAGTTTCGACCTTTGCAGATAGGAGGGGCGTCCCAGTCGTTATACTGGCGAGGACGGCCGTGATCCACAAGGTGAACGATGACATGTCGCAAATATCGATCGACGGTTCCGACGGTCCGTTGACAAGTACTTGATCGATTCGAACTGATCGTCGCAGATCTGAAGGGCGGTTAGAACGTAACTTGCGTGAGTTATCCTTTCCGTCCAGAGTACGTTCTGAAGTCCAAACTGACCGTTTCCTGGACCCTGTGGCGTCTCCCCTCCTCCTTACGCGGTGTGACGGATACAAAAGGAACACGACATTGCCTATCGTATCGAAATTAAAAGACCAGGATAGGATGCATCCTTTGAACTGCCGCTGTAAGCGGACTGCAGGCTAACGCTAAACACTGACTCTGATTGACGATCTTTGACTGATGGACAGGGTACGTTAGAGTCCAGATTGAACAACAAGAAAATGGAGAATCACTAACTCTGGTAGTGACAATCACTACCATTCTGATCATCCCGCAACGATCCAGATCGCATGTATAAATAGTGTAGATACCTTAACTACGTAACTTAGCTTTGGGCTTTCAGTAGTACCCCAAGTGACGACTTCTGAAGTATTTCCCACGTGAAATTGGGTCATGCCCAGGGGATGAACCTAGCCATGCGGCACAGCACAATACCAGCATTGTGCGTCAGCGCAGTGTTTGTTTGACTCGCAAAGCATAATGATTTATGCGTCGACAACGAATAGAAGTGGGACCTGTGAAAGAAAGGCTTCGAGAGGAAAACTTGAATTTCCTGATCATCAAGAATATAGAAAACGACCCTCCTCGATACTCTTCCACAGCTTTTGGTCCTGCCCGATTGCACGCCGTGGGTGCCTGACACTGATGGCGCTTGAATCATTGTTCTTCGCTAATCAGGGCACGCTAACCATATAAGGAAAATTGCCCAACCAAATAGGCCGGAGGCCTTTTCCGGCGGCCCCTTAACGGGCCCCTAAAGTCATCAATGTGAGATCGACGTCTTGTCTTTCCATAAACTCTGCAAGCTCCGAAAAACTGAATCGCGAATGCCCTAAAAAGGTCCGAAAGGCGAGGCCTACACTGGCCTACGCTGTGTTGCTAATGGCTGTTACCCCGATTTCTCCGTCAGCAAGACAAGCGTGCATACTGAAGGTCCGATACATTGGACAACCTTTCTGTCAAAACTTACCCTTTTGAGAGGAAATCAATCTATTCTTGACGCTATGAGACGGCTCAGACCTCGTTGCGGCAGTGTAGACCTGAGCCCTAGTCCTCCCGAAGCCGCGGTCAATAGTGTTGTATGATCGCCATGTTTATTCCGAAAAGCACCCAGATCAACCGCGGCATTGGTACCTGACGCTAGGAACCACCATCGAGAGGTTGTGGAGCAGTTCGTTGCACGCGAACGTTTTCGCAAATCCCTCTTTCTCTAGCTTTCATCGCTCAAACCTGTCAACTGTCGATCGATCTAGGTGTATCTGGACCTATATTCCCGGTCACCAACATACTGCTGTTAGAGAAGAGACTTGAAGTGTTTCGTACGCCCTGCCACCGCACAGACTTGCAAAGCAACAGACAAGAGAATAGAATTGCAGACTGAGGCGCGCAAGGGCCCTGACGCTGGAAATCCTGCTTTGTGCCTTGTTCATTCACGGAGAGTATATTTACCGTCACACGACGCACGACTCACGACCCAAGACGACCCAAGACGACCTCCACCTCGCCCGCCTTATCAGACTTTTTCGTTGGTGTGGCTGTCCCCTCCTGGGTACCACGGCCTCCCTTCCAGTTTCTAATTTACGGCTGTTGTTACGCCGATTCTTTGCAGTACCAATCTTGCGGAGCGCTCCAGTACGGGAGCTGACTTTGGATACCCGGTGATTGTGCGATGCTTTCTAGTTGATGGTCAACTTCATCGTTACACATCTTTCGCAGCTACCCACGGCACCATGGTAGAAAATCGACAAGATCATGTCCTCGCGATCATTTGCGTTTTCACGGTCTTCGCATTTATCTTCGTCCTAACAAGGGCATACTCTCGATACCTCGGACGGAACTTCGATTGGGATGACTACCTCATAATAATCGCCATGGCTCTTCTGCTTGTCGACACTACCGCAACCTGGAAGTATATCATCCTTAGCGGCACCGGATTTCATATATGGGATCTCCCAAAGAAGTCAGTCGAGGAAAAGCTCGTTGCGCTCAGATGGAATTTCGCAGTCCAAATGTTCTACCATCCACGTACGTAACATTTATATACATCTTTATATTACATATACTGACCTGGGTACCTCTGCCTTTAGTGATGGGATTGATAAGAGCCTCGATCATTATGTTTCTCTTCCGAATGAAAGACACTCGTCGACGTATACGCTACTCGCTGCATGTTGTCTTCTGGCTCAACATCTTCTACACCGTCGGAACAACTCTTGTCAACATCTTCCAGTGCAATCCCGTGCGTTACACCTGGACGAAGCCTGCCATGGATCGCGTTGGCGCAGACGGCAAGACCATTCAGGGCGGGACGTGTGTTGATGCTCGCACATTCATCCTGACAAGCTGCGCACTTAGTATATTCATGGACCTTATAATAATCCCAATCCCCAGCCTCATGGTCTGGAACCTTCAAATGTCCAAACGCACGAAATTCCTCGTTGTCATTGTTATGAGCCTGGGATGGGTATCGACAGGTGTGTCAGTAGGCCGCTTCATAGTCTACTACTACCGCTTCGCCCCCTCAAACACCGACCGCACATGGAATACCGGTATCGGAATCTCCATAGCTGAGCCAGCGGTGCACATAATGACCGCCTGTGCCCCGGCAACCAAATGTCTCTTCCGAATACTGTTCCCATCATTTGGCTCGACGGGGACGGCTGGTTATTACGAAGATCGCACGCACACGACGGGTAGGGCGAGCAAAATGGGATCTAAGTCCTCAAGAACGCTAGGAAACTTTCGTTTTGGGCTGTCGAACAATGGGCATGAGGATATTACGGTCGAATTGGGGAGTGGGGTGGGGAAGAGCAGGAGGGACTTCAAAAGCGAGAGCACCTACAACTTGAAGCCCCGCGGGAGTGTCGATTTGAGAGAGAAGATGGATAGGGAAGGAGATGATCGACAAAGTTTGGAGGTGCTAGAAACTGGGAGAATAAGTTGCTCCAAGACGGGATATACTGAAAGGAGTGAGCCTGTTGAGGCTGAGCCACAACATTGTTTAGGGCAAGCTAGATGATATGCTTGCTCTGTTGCGATGCTGAAAGCGATCCCATGACGCTTAAACTCATAGTCAGCATACGCGCATTTTCTTTTAGTATATAGTAGTAATTTACGACGTGAACGGCTGCTGAATGTACACGTATTGTCCAACTACTTCATATGCGCGCGTGAGAGAAGAAGGTTGAGGCCGAGATTAGGTGCTGTGATTTACGAATAGAGGCAAAGGGAAATGGGACGAGGTTTGAAGAAGAAAGAGAGGAGACGCGGGGTCGATTCACGCTCTCACGTGGAGAGTGAGGCTAGCGCGACTCGTGGCAGTGACAACCGAGCGTCTTGTTGATGCGATCAAGGGTCTACCGCGTCCAACCCACCACAACAACAGTAGTACATGCCGCCACTATGAGGATTATAGAACTTGTCATAGATGTGGGTACCTTTTTTGAGGTCGTGCGACACTATTTAACACATACATAGGGCTACAAGTCGTATGCTGTTCGCACAGTCATCTCCGGCTGGTTTGTTTACTCCTAATTTGCGAATTGAGTCACGGCTTACAACATGCAGGGACGAGAGCTTCAACTCGATTACGGGACTGAATGGATCTGGGAAATCCAACATCCTCGACGCAATATGCTTTGTGTTGGGTATCAACAATCTGAGTGTGGTTCGAGCGCAAAACCTGCAGGTGGGTGAACTGGCAATGTCAGACATCGCAGACACTGATAGTCACTTTAGGACCTTATATACAAGCGCGGACAGGCAGGCGTCACCAAAGCCAGCGTTACCATCGTATTCGATAATCGCGATAAACCGAAAAGCCCCGTCGGCTTCGAAGAACATGCGCAGATCTCCGTAACTAGACAAATCGTGCTCGGCGGAGCGAGCAAATATCTTATAAATGGGCACCGCGCACAGCAACAAAGCATTCAGAATCTGTTCCAGTCTGTGCAGCTCAACATCAACAATCCCAACTTCATGATCGCACAAGGAAAGGTGATGCAGGTACTGAACTCGAAGCCCAAGGAGATCCTGGCACTGCTGGAGGAAGCGGCCGGGACGCGCATGTTTGAGGACAGGCGCGACAAGGCTTATAAGACCATGGCAAAGAAGGAAATGAAGGTACAGGAGATACAAGAGCTGCTCCGCGACGAAATTGACCCCAAACTCGACAAGCTACGGCAGGAAAAGCGGGCGTTTCTGGAGTTTCAGCAGACACAGAGCGAGCTGGAGCGCCTGACTAAGCTCGTTGTCGCGCACGACTACACGCGCTACAACGAGCGGGTACGTCAATCAGCAGATGACCTCGAGGCGAAGAAGCAGAGAGCCAAAGACCTTGAAGAATCAGCGGTGCACATGAAGCAACAAATCGAGCACTTGCAGGATGACATCAAGAAGGTCAAGGCTACGCGCGAAAAGGAGCTCCGCAAAGGTGGCAAGTTTCAGGCTCTCGAAGAGGACGTTAAGACACATTCGCACGAGATCGTTCGCTTAACAACGGTTCTTGACCTGAAGAACACGAGCATGGCCGAAGAAGTCGAACGAAGGACGGACATTGAGAAGAGCGTCAAGGAGCTGGAGAAGCAACTGTATGAAAAGAAAAAGGCCTACGGACAACTGCAGGAGAAGTATCAAACTGCTCACGATGAATTGGCGAAACAAACAGAAGAAGTCGAGAAAAAGGAAGAGCTCCTTCAGACTCTACAAACGGGTGTAGCATCCAAAGAAGGTCAAGAAAGTGGTTACCAGGGCCAACTACAGGACGCCAGGAATCGAGCAAGCGCCGCAGCCACTGAGCAAGAGCAAAATAAGCTCAAGATTTCGCATCTTGAGAAACAAATCAAAGAAGACGAACCGAAAGCGAAGAAGGCAAAAGAGCAGAATTCTGGCTTGCTAAAGGACTTGGAGACGCTGAAGACCCAGGCGAAGAGGCTCGAAGCTGACTTGGTCAGATTGGGCTTCGACGAGGGAAAGGAGTCGGAAATGTATCAGCAAGAGTCGCATCTCCAGGCACGAATCCGAGAGTTGAAGCAACAAGCGGACGGCCTTAGGCGCCAGGTTGCCAACATCGACTTCAACTACAGCGACCCGTCTCCGAACTTTGATCGATCTCGCGTCAAGGGGCTTGTCGCCCAGCTTTTCACGTTAAATAAAGAGCATACGCGCGCAGGTACCGCCTTGGAGATCTGCGCTGGAGGTCGACTTTATAATGTCGTGGTGGACTCCGCTGCGACTGGCAAGCAGCTGCTCGAGAATGGCCGATTGAAGAAGCGAGTCACCATCATTCCTCTCAATAAGATTGCTGCCTTCAAGGCCTCAGCAGAAAAAATCGGCGCTGCGCAGAAGATTGCTCCTGGTAAGGTGGATTTGGCATTGTCCTTAGTTGGGTATAACGATGAAGTCACGGCAGCCATGGAGTACGTCTTCGGTTCGACTCTTGTATGCGAGGACGCCGAGACTGCTAAGCGCGTAACGTTCGATCCCGCAGTGCGGATGAAAAGTGTCACTCTTCAGGGCGATACCTATGATCCTGCAGGTGTCCTATCCGGTGGTAGTGCGCCCCAGTCTAGTGGAGTTCTCATCACCCTACAGAAGCTCAGCGAGATCACCACAGAGTTAGGGTCGCAGGAGACCCAGCTTCATGCCCTTCAAACGACCATGGCTCACGAGAAGAAAAGGCTAGATGGTGCACGCAAATCGAAGCAGGAGCTTGACCTCAAGAAGCATGAGATCAAGCTCACCGAGGAGCAGATTAGTGGCAATTCATCTTCATCAGTAAGTGATTCCCCTTTCAAGTGGAATATATTTAACAACTTCGTAGATAATACATGCCGTCGAGGAGATGAAGCAAACCATCGCCCAGCTTAAGGAAGATATCAAGGCTGCGAAAGCACGACAAGACGAGGCGAATAAGGAAAGCAAGCGCATCGAGCGTGATATGAGCGAGTTTAACAACAACAAAGACAGCAAGTTGGCGGAGCTACAATCATCGCTAGAGAAGCTGAAGAAAGCTTTAAGCAGGAATAATGCATCCATAAAGCCTCTGCAGTCGGAAATGCGGGAAGCCATGGTCGAATCCGAGCAATGCGGCAGTGACCTGGCGGCTGCACAAGAACAGCTTGAGGAGGTGCAAGTTACTCTAAAGTCACAACAGGAAGAGGTTCATGCGCTTTTGACTGAGCAAGCCCGCGTGAAGGTAGGACTCTGAGAACCGACCCTCTCATCTAAGCTGACTTTAAAAGGATGCACACGATCTAGCCCAATCCCACCTGAGCGACGAGCAAGCAAAACTGACTGGTTTCGACGACGAGCTTCGGTCACTCGAAGACACGATAAGATCGAAGAGCTCTTCCATAACAGAAGGCGGCCTGGAACAACAGAAACTCGGGCATGAGATTGATAGATTTCACAAAGAACAAGAGGGCGCAGCAAGTCATGTAAAGTCGCTTGAGAAAGAATACGACTTCATTGCCGCAGACTCTGAGCTCTTTGGACGGGCTGGTACAGTTTACGACTTCAAAAGTGTGAACATGGCAGACTGCAAGACCAAGCGTAAAGCCTTGGAAGAGCATTTCCAACGTAAGAAGAACAAGATCAATCCCAAGGTCATGGCCATGATCGACAATGTGGAAAAGAAGGAAGCTAGCCTAAAGAGGAACATGTCGACTGTAATCAAAGACAAGACGAAGATTGAGGAGACCATCGTCAAGCTTGACGAGTATAAAAAGGAGGCTTTGCACAAGACATGGACTACGGTCAATCGCGACTTCGGATCGATCTTCAACGAGCTTCTGCCGGGCAGCTTTGCGAAGCTTGATCCACCGCAAGGCAAGTTGATCTCTGACGGGCTGGAGGTCAAGGTCCAGCTGGGCAAGGTATGGAAGCAGTCATTGAGTGAGCTAAGTGGTGGCCAACGGTACGCAATCTACCTGTCTTCTGGTCACTTGACATGTGCTAATGTGCTGCAGGTCTCTCATTGCCCTTTCGCTCATCATGGCATTGCTACAATTCAAGCCTGCACCAATGTATATTCTGGACGAAGTCGACTCTGCGCTCGATCTGTCGCATACACAGAACATTGGCCGCCTGTTCAAAACTAGGTTCAAGGGCTCGCAGTTTATTGTTGTGAGCTTGAAAGATGGCATGTTCCAAAACGCGAATCGCATTTTCCGCACACGGTTCGTTGACGGGACGAGTGTGGTTACAGCAACGGCTGGATCAGAGAAGTAGCGATAGTGTGTAATGTATTATGAGACATAGGTCAGGTATCTGGTGTATACGGGACGGGTTGGGTACAGGTTCGGATAACATCCGCAAGCGTTGCATAGTATGGCGTTGGTGCGGTCTTGGTAGCGGAATTGAGGTCTGGTTTGGAAGTTGGGTGTGCCTATCTGCGGCGCGACTGGTCGCTTCCCCGTCTAGATCTCTTGTCCTCTATCCCTCCTGCCTGATTGGGAGATCGAAGGCGCAAGCTTCCATCTAGACATCTTCAACCACAACAATGCACGTTTTCTTCTATGTCCTATGATTTCTACCTTTGTCGCCGGGTTACTATCCTCCATACCTACATATTGATATTCCTCTCAAGAAATCTGTTCTCTCACTTGCGGTCAACACCACCGCTTGCACATGTCGTCGGCGGTCTCATCCTCCACGAACCCTATCAACTCGGCCGCGCGACGCTATGAAATCCCTCTGGATGAATCAGATCCTTTTGATCACATTAACGAAAATAACCTTTTCCATTCAGAAGCAGGAAGAACCCTTACTCGGCACTGCACGTCGCTCCAAGAACACGCCGATCTAGAGCATACTCCTTTGACGCCTCGGCACGAAAGCAGGCGAATGGAATTTAGCTGGGGCTCTGACTTGCCATTTGAAGAACAGAGGAGGAACAGTCGAAATCCGCTGCCACCAGAGCAACTTGGACGGAAGACTCCGCCCTCTCTTGAAGAGATTATGCGCAAACCGACAAACAATGATATCGATAGCGTTCATAATATAGGGCTTCAACATACCGATAGCGCCGAGTCCCAGCCTTCTTCTGCACACCTTTCTCGGTCCTCTTCTAGCCTGAGTGATGCATTGACTCGTACCGAAACCCGAAGATCCTCAATTGCCGCCTTTGCGAAGGGTCTCGCAAGACACATCCCCGATATGAGGATGTTTGCTCCACCAACTGAGAAAGCCGCCGACAGCCTCGAAGGCCAAAAACGGCGAGACTCACAGGACGCAGTATCCATTAAAGGCAAAAGGGATAGGAAGCCATCCTTCATTTTGCTTTCGGCAATGAAATCCAAAGGTTCGTATGAAAATGCGCCAAACCCGCGTCCTGTCATCGGAGAAACATCGAGACAACCTAATACGAGGCCATCTACCACGCAAGCCCATGCGAAAGGCTCACTTAGGGACCGAAGGAAGGTGAAGCTTGACCTGTCGTTGCCTACCGAGATCCCTGATCTTCCTGGTCGGACTCGCCCACCCGCTGGTGCATTGAGCAGCCTCACTCCGGCTCGTCCTCGAAGCCCCCAAACGCCATGGACCCGTAAGGAGCCACCCGTATGGGAGCTTAGCAAGTTCCCAAGGTCCGCTCCTATCGTAGAAGAAGTCTATATCCGAGACGGCATCATGGGCGGAGAGAACCACGGCGGTCTGGGCCTTCTGCCTGGTCATGATCCTATATTCTCCCAATCTCCTGTATTCGAACGCTCGCCTCCCAAGGTCCACGATCAGTGCTATATCTCTTGTTCCCGCGTGAAACGCGGCCGAAGTGATCGAAGCGGTACAAGTGAGTCTACAGTTACTCGGACATCGGATGGTAGTAGGACACCAAGCGATGCGAAGATGTTGCAAGAACAGCAAGCCCACATAAACGAAGAGCTCCATAAGCTAAGCCAGACCACCAAAGCCTCGCGCTCACGACGGTGGCCATGGAGAGCATCTAGTGATGATACCCCTCCATCTCCGGAACATACTAACAACTGGTACTCCCTGCATGCATTCAAGCGCTCTGCTGGCAGCCCAAAGGAAGCAAACGATACAAATGTCAAAAAGCAGGCCACAACCTCATCGCGTCCTTGGCGCAGCAAACCAACTCAACTTTCACAACCCAACCTCTCCTCCTCTCTAGCTCATATGACTCTTCCCCCAACTTTCGTCCCTCCGGGCGTGAACCGCGTCCCCACGCCCCCAATATTCGATGCGCATGGAGAAGTCAAAGGAAAGCTAGCAAGCTTCTTCTTCGATGTGCATAGTGGCCCAACAGGCGCTCCGCGCCGCAAACCGAACAGCTCCTCCGGCGGATACTGGGACTCGGACGCGCTGTTGATGAGTTTGAATACTGGTATCGATGCGAATGACGAGGACTCGGAAGAGGGTCCCGAGGGCCAACCGTCGTATCCACACACACCGGTGGATTTCGAGACGAGTAGTACGCCGCGACTTATGGCGACACCTGGTGGGTACCGTGGTGCAGAGGTGCCGAGTCCAGGGATGGGAATGCCGAGCCCAGTTCTTGAGCAGGACGCTCGGTTGGGCGTACAGCATGGCGAGACGACTGATGAGCGTGCCTTCAATCTTCTAGCGCGGAAAGAGGAAGAGGACCGGCGCAAATTTGAGTGGCTTGTCCCTGAGCATTTGCCGAACAGTCCACTCTGCCCACTACATCCGATATACAGAGGGCCATGTGAGGGTTTCTGTTACTGGCATGGGCAGAAGAAGTCCGGAGAAAGAAGTTTGAGTAGGGAGGAGGAGGGTTCGGGTAACGAGTGGACTGAGGATAGACAGCGGAGTGAGGATTACTTTGAGAAAATGGCGAAGCAGAGAGTGGACAAGGCGAACAGGGATTGGCAGACTGGGATGTTTGATACGGCGGTGCAGGGAGTGAAAAAGAGGCGATTGGACAGTCTGTCTAGCCCGTGAGTTGCCTGACGTCTTGATGTAGGGGGCCTTGGGGGAGATATACCGTGAATGATGGGATGATGATGATGATAGTGGCATGACTGATGAACCTGATGAATTATACATGGCAAGACATGAAAGGGATGAATAAATGAACCGTGAATCATGATACCCGCGAAGATATACAGAAGTCTAGCACTCACTGACATGTCTACTCTAGCAGAAGGACAATTATGACGTTGCCTTTGGCTCCGTATCCGCTCTCCAGCTCGGCGTCTTGCCTGCTTGCTTCCACATTTCTTGCCGTTCACGGAAAACTTGCTCTGCCCAAGTCTTTACTTCGTCACTCTGGATCTTCTGCGCAACCCATGTAAACTCGCCCAAGTCGCGCTCGCACTTGCTGGATCGCTCGTACTCGACCATCTGGACCAGCAATTCGATCTTGTCAATGTCGTGTACGAACAGCGATTCTGGTGTCTCGCTGTCCTCATACTCCTGCCAGATCTGCCTGATTTCCTTCCCATTCAGGCCCCCGTTGAACTTCCCCAGAAGATTGGTGCATATGTAATCCATCGTCTCTGATTCGCGGCGGCTCTTCTCTTCCTTGGACACCGGGTCCACAGGCGTGATGTCCCCGACCAGGCTCTCTGCCATGTCATGAATAAGCGCCATGCGACAACATCTCAGTATATCGAGCTTGGAGCCAATCGACGAGGGTGCCATCATGGTGAGGATGCTCATGCGGTACATGTGGTCTGAGATTGATTCGCAGTCGAGGATGCCGAAGCGCCGCCAGCCAGCGCGCTTGGTCGTCTTGAGGCGCTCGAGGAGGTGGAAGAAGGGAACGGGTGAATCTGTGTTTTCGGCGTAGCGGGGCGTTATCTCAGAGAGGACTGTTGGCTGTGGTCAGTTGGTGGTGACAGAAAGTCTAGAGGGACAGGAGGTGAGGAAGTAGGAGAGGTGTCGCATACGGACGACGCACGCTGTGGCTTCATGACATACCGCTCTCGACTGTCCAGGCACTCTTTTCTGCTTGGTTTGCGCCCGACTTCCCCACCGAGTTGTCTGGGACGCCGTTGGTCTGTGATGCTTGGGCGGCTGCCATGGTGGGTGGGTATTCGCTATAGATAGAGAGAGCGAGCGTAGGTTTATATAGGGAACAAGCACGATTGCGCGAGGAGGGTGAGTGATTGTTGGTGACAGAAAGTTGGAAAACAGTGACATAGGTTAGTCAAACTAGGGTGACAGGGTCAGGAAAGCGCGACTGTCACTATCGATAGCACCCGGCTTGGCAAACAAAGCATGGACTCGTTTCACCGCAACCACGCATGCATACTAGATGTCAACTGCAGCTAGGTCAGCGCAATTACCGCATCGAACTACACACATGTCCGCCCCCAGACCAGGACATGTCTAGATCAACCTCAACAGTTTCGACGGCCACGACAACAACCGGCAATGTCATCTCCCGCAGTTTGTCGGTCAAAACAAACACCAAGCCACAGACGCTGAACCCAATCCCTGCGTCAGACGTTAGACTCTTCGTGACGAATCTGCGACTACTTGACCTGGATTTGCGAGATGACTGGCCGGGTATCACAGTGCAGACGTTTTCAGCTAGGAATGCCGACCAGAAACAGAGAATAGGTGGCACGGAGTGGGCCCTCTTTCGACTTTTCGAGATCTGGGACGCAAATGAGACTGCACAGGTATTTCTGAACCTCCTTCAAGATGGATTTCTCTAACGCCAACGGTAGAAACTGCAGCCCTTTTTCCCGCCCCTTGAACCTCTCCAGTCACTCAACCTCCGCGCCGCGTTATACCGATGCCTAAACGAACTCAAGAAGAACGGCGTACTAGGTCGAGAATCAGTGCTACGCAAGACCATGCTAGACGAGTGCAAGGGTGACAAGTTTTACGAGATCTTGGCTCTCTTCTCTACTGTGGTGCTTAAGAAGGTCCTCGCAGGGCGACAAGGGATCGACAGCAATGCGGCAGTTGCACGGGAATTGGCAACTGCAACGACGTTGTCGACTGACCAACAGCAGTCCCTACTACCGCTGGCTATTGCCCATAAAGCAGCGCTGGTCAATGTACTCAAGAGGAAAGAGGAGAAAAGGAGGAGATTCATGGAGTTCGAACGCATATTGGATTCCAAAGCCGGAGACATCAACCGCCGAATTGGCAAATGTAAAGACACACCGCGAGCGAAGAGGCCGGCAGTATCCCAGAAAGAAGCGGAGGCAGTCAAGAAACAGTTGAAGGACAATTGGATCGGCAATCAGAAGTGGCTCGATGTTATGCTACACGGCGATCGTGTTGAAACTGAGGATGCCTTCTTGAACAGCCGGTTCGATGAGGTCTGGCATACTGTAGAGAAGGGGAGGAAGCTGGATGATGTCTCGACTGAAACCGGGCTATTGGAGAACCTGCAGTCGAGGGTCCAGGAGCAACAGGCACGGTTGCTGAAGTGGAAGGTGTTCCACGAGGAGCTAAATAATGAGGATGTAGGCTCAAAGGAGAAGATACAAAAAGCCCATGCGGTCATGAAGGAGTACAAATTCGATGAGCATTTGAAGCATCAGCTGCCATCGTCCAAGCAAAAGACCGAGCTTGCGGCAATCCAGCGACCTTCTATGCGATCGAGCTATCAGAACATTTTGGTCGATATGGACACTGAATTATCGCGCGTGTCCAAAGTCACACCAAAGCAAACATCCCGATTCTTATCGAGAAGACGAACATCCTCAAGCGGCCCCCGCTCGCCGACTCGCAGCAGGAAGAATACGCGATCCGAGTCCGTCTCAAAGGTGCCCACTAGCCCAGATAGACCTACGAAGCCGCAGTTTCAAACAAGAAAATCGTCTTTGGAACATATTCCCATCCTTCCACGGCCCAGACAGGCTCCAGCATTCGCAACGCCGGCGGACTCTGAGGCTACGCTGGTCGGCCATCCGTCTACACTCGAGGTTCAGATCGAAGCTCGGCACGATTGTATACCGGAACCAGAATCAACGCCGCCCACTTCTGACCCTATCATCCAAGTCTCATCCCCACCACGTCGCGTCAATATCCCGCCTCCTCTGACACAGTGCTCACCCACTCCCTCGCCTTCTCCAGAAGCTGGCATTGAATTTTCTTCTGAACCACCTGTTTCTTTGTTTGAACACCCAGAGCTTAACCCCGAGGAAGAGCTGGCCGAACATATCATCACCTCAATCGGAAATGCAACTCCATCTCCGGTCAAAAAGCCACAACCTCGAATGTCATTGTCGCTCATCGAGCGAACACGTATGACCTTGTCGCGTACGACCTCTTTTGAACCAGTCCCCGAATCACCAGACTTACCCCTACCCCACATGCCGCCGCCACCAATTGTCGAGCCAGAAATGGACCAGCATGCAACCCTCATCGAGCGCACACGCCTCAGTATGGTCGCCATGCAAAAGAAACCTCGAAAGTCCCTAGCCGCAAGGGAGAAGAAAGAGAAACGCGAGAGCAGACAGAGCTTGTTTCCTGTAAATGTATTCGACACTCCTCGTACGAGGAAATCCATGGAAGTGATCGAAGAGACGAGGAGCCTTGAACGTACGCCGAAGGAGGAGCTGTTTTCAGACGAAATAGACTATGATAGGGTGTTTAAGAGTCGGCCTAGAATTGCTACGAGCCCCATCTTCAGTCCGGCGCTTGAGGCGGGTCGAGAGCTTGACGTTGAGGATGAGAGTGCGGATGAGGAGGAGTACGAGGATGGCGACGGTGAGGTTACGGGTATTGATCTTGGGGATGTGGATCAAGATGAGGATGAGGATGGGTTTACGAAGGCGTGGGCGGAGAGTCCGAGTCGAAGGGCTGGTGCGGCGGTGAGGTACTGAGGAGAGGCCGGGATGCAGTCATTCAGGTTCTAATAGTATAATAAGCACTGCACGGCCCTACGCTCCCCTTAGCTTTCAACTCAGATTGCAACTTCGGTTTCTTCATTTTGTGCACAAGCGGTAGTCGCGAAGAGCATCGTAGTCTGGCTGTTGATTGTAGAGCTTGCTACTACAGTCTATTTCGAGATTGAGGTTGCCAGCCCCTCTAGTTTATTTGCTTAAGAAGCTACCCACCCAATAGTTTCTTGTCCTAGACCATTATGACAGGTTCCATGGTCCATATGTATGCTCAACAGTTGAGCTAGATCATCACCCCCAAACGCCAATGTTGCGTAAATCATTTCACCACTTCCTATCTGAGAAGAACCCGATCAATAAAGTAGATGGCCATGTAGAGTGAGCCTAATTACATAAACATAGGTATCTTACTGATGCCTAATTGACTACATTCAGGTATAATCCACCGCAAAGACAATCCTACACCCCGTCAGCTTATCTAGCCCCAGACTCTCCAAATACCCCTCCGGAACATTATTCTCGGGTTGAAGCGTCGGCCTCATCCACTGCGGCGCATACTTCTCCTTGACCACGATCCTCACATTACTGGATGAACCCGAGAAGATCAACCTCATCTGCGTAATAACATTGTCCCGAATACCCCAGCACCACTTGGGATTGCTATTATTGACAATCGCCGCGATGAACGCGACCGTTTCTTCAGGCACATTGGTATACGCAGCGGCAACAGGTGTGATGGTGTACTGCGGGAACCGGGCTTTATACTTGAGAAGTCCGAGGATATCCGTATCAGTGACGTCTTCGTTGCGGATCCATAGGCGTAGTTTGCCTGCGGGATCGAAGTAGGAGTCGAAGCGCTTGCGATGTGTGTCTGGACTTGGGCCTGGGCCAGACGCTGGTGGTGGTGTAGGGAAGAAGGCTTTGAAGTAGCCGTCCAGTGCGAAGAGTGGGAAGCGATGGCTGGATAGCCATAGGCCTCTGAACTCTGTTCGTATCAGGGAGCATGTTTGCGTTAGGCCGATGTAGGGAAGGGGTCTGGGAGGGAGATGTCGGGATTCCTCGGCTGAAGATGAGCTTGCTGAGGATGACTTGGAGCGTCCTCTGCGTTTTGGCGGCTTGTCCCTTATGTGCGTGTGGGGAAAACACCGATAACTCCACTCTGCTGCGATCTCGTAGACGCGGTTTCGCAGCTCTATGATATGATTAGACAGACCGCTTGAAAGCCTGGAGCGATCAGGAGTGAATACGTACCTCCAGGTAAATCAAGGAATCGAAACACTTGACGGCGAGGACACTGGCGTCGGTAACCTCCTTCTTCCTCCTTCTGCGGTTTATTGGAGATGTCTGAGCCGTCGTTGATCTTCTGCCGTTTGCGAGAAGACTTTACTTCCGCGTCTCCAGCGGCGCGCTTCCGGCCTGAGCTCTTATTCTCGATAGTCTCAATAGCTTTGATACTACCTTTCCGCGCCCTACAATCTGCGTATTAGCAACTGAAACCCCCGTACTCTTTATCTTGAGGCTTCAGAGTTACTCACATGTTTGAAGCAGAGGGCAAAATCCGTGATTGTAGGTTGGGAGATGCAGGAGAGATGGTGGAGGAGTGAGGCTCGATGTTGCGGGGGGCGTTAACGTGGGCTGGTGAACCCTCTTGTTGATTGGCGGGGGAAGTGGTGCATGAGGCTGGTGCCTAGTTGCATAGCTTTTGGCGGTGTGGATTACTGTAATAGTCTTTCTAGTAAGGTGGCCGGACATAAACACGTGCTAAGGGCGTTTATACTATTTGTGTAAGTAAACGTCTGCTAGTTTAGTATTTAATGCAAATGACTTATAGTATGTAAGTATACGGTGATCATATCTAGAGTTGATATATGGGGTTTTGGTAGTCAATTGACGTCAGTCGCAAAAATAGTAAATGGCATCGGGTGCATTATATCATTATAGTGAGTTATCAGCAGGCTGATCACACAGATGGGAATAACACGGAACAAGAGGTATGGAGGCCAAAGTTGGGTCACGAGGGGCTCGCTACCGAAATGCCCTAGAGCATGTGAAGCTCACCAGAGGACCAGGTCCCGTGAGATATGAGTGTTGATGTATTGAATTATCAAACAACGATAGTGACATCAGGTACGTTGACGAGCCAGTTCTCCCAAAATCTGAACCCATCGATGCCATGTTCTCGACAAAGTGCGCCTGCTTCTTCAGCCATCTCAAGCTCTTCGTTCGCGACGCCAACACTCCAGCCAAATCTTTCCGCAGTCTCTTGCGCTGTGACACCTCTACCATATGCTTGCCAATCCCATGTTACATCGGCGAGTGGTTTTTGATTGTGTAGGCTCTTCAGCCAAGCTAGGAGGCTGGCAATGGTCTTTTCGTCGGTACGGTCGCGACCTTGAACGACAAGAAGGCCGCTCTTGAACTGACGAAGACGCACAGGGAGTTTCAGTGTGTCCCACAATCGTGCTGCCTTCTCGAAATCAGCAGGGCTGACGAGCTCTACGCCGCCTCTCGAGCGATTGAATACAGCCCAAAGATCTACAAGCGTCACGATGCCCCCCTCTTTCCGCAGTATGCCTCTTGTGTCGTCCGTCAACCATTCTGCAAGATTCCTGGATAATTCGGACACGTAGAGCGATTCCGATCCGGACCCTGTGCCTAGCATATCCTTTGTGGTTATGAGTCCGAGTGCAGAAGCGGATTGAGACGCAAGTGCACTGGCTTCTGAGCTGTCGTTGGTTCCTAGATTGGCATGTGACGCAAATTGCTCTGCCAAGGCAATGATCTCTTTTGCGGAAGTCATGAGGGCTTCGAGATCCTCAAAAGCAGAACCGATCACAGCCTCGTTGTTCTGTCTTTGCTCTATTCCGCGCCGTTCCAAGCCTGCTATGCCGACGACTCTTGGGCGCTCCATCTCCGCTGACGGCGTATTGGATTGTGTAGAATAGTTGTCGTCAAAAGCTCCCGAAGATGGTCGTGGCTTTGGGATGGGCGGCGCGCTTTGGAGCAGCCACTTGCGTTGTACCAAGGCGTTCTTCAGGCGTTCGTAGAATATCTTCTCTCCACCGCTACGGAAAGAAATCTTGATGCATTCGGGTACCTCTGACTGCGAGGGAGATAATACACTCGGCCCAGGAGACTCTGATCTCACAGGGTCTATGGGAAGATCAAGTCGCCTGTCTCTGGCTGTCATCAATGACGCGCCGCATATCTCGCAGTTGGACAGAGACGGGTGGTTCTGGAAGGTACACCTAGGACACGACAGCATTGAGCTTTCAGAAGATGTGGAGGCAGGGACTCCATTCTTGGTGTCCTTGGGTGGTGGACCAGGCGCCGGTCTGTTCGACATGGCTGCTATCGCTGCCTTGATCACGAGCACCGTTGGCGGCTTGATGCCACAGGCCAGACATGGCGGTATCGGTGTGCGAGAAGCGAGCGCCGGGTCAAAGTTTGAGGGGACTGGGTTCGAAAAGGAACAGATGGGGCATACCCAGGTTGCGCTGGCTGGAGGTGCTGGCACGGGGCTGCTGTGTCGCGGCGGAGTAGCGGACGATGGACTATGCGAGTTGGGAGGCACTGAAGCGCCTCGCGATAGCTGCTTCAGGGGCTTGGGATAGAGGGTGATCTTGGGATTAGACTTGAGGAAGCCAGCCTGGAGTCTGGTTAGCTATTGCGTGCTCGTGTGCGCCATGGGGTCGGCGCCTACATAGAACTCGGGCTTCTCAACATCCTTGAGGAAGATGGCCACGGAGCTTTTGCGCGGTTCACTATGGTCGACATAGCATGCACGGTGCGAGGTCAGGTAGGCCTGGCCATTCTGGTACTGGGCTATCTTGAATTTGCTATGCACGAGTGGTCAGCAGCATGTAGCAAACCCTCGAGCATCCATCTGCATACCCCTCGTAGAGCCCCACGGCATCTTGCACAAACAGCAGCGTCTCCTCCGGCAGGAGCGACGGGCGCAGTGCGGTGGTGAGGTCAAGATGGTGTAGGAACATTCAGGCCCTCTGCAGATGGTCATGTACAGGCCATTGCACTCTGATAGCGGGCGCAAAGATAGCCAGTCCACCCGACATTCACCAAGCCAGACCATCGTCATTCGCCAAAGCGGCTAGCGCGTATCCGGTTAGCTCGTGTCAAGGCAAGAGCAGTCCTACTGATTTGCCCCAGCCGTCGCTTCACACTCACCCTTCCACACCGCGACTTTGCATCTCCAACCCATCCCCAGAGAATTCTTTCCCCCTTCACCTTGTACAATACTCACCACACAGCCACTGTACCTCGTTGACGCTTGATTGCTGCACCTACCATGTCCTTCCCTTCGACCACCGTCGCGTGGACCCGGCCACTGCAGCAGCCGCCAGCCTACAATGCAGTCAACCCACGAACCACTCTACAAGCCGCGCCTGCTCCTGTGAGTCTTTGCGCTCGATCCAGAGACCCGTCTCTCGCTCACACACGACTGCAGCCAGACATGGGCGCTACCGGGTCGAAGCCCAAGAAGGTAGAGTGGCCGCCCGCGGTCCGCGAGTACGTTCGGCGTGCCTTCGACCCTGCAAACGCAATACCCGGCATCTCGAGCATAGAGATGCAGACGAAACTGAAGGAGACCATCAGCTACTATGCCGAGCGAAATGCCCAGGACGAGGTCTCATGGCCTACGTATCCCCTGCCCCAAGAGCTGCTGCAGGAAGAGCGAAGAAAAGCCGCGCTGGTCATGTCAGCCGCCGCACCCTCTAATGGCGCTACGAACGGCTTCCACCATGCATACGTGAATGACCCCAACAATCACACTAACTCTACTTCCCCACAATCGAAAAAGCGGAAATCGCAAGATGCGGAAGAACTGCAAGCCCAACCAGCTGAGGCCTCCGTTCCGCCCTGGCGTAAAACTAACCTAGCATCGCGCATGACTTTTACCGACGGTCACAACGAGAAGCGCCATAAGAAGAACACCGCCTCGGACGCTGCAAGTAAGTTTGAGCAGGCCGAGCTGGAGAAGCGACGCCATCGCTTCCAGCTCGGCAACAACGGCAGCAAGACGACACCACCTTGGGGCTCGCCACGCAAAGACGAGGACGAAATGCCCACCGGTCCCGTTGTCGGAACCAATCAGAGTCTCGAGAAGAGCTATTTCCGTCTGACAGCACCCCCCAAGGCAGAGACAGTCCGCCCTTTGCATATTCTCGAAAAATCTCTATATATGCTTACGAAGAAGTGGAAGGCGGAGAAGAACTACAACTACATCTGCAATCAGTTCAAGTCGCTCCGCCAGGATCTTACCGTCCAGCACATCAAGAATGCCTTTACCGTCAAGGTGTACGAGATCCATGCGCGTATATCGTTAGAAAAGGGGGACTTGGGTGAGTATAACCAGTGCCAAACGCAACTGAAGGCGTTGTACGCGCAGAACCTAGGAGGCAACCCGGCCGAGTTCAAGGCGTACCGCATTCTCTATTTCGTATACACGTGCAACAAGACCGACATGAACGACATGTTGGCAGAATTAACCCTCGCAGACAAAACCCATGAATGGATCAAGCATGCACTTGACGTTCGATCATCGCTGGCTCTTGGCAATTACCATAAGTTTTTCAGGCTCTACCTCGAAGCGCAGAACATGGGCGGCTACCTCATGGACATGTTCATTGAGCGCGAGCGCCTCAACGCTCTCGCTAACATCTCCAGAGGGTAAGTACCAAGCCTTCTCCCCCGTGTGTTGCACAAGACTGACCCAACACAGTTACTCCAATGTCACACTCCGTTTTCTCACTGACGAACTTGGCTTCGATAACGATGAGACGTGTCGTGAATTCCTCGAGTCGCATGGTGCGCAGAGCATCATTGAAGAAAAAGACGGCAATCAATTCCGAGTGAAGATTCGAGAAGCCGCGTCCCATTTCGAAAGCCTACGTGCCGCTGCTTTCAGCAAAGTAGACATCAAGGGCCAAATATGAAACCACACACAAGCGGCACGTTTCCATCTCCTACCTAATTTTTACCTCGTCGGCTCTATTCGTTCGTAACGTAGATTTTCTTCACGATAGCCTGCGCCACATGCATACGTCACACAGCGTTCTGTCCGCCACGGGGCAGTGTCTCGAACAGCGATTTCCCGGTTTCAGTTTGTTCGTTTTCCCGCTGCCAATCATTCGGAACATGGGGTGTCCGCTCTATGCCTTGGAGGCAGAGAATCTTCTAGCTCACTTTTCACACATGGATCGTCTCAGAAACGCGTCCATGGGGCATTTGGAATGCACACTTGGCCCATCTAGTACGTCATTGGTACGACGAAACTGGGGGTTTAGAAAACACGATGGGGTTACCAGAGGGTTGGGGCGAGTCAAAAGTGGGAAGACATTTGAGAAGGCCATTGCGCGGCTCGGCCAGGGTGGTCCCTGTGTCTCAGAGTTGTTCGGCTCTGGAGCGTCCGCTATCACACGTGGGATAAGGAAAGTCGGCATGATGACGGCACGTTGGGGCTGTCTGCGAAGGTCGAAGGACTTGAGATGGCGCTTTCTTGTTGGAGATTTGTTGCGTCGATGCTTGGTGCTCTTTGGACCCTTCCTTTGATGGATTGCTCGTCAAGAGGCGCTGAGAGCAGACCAATGAGACGGGCAAGAAGGGGTTCAGGGCTGTGATTGGCGTAGCGGGCTAGGTTGCAGGGCGCCTTGGTGCGGGTCGAGCCCACGCTGGGGCTACCGGGGGATTTGGGGATATGTAGTAATGCATTGGTTCATGAGTATTGGTGTCGAAAGGCGTGAGCGCGTGGGAAGCGCGTTTGTGATGGCTACAGCTTTGCTTGTTTCTGATGTGGCGTGGTGACCAGCATATGGGCCCTAGTACATGAAATGTTGAATGGCAAGTGGGGCTCCGAGCACCACACATCGGTCCCTAGACAGCAACTGGATAAATGTATGGGCAGCGTGAGGGTGAGTTTTGGGCGTTGCATAGTTCGCCGTGTGCGTGTGATTGGCTGCAAAAGGCATAAAGCACGCGAGATGGTGGACGCTATGCTGCGCCGCCGACAGAGGGGGAAGTGGACCTGCAGAAGAGCAGGTAGTTGGGTACGTTCACGGCTGGGATCATGGTGCTGTGTGGGCCCGTCTGTGTATGCTCCACCATGTCGACATTGGACAGTAGAGTAGAGTACAGTACTTGCAGACTTGCAGACTTGCCTCTACATTCCGCAAGGGCTTCTCACAGCCATCTCGGACAAAGCCCTGGGTTGCTCCAAGACTACATCCATCCATCACGGCACCGCCGCCCTGTCATCACAACCCAACCCTAGTGACAACGGCCGGCACACCTCTCGCCGTGCCTGATTTCTGCTGTTCCTCCCTACGACTGCTCCCTTGCAGGAAACTGACGACGACGACGACGACGACGACGACGACGACACGGGCACCTCGGTCGCCCGTCCAGTGTTTTACAAACCTCATCCCCACTGCGCAACCACGCTGCTTCACGAGCCGCTCCGACTCCCTCCACAACAGCAACAGGCCACAGCCGTCCTGTGGTCCCCGCACACGCCCATCTTCGATCCCAAATCCTGCCCATCACTGACGGCACTCCCGTCCCGGTCCTTCACCTCTTCCTCCTCCACCACCTCCTCCTCCTCCTCGCCTACAAGTGGCGCGCCCAAGAGAGCCGTCGTCGCATTCACCACCCTCGCCCAGCATGAAGGTGAGTCGGCTCCCTTTGCCACTCGCGCCCCCCCCGCGCTCGCGATTTGCGCTCGAGTCAGGCCCGCGCATGTGCTAACACGGTTCCCAGTTCCGCCGGTCGATGAAGGGGGACAAGGACAGCAGGCCACACCACATGTCGATTCCCCCCAAAGATGCTATAGCCATTGTGCCGCCCAAGAAGGTGCGTGCTCTTTGCACTCTGCGACCCAACTACCACCACTACCACTACCACTACCTCTCCCACTACCCCACCCCACACCACTTGCCGCATCTGGCACAACGCGCGCGACTAACGGCGATCCAATCTCACAGGTCATAAAAGCCCTTTACGACTACAAGGCCACCGACCCCAATCCCAACTCGGGCTACCTCAGCTTCTCCCAAGGCGACTTCCTCCACGTCGTCGGCCGCGAAAACGACAGCGACTGGTACGAGGCCTGCAACCCGCTGCACGGCACCCGCGGCCTGGTCCCTGTCTCGTACTTTGAGGGCGTAGGCAAGACGGTGCGCGACAGCGCTGCTGGCTCAGCGACGCGCTCATCCACGCCCCAGCAGCCCCACGACTCGGGCTACCAAGAACGCATCACCAGCCCCGTCAACCCAAACCCAAACCCAAACCCGAATCCCATCCCCAACTCCACCCCACAGGACATGATGAGCCAAGCAGGCTTCCGCCTGTCGCGATCAGGAAAGACGGGCGCCATGGTCTACGGCATCGTCATGTACGACTTCAAAGCGGAGCGGCCAGACGAGCTCGAGGCCAAGGAGGGCGAGGCCATCATTGTCATTGCCCAGTCCAATCCCGAATGGTTCGTCGCAAAACCCATCACACGACTGGGCGGCCCGGGCCTGATCCCCGTATCTTTCATCGAAATTCGCGACATGACGACAGGCCAGGCCGTTACCGACGCGCAATCAGCTGTGACAGCCGCGGGCGTACCAAAAGTCGAGGAGTGGAAAAAGATGGCTGCCGACTACAAAAACGGCAGCATACCCCTCGGCAAGCTAGAAACAAACTCTAGCCAGTCGCTGCAACAGGGCATGGAGCGCATGAGCGTACGGAGCCAAAATGGCGGCCATGGCCAGTCCGGATCGGTGAGTTTGGCCCATTGGAAACTTTGCGCCCCCCTACCTAACATGCATGCAGGTTTCGCACTCACGAAACGCCTCGCTCGCCCAGGGCCAGCCGCGAGGCCAATATCGCACATCAGACAACCTTCTCGCGCCTGTCAAGGCGCTTGTGCCGCGCTACTGTTTCGCCGACGACATCTTCTGGTTCATCATCGAATGCCAAATGGAGGACGGCCGATACTGGGAGCTGCAACGATTGTATCAGGACTTTTACGACCTGCAGATTCAGCTGATTGCGACTTACCCTGTAGAGGCCGGCACCAGCGGCTCAGGGGAGCGCACACTGCCCTTTATGCCTGGCCCTGTAACATACGTTACCGACAACATATCGAACGGACGCCGCGCAAATCTCGACGAATACATAAAAAACCTGCTGAAACTGGGATCACACATCACAAACGGACCGCTCGTCAAGGGTTTCTTCGCACCAAGACAAGGCGACTACGAGATGGATGCAGATGTCGTGGCCGCCGAGGAGTACCGCCTGTCACAACAATCCGCCCAGTCATCAGACCCATCGCAAGGAACCAGCAGACAATCTTCTGCTGATCAGCTACAGGCTACTACGCCAGTGACGCCTTACTCAACAGCGTCAAGCTACCCGAACCATCAGCGCGGACAGTCTTCAGCCTCACAAGCATACTCGTCCTCGCTCAATCCCCCGCCGATGAACCACCAACACTCGTCCACCTCTACCGCCACGAGCACCAACACGGGCACCTCTGCGCTCAAAATCAAAGTCTGGTTTGAAGAAGACAACTGCGTCGTCATTCGCATGCCGGCTTCGCTCAAATACGTCGATCTCTATAATAAGCTTAAGGAGAGACGGAAGATGGAGAGGCCTGGGGAGCCGGAGGAGGATCTGAATGTCGAATACAGGGACGAGCAAGAGGGGTACTTTTACCCGATTGAGAATGATGAGGACCTGGTGATTGCGGTGGATCGGAATCCCAAGTTGACGCTTAGTGTTACCACGAGGCGATAGTAGTAGTAAGAGGGGGGAGGGTAGACAAAGGATAGATGCCGGATTTTCACTTCTCGTACGACTTTTCGCCTCCGAACTCTGGGCTCGGAGGGGCAGTTCTTCTTCGTTGCAACGGCTTCTTCACTTTTGGCGTTTGAAAAGGGTTTCCACTGTTCAGTCAAGAGCGAGCGGGCGTAACCGGCGTATCATCTAGGTGCATGATGGTAAAGGGATTCCTTCTGTCGCTAGGTATTCGGGACTGTCGTAAGATCATTCCTATTGTGGGTTTTCTGTTGGATAGTCTCATGTGTCCTCGAGAGATCTGAAGGTGGGAAAAGGACAACTACGGGCGGGGATGGGGACTGGGGGACTGGGGGAACGGGTTGAATGAATGATATGATTGGGGGGTAATGAAACTCGATTTCTTCTTATGCTTCTTGACTATACTCTTCGGGACTGTGCACCTAGCAGTGAGATGGATGGTCACACGTTTATTTCTATAAGCCAGCGAACGCGACTTGCTGTGCGCAAAATTACATTTTCATCTTCATTCACGTCATATCACCTCATGATTCTCCACGGGCGAGGGGATGCAGTTGGCTTTCCGATAAATTAAACATTACTGTAGTAGGTAGGGTTGATGTCGTTATATCCCTCAGCCGAAGCTACCCATCTCCAAGAACGACTTGTAGTGACCAAACTACGCCAGTGGAATTAGTTCAGCCGAAGTTAGCCTCCTGTAACCTATATCGGGTCGGAATGGCGCTGCTCACTTTCGTCGGATCGGATCCGATGAGTTGGGGAGTGATAGACAGACACCCCTGGCTGATGATCTAGGCTCCGCTCGGTAGCGCCCTACACTCCGACGTCGGTGTTTGAATGGTCGGGGAACTTTCTGTCGGTCGGGGCGCTAGCTTATCGAATCGCGACATCAACTCCAATTACCTACCATGCATCCTTTCGAGACTAACAGACCGTTGCTTTTGCACTCGCCTTTCTCCCGCCGTCCTCTTGATTTTCCGCACCTACTGAGCGGGGACACGAGCTGCAAAAAGTGCGCGAGAGCAAGTCTCAATTAGCGAATTGTCGACCTGAGGAAGATTTAGCTACGGGAATACATGCAGCACAGAAAGAGAGAGTTTATCAATCGTAGGAGGAGGTTGCAGTGGGGGAAGAGCGAACTTGGGCCTTGAGCACACCATCCGCGAAGAACACTCATCACACTTCTACTATCCAGAGCTAATCTATCGTCTCTTACGCCCTCGATACCATCCTCAGCTCCAGAGTCAACCTTCCTATACCGTCGAGTATGAAGACTACTACTACACCCACCGACCTTCACCCCAAGCGCGAATGGAATACTTCGAAGCTGGGCCTGCGAGTCGGCGTGGATGCGCTCTCGGCAGGCGCTGCAGGCATACTTGTTGCGCCTATCATAACAATGATCGATAAGGGCATCATCGAGAATGCAAGTGGAAGGAACACATTGGGCGACAGCTTAAAGAAGAGCGCATTGGAGCTTTTGGCGCGGCCACACCGCTTCATGGCGAGCAAGCCGTTTGTGCTGATCTTCGTACGTACCCGCAACCCACCAACCAATTTCTCCACAACTGCACAGACAAGATATAGAATACTAACACCAAAGCTCTAGAGTCTCTACTTCGGAACCTACTTCACAGCCAACACCATCGACACAGCCTCGGCAACCCTCCACCCCACCACCTCGACCCCCTCGACAATCACAGCCGGAACCCCAAAGTTCCTCGCTACTTCGACGGCGAACCTCGCGCTGTGCCTCTACAAAGATAACCAATTTACCCGCCTCTTTGCCGCACCGGGGTCAACACCGCGTCCCGTCCCCCTGCCCACGTTCGCCCTCTTCACCATCCGCGACTGCCTGACCATCTTCGCAAGCTTCAACCTCCCACCCCTACTCGCGCCCACACTCGAGCAGCAAATGAGCTATGAAGTGCAGAAGTGGGTCGGCGCAGCTAGCGTAGCGCAGTTCGTTACGCCCGCTGCGGTACAGTTGGTTAGCACCCCGTTGCATTTGCTCGGCCTGGATCTTTACAATCGGCCGGGCGTGGCCATGATGGGGCAGGAGGGACGCGTGGGCAAGGTGGTGCGCGACTGGGCGAAGAGTGCGGCTGCGCGCATTTGCAGGATTGTTCCTGCTTTTGGGGTGGGTGGCGTGGTTAACATGAAGGTTCGGAGGGGTTTCATGGGGAGGCTGGAGGAGAGTTGAACATGTAGACAATTTTGGGGTAGGATGGTGGGAAAAGCGGAGTGGGCGTTGTTACCGCATATACACTACGCTTGTTATGATTTCTTTTTGATGAGCATGGCGTTGTTGGGGAACGCAAACGCAGCAGTGTAATATACATGCATGGCATCTGTAGCGAATTTAGCATACTCTGCTCTTCTATCGGGACCTACACATGCATGTCCAATCTTTCAGCTCAACAGTTTTGCAGCCCGTATAGTCAACACTCCCCGTTCATTCAGTAGAGCAGGTTCTCAGACCCACTGACTCTCACCGTGAACACGATATGCGCAATGCTCGGTGGAATAAAGATGGTCTTTTGTATGTCTGTCGACACTGCTAGGAAGAAGAGTGGGCTAACATAAAACCAGTACAAAAGCAGAGCAATTCACTGTATCTTGCAAAACAAATTTGGGTATCTCATCATCCTCGCCAGTCCCGAACGCCCCAAGCCATAAGTAATCAAGCAAGAACAGAATCCAAAACACCCTCGATCCAACCCTCCCAATTCCCCCGCTTAATACCCAAAATCCCTTCTCTTTTACCGACCTCTTTCTCCAGGCCTTTCTTGGCCCCGTCCCCTTGCCGTTCCCACCATTCTGCCTCAGCCCGTTCTTTTGCTCGTTTGACCACCCTATCCTCATCTTCTACGCGATACAAATCACACTTGTTACACTCGCCACAGCTCTGCCCCGGCCTCTCTCGAAAGTGGCCGCAGAAATGCTGATACCCTTCGCCCGCAAGCCCCTGCCTACATATATAGCACATGGAGTAGCCACACAGACACACCAGCTTATTACAACCTTCCGACTTGACGAAGCCTAAATTACACTGCGGGCAGGTCCTCTTGACTGCGTCGGTGGTCGCGCGCTCGAGAGTGAGGCGTAACGAGGTGAGCTGCGAGGAAAAGCAGGTATGCGGGTCGTGCCAGGGGAGGTTGCAGGATAGACAGGAAGCTCGCGCGCAAGCTGGGGAGAGGCACTGGAACCGAAGACCGCGGCGCTTGAGATGGATTCTGCGCAGGGCGTTTTGGAAAGGCGGGACGAGAGGCAGCCGGAGCAAGAGTGCGCTGAAAGTGTATGAGAGGATGAGGAAGAAGACGGTGGCTTGTATGGCTTTGTGGCAGAGGAGCTCGAGAATCGGGATGGACGCTATGGAGGCGAGAATGATTGGGCGGGGCTTCAGTCGTAAGTTGGCGAAAAGGTTCCTATCTGGGAGGGCGAGGTCGTCGAGCTCGGCGTAGGAGCAGAAGGGACA
This sequence comes from Cucurbitaria berberidis CBS 394.84, assembly GCF_010015615.1. Classification (NCBI taxonomy): domain Eukaryota; kingdom Fungi; phylum Ascomycota; class Dothideomycetes; order Pleosporales; family Cucurbitariaceae; genus Cucurbitaria; species Cucurbitaria berberidis. The sequence goes on from NW_024468938.1 coordinate 2,577,158, forward strand.
GCAGGCTAGCGGAAGTTGTGATTTGATGAGTGCTTCGCTGGCAAAGCGTTCGTTCAGCTTGCCGAAGTTGTCTTCGCCGTCTTGTCCCTCAAAAAGTGCACGCTTGACGAAGGCGAGTGGGATGCATCCTCGGCAGTCCTCGACGCCATCCGTCATTGGAGCTATACATTTTAGAGTGCACAGCTGGGTATCGATATTGCGCGCCCAGCCCTGGTCATAGAGAGCCGCATTGATAGCATGCCGTATGCATCGGAAACAAATGTAGTGGCCATCGATGTCACACGTCGACATCTGCTGCAGCGTGTTCGGTATGAAGCAGCACTCGCAGTCGTACATCTCGCCCTCCGATTCAGCCTCCTCTTCGTTCCACTTCAGCGCCAGCTCGAAATCTTGCTGCAGCTGCTCTTTTCGCTGCTTGTCCAACTCAGGCACAATGAGGTTCTCGTACAGCTCTCGGTTTAGTTCATCGCTTTTAGTCTTGACCAGCAGCGGCGTCCGTGGGTGATTCGTCTTCGCATCAGCTGCTAGCCATAGAACCAGCGGGTGGTCCTTAGCACTGGGCGCTTTCCGTCGCATCAAGAAGTTGGTGATGCTTGACCTCCAACTATTAGTCGAAAGACCTAGTAGCGTTGGTCTTGCTTGTGTGTAGCTCCAGTTGTACTCTGCGAGCACTGCCCGGATGGTCGAATGGCTCAGCCCTTTGAACTCCTGATACAGCACCTCCTTCGCGGCCTCCTTGTAGCGTGTCGAGCGGAAAGTGTCTTCCAGTGCGAGTGGTATGCCCCGTGTGTCTTTCGGCGCGTCCTCCTTTCGGTACTTGTACTTCTGCGCCGTCTCTCGCTGCTCTTCCTGCTCGGCGGGCATCCTGTTCCGCCCCCGCACGTATTTGTGGCCATGTTTCAGCAGCGTCTCGGTGATGACCTGAAGTCTACTGTCCTCGCTAAAAGACAGCAGCATCTCTCGGAACACCTCGGGCTGGATGTCAGGAAAGATATCGGTGAGCGCCTGGAGGGAGACATTGAGGTCGCGAAGGTCCGGTTCCTCAAGGCCATGCTTGCTGAGAGGCGGCAAGGGGCTCGCGGTTTCACGGCTGCTTGACGAAGCACGCCGGGCTTTGGATGGTCGTATAAGGGAGGAAAAGACGGTAGCCATGGGACCGAGGGGCCTTCACGGGTGGCGAGTAGGGCATGCGGTGCATGCGGGGGCGCTGAGAGCGTGCACAAGAAGAAAAGTTCGGGTCAAAGGTAAGTAGACATTAATGAAGAAAAAGGTACAAGGCGGAATAAGGCGAGCAGCGTCGTGAGATTGACGTGCATAGCGCATAAAGCCGAAGTCCAAAGTTCGAGATCGCCTGACGCGTCATGGCCTCTTGAACCCTGCCAATCATCACATGTTCACGTGAAGCCTACATAAATGTCAACTGTACAATACCACTCAAGATATTCTTGCACCACATGGGCTAACCGTTATCGATTGCAAGAGGAATGCCAATGCAGACATTCTCAGTCGTCGTACAGGCTGTGTAGTGCCCCGCTATGGATCCGAGGCCCCAGTACCTCCACTTCATCTCACTTCAAACGGCAGCCTCACAATAGCTGGTTGCGTATCCGGTCTTTCTTACGTCCTTGAGCGGCGTGTTCAGCCCTTGTTACCATCACAAAGTTTCTGATACCGACTTCTCTCATTCAAAATGGATCTTTCCCAGCCTGCCAATTTGCCCAAGTCGAAGATGCCCGGAGGTCGTAAGCCACGGTAACTAGCTATAGTTGGCTTTTTGCCTGTATTGAGCTGACATTTAGCGAAGTTCGCGCAAGTCGAATAAATCAACAGCAACAGCTGTGTCAAAGACAGCATGGATGACGAAAGATACTGGCCAACTTGTGCACACCATACTGCCAACGTCACTTGAGCCAGATAGCATCACAGTATCCTCAGACCTTGGGTTTCAAACGCTGTGTAGCTATAACTGGCAGAAAGATGGCAAAGCAATTCTTGTTCCAGGTATGTTTCGTGCTCATGCATACTAGCTATCAACCTGATCTGATAAACAGGTGGGCCTCCAAAATGGACGCCCCCTCCTTTACCAGTCGCTCTCCCTCAGGACGCCGGCCTCCAATTCATAGATCAGAATACCTCCCGCGTTCCAAAATATCCATTTGAGCCTGTCTTTCAGGCCTTGTCCATCATGAACCCAAGCATGCAGCTAGACGACGTCGACCTTATCCTCAATCGCAATAGTCTGCGCAAACTACTTGATTTTGCCGCTGGGAAACGGCAAGATCCATTTTGCATGGGGTTGCATATCGTGAAGGATACGCTTTTCATCAGCCGCAAGGAGAAGCATGCTCGAATGATGATCCACGGAGCTGCCAACTCTGGGTACGGTCACAACTTTGAAGAGGCTTTCACTACACCCGAGAACGGACTGGACAGATCGAGCAGCCACCATAGAGTCATTAGATATCGCCTTGGCCACCTAGACTGTGTTGTCCGATTTGAGGTCGATGCGTACTACGAAAACACGGATGAGTCAAGCGCAGTCAGTTCTACTCAGCACTCTATAGACAACATCACCGCTACGTTGGCGCAAATGGGTGTCAATAAGCCACAACCAACAGCAAAATCACGAGAGGGCACAAATGCCATCTCGAAGGGAACCTACATCGACTCATCTAAGCTCGCCGAGACCAAGGCCCGTAAAGCCGAAAGGCTAAATGACGCTATGCCACAACTCTGGTTCGGTCGCACACCCTATCTGCTCGTTGGTAAGCATATCAAGGGCGTTGTTAATTCTACCACCTGTACCCATGCCGAGACGCAGTTTGCGCAGTGGGAAGGTGCTAATCAGGAAAAGTTGCGCAAGTTGGTCAGCTTGCTTGCGGAATTGAAGCAAACCGTGCGGGAGACAGAAAGGAGATCTGCGGTACTAGTCTGCGAAGACAGAGACGGGCCTTTACAAGTGTTCACGGCAAAGAACGAGGTGAACGTACTACCGAAGAATATAGTCATCAAACACTGGAGTGTCGAGTGAGAACAGGGTAGAAGGTGGCAAAGCCATGACTTGGCATGATGACGCGATTCTGAAGCCTTTTAATAGATATCTCAAAGATCACGCTGGAAGATGTAATGGTATGTTGCTGATATTTGGCTTGGGAAACCTTACTGCAAGGTAGTATACAAGAAGAGGATTTCACAACCAGACAGGGTAGTGTAGTTAAACAAACTACCTATGATCAATTGAATTTACCAGTAATGCTTACTGCTATGGGTCAAAAGTAAAGAAGATGGGAAAGTACCTAGACACATATAAAAGGGAGGACGACTCAAAGGAATACCAAGCCTACACACCCTCACTTCGTTTTCGTCTCCCCATCCTCCACCCACCTCCAACTAACCGCCGCCCTCCCAACATCTGGATTCGTGCAAAACGGAAAAACATCCGTTAAGACATCCAAGTCCTGGGGACGACATCCCGCACACCTATCCCTGACCCAAACATTTACCTCATTCTTCGTCCCATCCTTCCTCTGACACCACGCTAAGATCTTCCTCCCACATAGCGCCGAGGTTCCATTGATTGTACCAGCACGGCCGAAATCAAACAGCTTCCACCCGATTGCGGCTAATGCTTCGTTATGCTGTAGTTTACCAGTATCTGGACATGCGGGATCGGCAGAGAAGGCTTCTAGATCAGAGTAGTGCGATATGTCGCCGGTTTGGACGGTTGCAGGGACGACGACGTGGGAAGGGGCGAGGGAGGTATAACCGCAGGGGAGTTCGGCTGTAGGCGATATGCCATGGGCGCTGGCACCGACCCAATCAAATGCACCGACCCAAGGAGAGATGCTGGTTATGATGGGTGTGCTCCAAGCCGCGGGGCCCGAGAAAGTGAGTTGAGAGACGGGCGTTGTACAAGTGGCTGCTCCAGCGATCAATGGCCGTTGATCCGATGACGGTGTTACGGGTGGACTAGAAGGAGCTATTACGCTCGATAACAGCGAGAATGACGTAATTTCTTGCGACGGGACATGGGGCGAAGGGGATGGCAGCAGTACACTGGATGGCGTTGTGATACTTTGTGTACGCGCGGTGCTTGTGGCGGCGCTACTTGATGTCCCGTTCCCGGCTCCTTCACACTCGTTAACATTGCCCTCCAGAACACCCTTTATGGAACAGAGCAAGTCCACACTCTGTATCACAACCTTCCCACTCTTCTCTGCCTTACACAACTCTTCAACAGCCTTCTTCAAATTCTCCCATTCACTCTTCGTCTCACAGGCCTTTCCTTGATTAACCAAAGCAAATTCCGTATCCATCCTAGTGCATAACTTCTCATTCACTATCTTAGCCATACTATCGTCATCTGTATTTTTAACGAAGGATGGAGTAAGTCCGGCGTCAAGATATACTTTTGTAGCGTAGCAAAGCTGTGCGGCTTGTAGCTGCAGTTGAGAATAGGCTTCCCAGTAGATCAGCTTCCTTCCAGGGGCTTGACGTCGGTTGATGGAAGATGTTCGTGTAGCGGAAGTTTGTGTACGTGAGGCCATCCCTGGTAACGTCTTAGTTGGCCATTGAAAGGGGACATACCAGCGCCGAACTGCAGCATTTGACTGTGTCGAATGAGTGATGGTGGAAGTTTGCGTTGGCTGAATGTCGGTCTGGCGAAGAGTGTCACTGATCGCAGTCGTTGTGGTAAGTGGCATTGAATCGCATTCGGTATTTGGATGGACGAGTTCCTCCTCCCTCTGAACTAGACGACTATCATGATTGATGTCACCATTCACAGTAAGTGAGTGAGATGTCGTTCTTGATGTAGTCTTAGACGATTTGGTAGAACTTGTGGTCTGTGCAGCCGTCTGAACGGGGCTGAGGTATGATGTGACAGGCATGATGCTCGTTGCATCATCATCTGATTTAGTCATCGACAAGGTTCGCCACAGAGTTAGAGTCACACTTTGCACATCGCTCGTGGTCGTTTGGAGTTGTGGTTTTTCTAGATGCAGCCCCTTGGCAAGGGCTGCGATGCTAACGATAAGCGCTGCAACTGCCACGACGCTGATTATGGCCATTATGTAGTAAGGTGTGAGATTCAGTTTAGTGGAGGATGGTGGGTCACACGTATCGGTGTCTTGTCGAGGATAAGTACGTGACTTCGGCGAATAAGAGGAGTACTCAGACGACGAATACCGCTCCTGCTCCTTGCTCCTCGTTCGATCGAAAAGTGAGCTAATCCGCCCTTTTGTGACTCCCCAAATGTCGCGTTCGTACACTTCGTGATTAAGTGCCTCGGGTACGCAGCGCTCTTCCTTGAGTTGCCGAGACTTCTGAATGTTCAATGGTGGCAGCGGTGGCGGTTCTTCTGGTATTGTTAACGATGGCCTTAGTGGGTGGTCTCAGGGGTGCGGTTCTACGAAGCTTGATGGCTTTGGGGAGTGATGTAGCGCAGGTAACCCTTACTTACTGAAGAGACTTGTTCTATCAAATTCTGCGGCCGTTCCGAATGAATGTCCGTGCAGAGGAGATATTGCAGCTGTTCCCTCAGCGTCACAGGGGACGGGGTTGGATATCTCGAAGCGCCGTGCACTTGTTGTGGTCTTGGAAGTGTCGTGGCGAGACAGAGGGTTCCTAGGCATGGAGCTTTACATGCGAAAAAGTGTTATAGAGTAGTACTACCTAGAGAAGGGCCGCCAAGAAGACGGATTGCAAGTGAGCAAAGTTGGACGATGAAGTTGATGTAGGGGTTAGGGAGGAACAGTGGAAGACGAAGATAAAGTCAAGAGAAGGGAAAGGATCATATTGCGTGTGTCAGTGAGAGGCAGTGAGAGTCGAGTGTAATGTCTTCAGGGTCATGTGTCGCATTACTCATAACCAAGCCCACGTCACCTTCACCCTACCTTTTCCCTCATCAGCTAACCTCTTAAACATAGCAGGACTGACATCGAGATCAGTAGGCTGACATCCCTCACCTAATGATTCGTTAGTATTGAAGCTCGCAAACCTCATTACAAGTATCATTTTGTTCCAGTGCCCATCAGCAAGAACGACGTCAGGGGACTTACATCTGTCAACAACAGTAACATCAATACTGACACTCTGTCCGGTGTTCTCATGAACCCTCTTCGCCCTGATTTTTCGCCCACACAGCGGGTTTGCATTTGGGTTACCTCCAACCTGGGCTGCATCGAATGTGAAGTGTGACACTGCAACAATTGCGTCTTTGTCTGAAGACTCGATACCGCAGGCGCCAAGGGCCGGGGCATAGTATGTCAAGTCTCCAGTGTAGGTTTCAGAACCATTTGGTAAAGGGAGATTTTGGGTCCTGTGTTGAATTTGTAAGATAAAGTTTGTGGAGGTGGAAAACGGATTATGTACTTGTTCGATCCTTTACTTAGGCCGACTGCAAGCCCAATTATCAAGGCCAGAAGGCAGACTAGTATGACAAGAACGATGATAAGGAACGTGCGGCGACTTCGACCAATATAGCGTCTGTGTGGCGGGAGCATGCGATCAAAGCGATCGGAAAGCGCCCATCCTGTTGCGCTCGAACCAACGCCTAGATGTGCATGCCTCCGCTTACGTTGCCCTTCTTGCGGTATGTCCCAGCCTGAGTCTAACGTATTATTCGTGGAGTCTGCCTCCTTTATATATGCCCGCGACGGCTCTCCTATATCTTTTCGGGGTATTTCTGGCGCGCCCATGGCTGTATGCCCTACGGCGCGTAGCTGCGCGTAAATAATAACGTCTGGACGGGTATCTCAAAAGAATGAACGAACGGCAGCATTACGAGTGGCGATTTCAAAGAGTGTCGGCCTGAGCAGTCCAATGCCTGGCATTATCGTCGAAAGGAAAGTGAGGACCTGGATGGAGCGTGTGGCGTGGAGGTAGTGGAGAAACAAGGGACTTGTGGGTCGCAACGTGAAGCCAGAAAAGGGGTCCAAGCGGCATCAACAAGGTTATCGGAAGTTCGCCGACGGCCGGTACGTCAACGTCACCCTTCTCCGGTAGTTGAACTTCTTCACCACGACAACCTCATCTATACTCACTCTGGCTAGAGAGCGAGGTGGATCCTTGAAATAATCGCAAAACGCAGCACCCCTACGTCTGTCTCACCGCCTCACCGTCCACTACTGCTACAACTCCACGCCGCAGTTCGGAAACCGCTTCCGAGCTCATCATTCACGATCTGCCACCTTAGCCCCCAAGCACACCACGCCACCATGGCAGAACAATCCATAAACATTCCTCAAGTCCTCGTCTTCATTGTTGTCACCTTCCTCGCCGTACGATGGTACTTGAGCAAGCCCTCCACAGAAGGCACGCGAGCAGCAACCGCAAACCGCTCTGGCTCTGCCCCACGCATAAACCCCGCCCAGATACACCAAGTAGCAGACATGTTCCCGCACCTAAGTAGACGGGATATTGGATGGGATTTGCAGAGGAATGGCGGAAACCTTACGGCCACCACGGAGAGGGTGTTAAGCGGGCGGGGTCTGGATAGCGTAAGATACTCATTGGGTCAAGATCTGGGATATCGGCTAATAGTAAGAACAGGCACCAGCGTCATTCGTATTACCAGAAGATCGTCGAACTGCCCAGCCCGCGCGAACAGCAACACCGGTCGCCAAACCAGTACACCCCGATTTGATAACGAAATACAACCTATCAACGAAGCTGTCACAAACCGCGCAGCCGACCGACATCGAGCAACCAAAAGTAAAGTCATGGAGCCAAGACCGTAATGAGAGGCAGGCAAACCTCCAAAGACGGAGAGAGGAGATGATCCTTGCAGCGAGGAGAAAGCTGGAAGAGAAAGAGAAGGCAAAGGCTTCTGGAGCGACGGCTTAGGTGGGTTGAGGAAGACAGGAAATCAATATAGGTTCTAGAGCTGCATGGTGGCAAGTACATATGCGTTGGTGATATACCCAGGATCTCGCCGGTCAATTCTTACTTACCTTACTACTGCACATCCCCCCTGAGCTATAATTGAAGGATGACTTTCTAATGCTGTCTTTATCATATGAGCTGCAGATTGAGGTTGCTTAGCTTCAAGGGCTTTGCTCTACGCTCGCATACACAGATCACACAGATCACTTGTGACTTCCACACTACTGCATCGATGGCTCTCTACACTACGAGAGTGAAAGCGGAACAAATATGGCCGGACGCACTTCGGCAATTCGCATTACTGGCGCGTAGGTCAGAATCTGACTCCACGAAGCTGGAGAGGCCGAAAAAGCTGGAAACGCTGATCAGTGAGGAAGCGAGGAATCCTTGATCTGACGAAATTTGGATATAGTCGCTTCTACTACTAATTCGTCGTGCTACTTACCTACTGAAGTGAGAATAGGTCTCATCCCAAAGCCCTACAAACGCTTAGCCTCTCTAGCCTCGAGGATACCTACTTCTATGCGAACGCGCTATTCAAACACTCTCTAGTGTTAGGCATCCCCAACGTCAGTCACCGCCCCGACCACTGCTAGGAGTCTTCTTTAAGTACACTAAGCAGCAAATCAGATTAGTTTGCAATTCCTTATTTGTTGTATTTCAAGCTGAATCACGAAAATAGGAACGGGTTTGGTCTCGTTCAGAAGCCTTGCCAAGCACTAACATGCATTTTAAAGTGTCAGTTGTTGCAGTGGACCAGACATCTGAGCTTTGTTCTAGCGTGTCTGACCATTTAATACGGGCAATCTAGAACATGACTTGCATTAGCAATGCTGGAGGTGGCGACATTTGAGCTTGATGTGCCAAGAGATGCCAAGTAAAGCCAAGTGAAACCTCTCACGGAGATTAGGGGACAAGCCTCCACACCAAACCCACAGCAAGATAACTTCCGAGATAGTTACAGCTAGACGCACCACTACTTTGCCAGTTCGACAGGGGCGTATCCGAAGACGCCTTCCACATCGTGCAGCCATAGCGCCAGAGTGGTGTTGACAATCCCTGCCAGGAAATGAACCATAATGAAAACCCACGAATAACGTGGTACAAGAGCTGAGCACGAGTTACCATGCGGCGACGTGGAAGTCGACTTCTATACCTCAGTTGCATCGCACCAAAGATACAAAGGTGCCCTTCCAGAAGAGATAAAAGGGCAATAGTAGCCTAGTTTGAAACTAGTTTCTCGCTGGCGCCTTGAAAGATTCCAGCCCTCGGGGTCCAGGAGCATCACGGTCTCTCAAGCTGGGCCATCTACAGCCTAGTCATGGCTCCTCATACTCTCCGTTATGTCTACTCTAGTACCGGACGTGACATTGGAAACACCGCTTCTATTGGTGGAAGTGGGGCTTTCTTTCCTAGTAATTAAACATATCTTGGCATGAGGAAAATGCTCCGTCTATAAGTCCAAGGTTATTCTTACCTAGAACCAGGATATCCACGAAACATTCTTCGCTCATTTTATAAGATTTTTTTAGCTTCTTCTCTTCTCTGGTAGAAGTCAGTTCACTATGCGATCCTTCAGTGTTGTTGCGCTGCTTGCGCCTTTGGTGTCCGCCAAGGAAATCTTCGTTTCACCTACCGGTAGCGGTACTGGATCTGCTACTGCGCCATTTGGCTCCATTCAAGCAGCAGTGAATGCCGCAGTCGCTGGCGATGTCATCCTTCTCCGCGCTGGCACATATGCACCCACCACGAACATCCAAATCACCAAGAGCGGAACCAGAATTCAGCCAATTACCATGCGCTCCTTCGGGACTGACAAGGTTATCATAGATGGAGAAAAGCTGCCTGGGTGAGTCTTCGAGATGTTAAACATGGAAGCTTTTGAAACTAACTATTCCGCAGAACACCCGCTGGGTTGGACCAGCCTCTCCCGAGCAAGGAAAGGGGTATTCTGCACATCGAGAAAGGCAACTACTGGAAGTTCTACAACTTAGAGTAGGTTCAGGCACTTGTAAGGATCGCATGTGATTTGTGCTAATCGTCTTTGTCAGACTCATCAATGGCCCATATGGAGTCTACGCAGTCGATTCATCCCACAACAACTATGAGTTGCTTAGGACGCACGACAACTACGAAACTGGTTTCCAGCTCCAGGGAGCATCTTCAAACAACACCGTGGAGTTCCTAGATTCGTACCGTAACCGCGATCCCCGTAAGAATGGAGAGAGCGCCGACGGTTTCGCGTGCAAGCAGGGCTCTGGCGAGGGCAACGTCCTCCGCAACGCCCGCCTTTGGGACAACGTCGACGACGGACTCGATCTCTTCATGTTCGGCTCCCCTGTTACCCTAGAGGAGGTTTACGCATGGGGCAATGGCGTCAACCGCTGGGGCTTCTCCAACTTCAATGGCGACGGTAACGGCTTCAAGTTGGGCATCACAAACAACCCACCCGCCAACCATATCGTCCGAAACAGCATCGCGTTCAACAATGCCAAGAAGGGCTTCATTGATAACGGAAACCCGGGTTCCTTGAGGTTTGAGCGCAACACTGCCTGGAGCAACGGCGATGTCGGCTTCCATCTGCGAAGCTCGTCTTCCACTATGACAGCTAATATCGCTGTTGCCAATCGTGGCCCTGCTGCGCAGGTCAGCCTCGTCTCTTCGGTCAAGGCTTCCGGCAACTCGTGGAACTCTGGCAGCTGGTCCAATGCCTCCTTCAAGAGTATCGACCCTGCTACTTTGAAAGGACCCAGGGGAGCTGATGGTCGAGTCAAGGCAAGCGATTTCTTGATCCCGACCACAAATGCACCAATTGGCGCAACTACCAAGGCGGACGTTTAAGGCAGAAGCATGCGCTCTGGGACTCAGGTCAACTTAATTCGCGTCCAACCTTTCCTTCATTAGCTACTTTATCTTCTTGTATCTACTTAGCACTTACCTGAGGCGGACATGTTGTTCTAATAGCCAGTATCAATTGGTACAGAAATCAATACACCTCAGAACGTCGATTAGTCGTTCTTATCAACCTTTGTGTTTGCTGCGCCCTTCTCTATAACTCCACATCAGATTGACACTATGCCTAAGAGATCTCCTATAGTCACTCAAGGGCTTACGGAGTCCATCTTCGGGGGGAACCTTGTCTCATCATTTTGACGCCCTAGCGTATAAGTAGGCAGAGTTATAAGTGGATAGAGGGCTATGACAAAAGTTGTCCTATATTTGTAGTTCGAATGCCTGCTTGGTTCTTAACAGCTGTAATGGTTCATACGATAAGTGAGTCTCTATTATTTCTAGTCGTAGCTAGTTTAATTGACGTCGTGAGAAGTTTCTGGCGCATAGCGAGCGCGTGCGGGACGGAGGTCGGTTGCAAGGATCTACGCTCAACACGTTCTACGGATTAGCCGGCAATGCCGGGGACGCAGTAGCGCCTCCCAGTGTTACCCAATGCTTAGCTTCCAAGGTCATTTGGCTTGCGTTGGGGGTCCAGGTACTAAAGAGGAATAGGGCAGCCAGCGATTACCTAGGTAGAGATATCTGCTCAGGTGGTAGGGCATTGGTAGCCCCCACGCGTATCAGGTAATTCAGCGTTATATTTGACCTTTGCTCAATCGCTTACAGGTTCCTACGGACACACTGGAAGGCGTCAACGTCGACATTGGTTATATGGATATAGACCTTGCATGTTCGTTTCTTGTCTAGACGAACCTGTTAGGCACACTCTCCAACGCCTGTAACGTGCGTGCACCCATGGACCCGTTTTAGGTCTCGAAGAAACCCATACTAGACTTAGATAACTTGAATTATACATGGCCCAGACTGTGAGCCTGGATGTACACTTTGCCTCTGTATGTTTCTAAGAAGGTGGATCACTGCGTAATGCTGCTATCGGTGTATGACGACGATTGAGTGCTATCACGACTAGCGTCTCGAAGCTACGGTCGCAAGTTCCGGGCTGCATGCCGGGTCGGACTCCGACAGTGCTCTGAGAACGCGACAATCGCCAGATGGGATAGTGAAAAATTAGCGGGCGACTCCCCAATTCGTTCATAATACAGAACTTTGAGACATTCGTCGTAGATTACACATGCAGCGTTGAGTCGTGAAGGTTTTAGCACCATTGTAGGCTAAGAGAGGTAACAGGTTCTGCTTACCTAACTTTCGTAATCGGGACGACTTACCTAATTCAGGCAATTATTGCACACATGTAATGCCGCATCGGGAACGGTACCGAGCGAGAAAGAGTACCTATATCAATCACAATGTACTCAATGTGGCTTTGTACTCTTCCTATCAACTTCCTTCTTTTCAAGCAATAAAAAAACAGTAAGCCACGCCTTCGATTTCCTTACTCATCGTCGTTACCTCTCAGGACCGCTAACCCTCGTTGTTCTTAGTGTCTGGAAACCTAGTCCCTCTCACCGTCATTAAGGGCGCGGGCCACGAGTTCATTCCCCTCCCACAGGGCGAGAATGCGACCGTTGCCGACTTCCACTCGTAAGTTGTCTCCACTCGCCTTCAATCTCTCTTCAACCATCTAATCGTCCGGTAGAATTCGGACCAAAACCACAGACTCACCGTCTTATTTCACATCGGGGTTCTACAAGATCGAGGCTGGGCCCGCTCGCCCCGCGCACTACACGTTCGAAGAGACCAAGTATGTGCTGAACGGCCAAATTGATATCCTGGACGAGGCCACTGGAATCACACATCATATGGTCCCCGGAGACTTTGCATTCTTCCACGTCGGATCCAAGGTCAAGTTCTCAACCAAGTCAAACGGTCTCGCCTTCTACGCCGTTACGAGGCCTGTTAAGACGCCCCACCCTAACCTCCAGGGCCGGGAGGAGGATGCGAAGGCCAAGTCCAAGTTGTAAAAGTTTAATGAAGGCATGATTTTAGACGATAGAATATGACTCAAAGAATATAAGGATAACAAGTACCAACTTGCAAGAGCCCTGGTTACTTCATAGGAACACTACTTTGGAATAGAATACAATCAGTTACAAATGTATGCGCCGCTCAAAGCTCCGTAGGCTAAGAACTTCCGAACCCGAGCAACTCCATTTTAGGCCTAATAGTTCACTATACTTGTTGCTTTGATAGTCGATATCCTCAGATGGGTAAACGGCCCACTAGCGTTGAAAGAACGGTGGTCGAACTTCAGTAAGCGATCGAAGGTGCGCGTGTGTCTGATCAGAAAACATAACATTGAGATCGGATTACAACAAGCAAATTGCTTGCAAGATCCACTACAGCAGATTCGCATACTAGGGTCGTGTCTCCTGCTAACTAACATGATAGGTGGAAATCCATAACGGTCATGCCTCGGTCAAAAGTTACCGAGCCGACTGACGCGAACCTGGTGGGCGGATACCTCAGAGCAACTCTTCTCACTGCTTGCCTGAGATGATGCATGGTACCTGGACAATTGCGACATCGCCATATCAGTAGACTAACCCGTGTTGGCGCAATATTCGTCGTTCCTGACATGTTCGCGAAGGATGAAGCCTGGTTAATGGACGGCTCGGAGCCACTAGGTGACGACGATAAAATCACCGAAGGATGGCGACATAATAGACGTTAGGATAACGGTGAAGTACACCGCTCTATATAAGGAAAGGGAGCCGTCTGCGTCCTTTGAGCTGTTGACTTGACTTGGATCACCAACGAACATCGGGATAGCCATCCATCATCCACCATGCGTTGGTCAATTCTATCCGTCCTCTCGGTCATGGCGTCGGCGGTCGCAGGAGAGAAGCTTCTCTATCGCAATACCTTCAACAGCAGCGCCTCCATCTCGAGCTGGATCGCCGAAGGCCCTCTCAATGCGACTGTCTCCAACAACACCCTCGAGCTGCGAGGCGCAGGCAAGCTAGACGACTACTTCGTGTACTGGCTTCCAGAAGTCTTTCCTGACCGCATCCGCATCAGCTGGGAATTCCAACCCATCCAGGAGCCTGGGCTTGCTATGTTCTTTTTTGGCGCCACATCAGTCGCAGGTGGCAGTATCTTCGACAAGGGCCTCAAACCACGCAATGGGGCGTATCCTCAATACCATTCTAGCGACATTCGCTTGCTGCACGCATCGTATTTCCGTCGTCGCTGGCCGGAGGAGCGTGTTTTCCATCTGGCGAACCTGCGCAAGTCCCCCGGCTTCAATCTCGTTGCCCAAGGTGCTGACCCGCTGCCGGCTGTGGAGGATGTGAAGGGTGCCTACTACAAAGTTGAAGTGATCAAGGACAAGCGCAACGTTAGCTTCAAGGTTAACGGGTTGCTGCTATTTTCCTTCGACGACACCAATACCAATACAGGCCCGGTAGTGCGCGACGGTCGCATCGCCTTCCGACAAATGCAACCGCTCATCGCGAGGTATCGCAATGTAGAGGTCTGGAAGCTATAGGAGGTCGAAATGTACACCTAGGTACCGTGATATGCGCGAGCTCAAGACCCCGCACGCGGCGGAGGAGGATTTCTCCGCCTCCATATTACACCCGCCTATTCTAATGTCAAACTACACCACAATGACATGGTAAAGCACAGAAATATTCTCGGTTCTGCTTAGGCGTGGTTGTGGAGGATGAACGGATCGACGGGAAGGACTTGACTTGTCGCGTAGTAGCGCACCTCACACGGAACAGTAATATACATGTACCATCTGCTACTCTACTTCTGCTGTACCTGGATATTTTTTCTCTTTACCGTTTCCAGTGTTCTTTAGAGTTCGCGATGAGGTTCGTTCGTGCTCTTGCTGGGCTTGCGCTAGCATCGCTTCACATTCACCACATCACAGCACACGTGCTGGGCGGAAGACCAAGTGACTTTATCATCGCTGAGAAGCGCGCTCCACTCCAAGATATAGTCAGCATACTCTAGTAACCTCGCACCAACATATCTGATACTCAACACAGGTCACTTGGGACGAGCACTCCCTTTTCGTTCACGGTAAGCGCATCATCTTCTGGGGCGGCGAGTTTCACCCATTCCGGTACGTACGGCGAAAAAGGGCGCGGCGTATGGCACTCACGGCTTCTTAGTCTCCCAGTTCCTGGTCTATGGCTTGATGTATTCCAAAAGATCAAAGCACTTGGGTATAATGGGGTGTCCTTCTACGCTGCTTGGTTTCTGCATGAGGGGAAGCGCGGATCTTTCAGCGCGGAGGGGGTTTTCGACTGGGAACCGTTCTTTGATGCGGCAAAGAAAGCCGGCATATATCTAATTGCTGTAAGGACTTCCCCCCACTTGTCACGATGCTCGCTAATCCATCAGCGACCTGGCCCGTACATCAACGCTGAAGTGTCAGGAGGAGGATTCCCTGGGTGGCTGCAGCGCATCTCCGGAAACCTGCGTACACCAGATCAAGATTACCAACAAGCCTCGAAACACTACATCGAATCCATCACCGCAATCATCGCCAAAGCCCAGATCACCAACGGTGGACCCGTCATCCTCTTCCAACCAGAAAACGAGTACTCCGCGGGCACTAACAATGTCACGTTCCCTGATGCCTTGTACATGAATGGCCTCATGCGACAATTCCGCGCCCTTGGCATTGTTGTACCGTTCATCAACAACGTGGCATGGCCCAACGGAGTCAACGCGCCCGGAACCGACGCCCCTGTGGATATTTACGGCCATGATTCGTATCCAGTTGGATTCAATTGCATGGATCCTACGAACTGGACCGATAATGCGCTACCCACGAACTGGAGAGAGACTCATCTGAAGCAGAGCCCGAACACGCCGTATATGCTGGTTGAGTTCCAAGGCGGGGGATATCAGCCGTGGGGTGGTGTTGGCTTTGAGAAGTGTGCTGAACTAACCAACTATGAATTTGAGCGGGTGTTTTACAAAAATAACATTGCGGCGGGTGCTACGATCTTCAGTGCCTACATGGTGCGTTCTTTCCGCTCCTGTGGAAGTCAGTATACTAATCCTAGTTAGGTATTTGGTGGCACAAATTGGGGCAATCTAGGCCACGCTTCGGGATACACGTCCTACGATTACGGCGCTGCCATCACTGAAGAGCGCCAGGTTCACCTCGAAAAGTACAGTGAGGCAAAGCTCATTGCAAATTTTGTACATGCATCGCCCGCATTGGCCTCTGCAGTGGCTGGATATAACACT
The DNA here is from genome assembly GCF_010015615.1 of Cucurbitaria berberidis CBS 394.84. Lineage (NCBI taxonomy): Eukaryota > Fungi > Ascomycota > Dothideomycetes > Pleosporales > Cucurbitariaceae > Cucurbitaria > Cucurbitaria berberidis. Next base: position 2,593,166 of record NW_024468938.1, read on the forward strand.
ACAGGCCTTTATACGGATACGGATGCTATTACAGTGACACCATTGTTTGGCAACAAAACTAGCTTCTACGTCACGCGTCAAACTAAGTACAACTCCTTTGGCTCATCCTCTTACAGACTCAGGGTGCAGACAAGTGTAGGCAATATCACCGTACCGCAACTCGGTGGACGTCTTTCTATCAACGGCCGCGACACCAAAATTCATGTCACGGACTATGATGTGGGGGGCTTCAACCTTCTTTACTCAACAGCCGACATCTTCACGTGGAAGAAATACGGAACGAGGTCGATTCTGGTCGTGTACGGAGGCCCCAACGAATTGCACGAGCTAGCAATTTCTAAGACGAGTGGCGCGACAGCCGTTGAAGGGTCTGGAGTCAAGTTTTCGAATCGTAATGGAGTTACCATCCTCAGTTGGAACACGGCCCCGAAACGTCGAGTCATACGTATCGGCTCCGACTTGTACATTGTCATCCTTGATCGAAACTCGGCATACAATTACTGGACTGTGAGTACCCTGCCAGAAGGCAGCTACTCTCACAATGCGAATCCATCATCTGACCTTATTGTCAACGCTGGGTATCTTGTTCGCAACGCCGCTATCGTAGACGGGAAGGTGAAGCTTGTTGGTGACATCAATGCAACTACTACACTCGAGATAATCGGAGGTGCGCACAAGGACATCACAGCGCTCACCTTCAACGGTGCCACTGTGGAATCAACCCTCGACCGCAATGGATTCCTCCGCGGCACAGTAGCGTTTTCCGCTCCCGACATCCGCCTTCCGGATCTGGGCTCGCTGCCTTGGAAATACATCGATACGCTTCCTGAGTTGAAGTCTACATACGACGATTCCACGTGGACCAATGCAGATCATACCAAAACTAACAATACGTACTGGCCCCTGACCACGCCTAAGGTTCTCTGGGGCGCAGAGTACGGCTATAATGGTGGGTCGCTCATAATGCGGGGCCATTTCACCGCCACAGGCAATGAAAGCGTTTTGCATTTGAACGTCTCGGGTGGAAATGCCTTTGCGTTCTCGGCATGGGTGAACGGGACGTGGATAGGGTCATGGCCTGGAACGGCCGAGGCTGCAATCGCGAATCTGACTTTGCCACTACCGAGCTTTAAGCGCGGAGAGAGGTATGTGCTGACAGTTCTCAGCGACCACATGGGCCATAATGGGAACTGGGTCATTGGATACAATGAGATGAAAACGCCGCGAGGTATTATTGGGTACGACTTTCCTGGTCATTCAACCACCTCGAATAATGCCTCCCGTGCCGACGATGGCATTACCTGGAAGATTTCAGGGAATATTGGGGGTGAAGATTACCATGACAGGACGCGTAGCCCGCTTAACGAAGGCGCGCTGTGGGCAGAGCGCAATGGTTTCCACCTCCCATCTGCGCCCACCGGATCCTGGGCAGACAGTGCAGGTCCGATAACCGGTCTGACAGAACCAGGAGTCGGTTTTTATACGACTTCGTTTGCCCTCAATATCTCCCAAAAATGGGACATCCCACTGTCGTTTATCTTCCGCGGCGACACGTTCGACGGTAAAGGAAAGGGTTGGCGCGCACAGCTCTGGGTGAACGGATATCACTTTGGCAAGTTTCCGAATGGCATCGGACCGCAGCGGAGATTCCCGGTACCAGAGGGGATTCTGAATTATCGAGGCGAAAATCACATCGCTGTTAGTATTTGGGCGCTGGAGCATGGTGGTGCGAAACCGAATGGCTTCGAGCTGGTTGCGGGTATGCCGGTGAAAAGTGGCTATGGTGAGGTGAAGATGGCGCCGATATCGAGTTGGGAGAAGAGGGAGGGTGCATATTGAGAACTGGAGGTGAATTCGCGCAAGGGAATGTTTGCTGCAGTATATTTTACCATGTTCACTACACTCGATCCGTATGAAAGGTAGTTGTCAGTCTTTTCTGCTACGTCACTTCTATCCACTAAACTTTAACTGTAGCACCACTTAAACAACCAAACAATCAACTATCATCAGAGAATCTACGTTTCGATTGATGCGATTCAATTTATATGATGTCACTGAGAACAGTGCGTAGCATTACTTCATCATTGTAGCATTTGCGGACTCCGATATGCATGGATGCTTCTAATACATGAAATACCATCTATAGTTTGAACTCCTAATATGCATTCTCACGAACAAGTAACTCAACAATGCTAAACACTGCCCATCAAAAGTCCCACAAAGTGCCGAAAGCATGCAGCCCAGCTGCGCGGCAACCTTGCATCATCTCGTCATTCCCCTGCATATTAGACGTTATGAAAATAACCTCTGCTCCGAACCTAGTCCATGTGTCTTTGAGAAGCTCCACAGTGTCAGGGCGTCCTCCTCGTTTCTTCGAATCCCAGAGGATCATTCTCTCCGGCTCGATGTGCTTTCTGATGAGGCCTGTAATGGTTGGTCCGAAAGTTTTCTCTTGGTCAGAGCCTATCCAGATGAGAAACCAGTTTGGGCTTTGGATGCACGTAGATAGCGCTGCTCCGATACCAGTGCCAGTGCAGATGCGGATTCCTCTCTTGAACATTGCAGAAGCGTGGCCAACACCAGCTATGGTATGTTAGTGGGTGGCGTTGATAGAGAAAATAGATGAGAAAGCGTACCAAATTTCAGTTCTCGAGTCCACAGTGTCTTAGGTGGGTTGGTAACAAGGTCTTTCGTAAAGTCGCCTTGAACACCGCAAATCATATAGTGATGCGTCGCCTTTGTGCCTTCACTGATGATGCCAAAGGCGTGATACTCCATGATGGAAGTGCGACTAATCCTTCCCAAGAGACCCTGCTGCATCCCACGCTCGAACCGGACAATGGCGACTTTGGGAGAGGGAAGCGAAACCTCGACAGGGACTTCTCGCAGGGTAACCCAAGGGATGAGCACACTGTGATTGGTGAGCAATAGTCAGCAGACAAGCAGATATTGACGTACAAAATCGTCATGAAGACGGCAAACCATAGTTCTTGGGCGTTTAGTAGGGTGTGGGAGTTGGTATTCCAATGCCCGCGTTTGATGTCATAAGAGTTTCCCAAGACCACGAAGATCCAGGTCGTCTAGAAAAGGTCAGCTACAGTGTCTAGACCTAACTAGAATAAAGCTACAAACCGCGAGGCCGAGCCATCCAATAAACCTGTGATGTTTCTCGAATACGTTATGATAAGTACTAGTCAAGTCATTAGCATTCTAAGATCAAAGCAGGAAGCAAGGCGACGAACTTGCGAACCCAAGGAAAGGCGCTCAAAACGGAAACGATGATGAAGACGTTTGTGATTATGCCGCTGGCAATCACAGCAGGGTGCTGAACGGCGCGATAACGTATGATATCCACGATCTTATACACAAGCCAACTAAATACTATGTCAGCTTCATAAGATACTGGATTGTAAGGTTGTATTACGCAGCACCAGAGAGAGCACATCCCGAGTGAATGCCTCCAACATGTTGTAGGACAGATGTTGCTGCCAACTTAACGCGCAATGGGGCCCACTAAAGAAGCATTTGTCAGTAGTCGTCTATGACAAGCAGAAAGAAGAACATACACTTCGTAAACCATGTATAGCAACAATATAAAGGATGCGCAACCACAGCTCATTCCGCATTAGGATTGCGCAGAGAAGGTTCCCCAGTACTACAGCGCCAAGGTGGTTCTCGGCGTAAGGGAATCGACCAAGTGCGGTAAGGATGATACCCGTCAAGTTCAGCAAGGTGATGAAGGTGAAGAATTTTCGGTACGTGTTGAACCATAAGTCAAGTTTAATCCATCGGCCGATTTTTGGTTTTGATGGTGCTGGTTTCTTGACGGTGGTCCCAAGGATATTGGCGTCCGTGGCCCGTCGCCCTGCTGGAAATTTTAACAACAGCTCCGGGACACTTGAAAACGGCGTAATGCCTTCGTGAACTGGTGAAAGGGGAGACAGCTGAGTGTTGATGTGTTTCGGCCATTTCTGACCACCCGTGTATACGAATGGTGGAGGTGCCATTATCTCCAGCGCCTGGTTATGCATGCCCTTTTCCGCATCGTCGTAGGAGTCATGACTATTGCCACCGGCAAATTGGTCTGGAGAAGAGTCTACCATGGTGATACTCGAGGCTTTGAGACACAGATGCTGAGAAAACAAGCGGCAGGGGTGATTGGAGATGTAGGAGTCACCCGCAGGGTGCCAGAGCACGAGTTTTAATCAGTGCTGGGGGGCCAAGCCCCACCACTTTCATGTACAGACGACCAGAGAGAGGCGAGTGAAGTACCATCGTCAGATCGATCTTGTGAAATGGGCTAGCCGGATTTGCCGGCGGTGGGTGGAACTCACTATTGAGGCAGCTGTAAGTACGAAGTGTCATGAGGGCAATTGCCGTCCGTGCTAGTTTTGGTCACGGAGAACCATACCCTATAGTCCGTCAGAGTAATATATGAAGCGATATTGTTATCGTCGGCACCGCCTGCGGACAATCTGCAGTGCTGTCGTAGACGGTGTGGGTTTTGAATAGGGCCCCACTGCCGGCTGAAGCTTGACGCATAAGACGGGGAAAGAAGCATTCGAGAGACTAACTACCGACATCGCATAACGCAAGGATCAGCGCAGAAAATACCGTAGTCTTAGCTGGGCGTGATATCACGTCCTAGACGCGTCGAGACATGTCCCATAGCCTGGTAATTGGGATGTACCACAGAATTTCACGGATTCTTTCACGGAACCTGGGGCTCTGCTTCCCCTGGCCCGATGTTATGTGTTGAATGCTTGGTTTTCCAAGTGTCGTTACGTCAAAGTGCAGCAACCAGAAGCCGGGTTAATATGGATAAACGGCGCGTGAAAGGAACTCTGGCTTATCAGCCCTGATTTGTTTCATGCACGTGTGAGAAACATCTTACAGACCCAAGGGCACAGTTGGGGAGCCGACATGCGACTAGCTTTGCACTGCCATCCGCGCATCTGCCAGGATGCTGGCGTAATGGGCTGTGAGCGTACATGGTGACCTGTCATCCTGTACCTGATCCGCACCTGGCCTGGTCTCGTCGGACAATACAATCAGATAGTTCGTGGGGTTCGGTACTTATGGGGTAACAGCCGCTTACGCAATCTATGTATATGAACGAGGGAATTCGAGCCTATGGAGTTTGCCTTGGTTCGACTCAAGTGTGCCTGAATATTCGCAGACACACCTTTCTGTAGTGCCCAACTGTATATTACTACGTGTGCACCTAGCCCTATGGCGGAAAGTTCCTCCATACATAACCATTCAAAACACGAAGCATGGGGGTTAACAATTTAAATATGCGAAAGGCGCAATACTAATGCTTTCCCTCACAAAGGCGTGTCCCTACTGTTTGGCCTTCTAGCGCGACGAAGAATGTGCGGGATCCATCATGGCTGATTGCGATATCGTACATGCGACTTCTAAGCTTGTCCTTCCTATCGTACATGCAAGCGCCCTAGAAATAAGACAGTAGCGCGTTGTTGCATATGATGTAATACTTACTCGCGCGGCTATCGTCAGATGGGGGAACCGTCTCGAAGCCTATCCTGGAAGAATCAATGTAATTACAAACATCTCCGCACTCAAAGTACTTTCACAGAACCATCGATAGCTTAGCTAGGGCGTAGGCGCTTTGGAAATCCTCTTCAGATGGGGGACTTGGGTCTTCTTTAGCTCTCATGGTGCTTGTGACTACGTGATGAGAAGAATTCGGTTTATAGAGAGCAGCTTATCAGGCTGAGAAAGCGTAGAAATTCTCCACTAGGGTAAGCTCAATGGTCAGTCGGGCATTGCAAATAAATCTGCGGAGAAAGGAACCATCAGTGCCTAAGACTACATAGCGCCAAGAAGATGTTCGCGATCTGAGCGTACAAATCCCGGAGTCCAGTAGTATTGACTCCCAGGCTCGTTATGCCACCTAAGATTTACAAACCAGGATTGGTAAGTCAGACAGCGCGGCAAAGTACGTTCATCATCGTAAGGGTCACTAGCCCACTGGAGGCTCGAAGCCTCGACCATCTTTGGGTGGACTTACCTTGGAAACAGTGTGAATAATGATGAGGCCACCGGGAAATTTAAAGAAATAGTCGCCCAATCGCCAAAGCACTCCAAAGTAAAGGGGCAGCAGGTCAACCTCGCTTCTGATCGTAGAGGATTCACCGGGGAAGTTCGTTCCGGGATTGCCGCAAGTGTAATTTGAACCCGCGCCTCGTGTAGCGGCCAGGTAAGTGCCTTGTTCCTGCCCCATTAGCTTATTCACAACAGTGACTTATCTTTCTAGCTTTTATAAACGGACTTGAAGAATCGCGAGCTCCTTTTCCTGCTAGCAGTACAGCAGTCTGGTCTAGACACCTTATTTATTAGGGTGCTTGACAATAAGCCTGAGGCTCGTATGTTTACCTTAGAGCCGAGAACGCTCTAGTACCGGTATTGGGTCCGAGACGGCATTGTAGGTAGTGAGGGTGGTATATCGCACAAAGTCTGCAAGACTTGAGAGGTTTCAATGGAAGTAAACAAAACTGTCAACAGGATGTCAATGATCATCGCCAGGGATTCTTGGTTATCTGCATGAGATTTGCCATTCTGCGAAGGCTCTTAAAAGATATGGACCTTGTTCAGGCTGTGCACGTTCATCTGGCCCAAATGTCTTTTATTGGCACTGTGTGACCGTTGTGTCGTTAGCTCGCGCGGTCAACCTGTGCCACTAAGAGGTGAAGGAGGCAAGGCCTCGATTCAGAGCAGCACTTCAAGCCAGATCAGGTAATCGGACTTGACTTGTCTGCTCCATGAGTCACCCCCGCGGATGTGAAGTGGAATGTATGTGTCCTGGAAATGCGGGGAGAATTGGAACTGAGTCCTTATTCGGAAACTGCATCGGAACGATCGGAACAGCACACCCGGATATTGAAGGAGGGCGGTATCGCTCCCGACTGTGCATAACATCCAACTACTCTTCCTCCGCGCAGAAATTTCACTTGTTCTATCTTCACCTGATTGAATTTGCCCTCAGACGCTATCAACGAAGTTGGGGCCGAACCGTGCGGCTCATCTCCAAAAGTTTTGTCGGTTCGCTATTACCCCGCCATTACCAAAGACCCACTTCACCCCAGAACAAGTCCTCAAAACATCTACACAACACAAATCGCAAAAATTATCAACATGGCCCCTCCTCCAGCACCCGGCGTATGGTGCCCCGCTGTAACTTTCTATGACTCAACCACCTTTCACCTAGACCTCGCCGCACAAGAGCAATACTTCACTTATCTCTCCAAATCCGGATTGACTGGTCTCGTGATCCTGGGGTCAAACGCTGAAGCCTTCCTCCTGAAACGTGATGAGAAGATTGCTCTGGTCAAAGCTGCTAGAGCGGCGGTTGGGCCCGATTACCCGTTAATGGTAGGCGTGAGTGGGTTCAGTGTGCCGCAGGTGTTGGAAAATATCCAGGATGCTGTGGCTGCGGGTGCAAATTATGGGTTGCTCCTGCCGGCGGCGTACTATGGAGCTGCTACAAGCAAGGAGGTTATAAAGGGGTTTTATGAAGAGGTTGCGAAGAAGAGCGAGTTGCCGATTGTCATCTACAATTTCCCAGCTATCTGCAACGGTGTAGACCTCGACTCGGTCACCATCGCGGAACTCGCAAAACAGAATGCAGGGAAGATTGTCGGTGTTAAGCTCACATGTGGGAGTGTAGCTAAAATCACTCGACTGTGCGCAGAGCTACCATCGGAGTCGTTCTCAGTGTATGCTGGGCAGGCTGACTGGTTGGTTGCTGGGCTAGCAGTTGGAAGTGCAGGCTGCGTTTCAGCATTCAGCAACGTATTTCCTAAAGTATGCTCCAAGATCTACGAGCTATACACTAGCGGCAAAACCAAAGAGGCGCTGGAGTTGCACCGCAAGGCCGCCTTAGCAGAAAACCCGATCAAAGCCGGTATCGCGCCTACGAAACATGCTGTTAGCCAGTACACTGCAAAAGCGGCGGGAATCGAAGGCGCAGAAGAAAAATTGAAGCCACGCCGACCGTACCTTCCGGTTGGTGAGGCCGTGAAGACGAGTGTGAAGAGTGCAATGGATGAGTTGGCCGGAATCGAGAACAGTCTTTAAACTGGGACATGGATATGAACCGAACAAATACCGTATTTTGAATCAAAGCGAAGATCCATTCAATACATGTATTGGGAGGATTGTTTCGTAAAGTGCTAAGCTATCAACCCTAACAACTAGCATGTTTGTAGTATGAAGTAAAGTTTCCAGGGGTCGTAGCAAAATATAGCTTTAGAACTGCAAGCGGCAGTCCGCATCGTACGTCTATCAACAGTTAGCTAGTTTTATTGCTCCCGTACAACAGTCGATTACTCTCCAATCTAATCTCCTTTTGACCTACGGTCTAAGCAGAATTGAGAAGAAATGTATGAAGCTTGGAATGGCTGGCGTAAGAGTGCTTTTGGGCGAGTGTTACCCACAAGTTGACTCGAGATGAGCATTCCGTTCAGCGGTACATTCTCCCCCTTCTGTTCCTACTCTGCTGACCGTCCTTCTCACCCTCCACACTCTTGATCACAATGTATCCTATTTCCAACGTGGGATTCACCTCACCTAACTGCACCTTTATCTTCCTTAGTAGCCGCGCACGCTCCGCACCATGAAGTCCCGACCCACCCGCCGGCGCTTTGATATAGGGGTTATCGCGGGTGAAGGATGAAGTGCAGTCCAGAATATCAGGCGCGGTGACGCTGGAGACAAAAAGAAGCTGCTTAGACCAACGATGAGCAGAATGCTAGAGCAGAGGGCCAAGGTAGCGACCCAAGGCGTGTTGGCTTGTAGATGAGGACCTGGCGTGTGATGACAGCTTCGGTCTTATTCATTCTAAGATTCTCAAACGGCTCGTTACTAGTTGTATTCTTCAACAATCTTGCATATGGGTCGTTCCGAGTTATAGCCAGAGGCCAACGTGAGGCATCCCAGCACGTATTCAGTAACTTGGTCAGTCGGTGCGACATCTCGATACATTTCTGGGGCACTCCAATATATTCTGTCCAGTTCTGTCTTGGTGCCATTCCTGTCGGATACCCCAAGCAGTAACGCCGTAAATGTAGGCATCGATGGGATTAGGCTTGAAAATAGATGCGTCTCCTCGGATGCCAGCAAGGTGAGTGATGAAGTACTTGAAGGTATACCGTTGTGTACGACGTTGTAAGGAAGATGTGTTTGGTTTCTTTCCCAACGAGGTGTCGCGAGTCGTCTTAGCCGTTTGGTTTCGCAGCTGTTTGAGGCGCACGCCACATTGGCCTCGACTAGGACGCTGTTCATGGAACACTCGAAGAGATACATACTGCCAGAGAAGAACTGGCTACCACATAGGAGCTTTTCAACTGAAGTCCCGTTGCTGATTCCGTATATGAAAAAGTCTTTCTTCATGACAGATCTTTGGGTGCCCCCAGATGTATCTGCTGTCATGAGGCTTAAGAGGCTTGTGGAGAGGACTGCATTGACGCGACTTACAGCATCCTCATTATACGATTCCTTCTGTGCTGGCATCGACGTTTACATAAAAGACTGAGCGAGCCTCAGATCAAGTCGTGTTTGTCTCGTGCACAAGCCGTCGAGCGCTCTGTCCCCCAAGCGGCGAAAGAGCCCATAGAACGAGTAGGCCGAGCGTAAGGAAGTTCAAAGAGCGGAGGGTTATCGCGTGTCCCACTGCGGCTACAAGACTCTGGCTGCTAATGGTGTGCTCGAGACCCTACGGAGGGGCCAGCGCGAAGTGAGTTCATGGGAGAGCCATAGTCCGCAATTGACTTCGACTGTTGTCCCTCTCTCCACTTTCCACAGCGCTATCTTCTTCATACTCCTCCCACACAAAGCCGCGAATGCAAGCGGAAAGAGAGTTAGGCTAAGCAATGTCAAGTTTTGAATGCTTTCTCCATAGGGCAAGGTGGGCTTCTCGTCTAGCCTGGACGCCGTGACTTGAAGTGTTCCAGCAAGCGAAATAACTGCTTGGTACGACTTGCGCGCCAGCCAAACGACGAAAGACACACCCCCAGAGCGTTCCGGGTTCGTGAATTCTCGTAGGATTAGCCTCAACCTTCCACTCGAGACTTGATGTGTCGGGTGCCAACGCGCGCGCCTAGGCAAGCCAAGCACACTTTTGGCCCCAAGCGCCAAACTACGAACAAATAATGGCGAATCTCAGGGCACATATGTTGTGCACGTCGTTTGGAGGGCCCCATTTGCAAAACATAGAAGCTCGTCCCACCGTATATGAAATATAAACACTTGCGCCAGAACCTGTCTTTGGGAATAAGTTGACATCTCCTACATATACTCCACCGCTCTCCAACATTGCCGCATAGACTCAATGGAAGTCTTGAAGTAAGTTTGGAATATTTGCATACAATGTACAATCCATTTGGAAAGACGCTTCTGACGTCGCATAGTTTTGCCAGCCCAATCCTTCAAGTTAAAGTCGGCCAAGGCGGCGACGAACAAACCTTTTGGGTCCACCAGAATATCCTGGCGTCGCGATCGGAATTTTTCAAGCGAGCCACCAATGGAAAATGGCTGGAATCCGACGAACGCCTCGTTACATTGCCAGAAGACAAACCAGATATCTTTAGTCTGTACCTTAATCATCTGTACACCAAGCGAATACCGACGAAGGATTTCAGAATACTATGTCAAACCTACGTCCTCGCCGAAGTACTACAAGATATTCAAGCGAAGAATTGCGTCATTGACGCACTGTATGCCCGTTTGGAAGAGAATAAACCAGAGAGGCCTCGATTAGGCGTAAAGTCGGTTACAGAGCTCTATAGCGGTACTCCAGCTGGGAGTAAGGCTCGGAAATTCATTGTGGACTACTTTGCCGACGAAGGTCACGAGAGCTGGCTGCAGAAGGACGAGTCAATGTATCCAACGGATTTCCTGGTAGACCTTGCGTCCAGCTTATTCAGGAAGTGTCCTCTGGCGGGGTGGAAGCACGTACCAACGCTGCTTCAACCAGCATCACACTATCATGAAGTCATTCCTTCAGTTCCAAGTACGACGGAAGCGACTCCCAAGACGACATAAGGCAGGAAGGATAATGCGTCATGGGAAATTTGATGCGCGACCACCATGCGGGATAAGTCGTGATAGGGAAATTGCTCTGCTCGGGCAACTCATACTCCGCGCTATTTGGAGTCGCCTGACTCTGTATATCCGTTTGTGATGGTCTTAGTCCGTTTTGAGGCACTTTTGTATAATGGACTGTATGCTATAGCAGTAGGGCTACTAAATACATGATCCCTACAATGTTTACCTCTAAGTGTGTTAGAAGGGCGACCGATCGCATCTGCAAAGAACGGCACGCTCACCCGGCAACTTTTACATTCGCGCGCCCTCAAGATCCTCAATCTTTGAGTGAGAACACTAATCAAGCGGGACACCGGTTTCACGAAAACGTCCGTCACTTTTTCTCACGCTGTTGTACGGAACGTTGTTGTTTCCGATCGTTGACCGCGCGTTATCGCACAGATGTTAGCGCCCACGTGCTGATAAGATAAGCTCACATTCACATCTCGAACTTTTTCCAACTAACTTTACCTTATCACAATGGCGGCCTACAAGACACCAAGTGGTGTCGATAAGAAACGCAAGTCGAAAAAGAGAAAGTCACGACTCGAAGGTGCGCTCTTCAACATAAAGTGAGATCATCAGTGACTAACCCTCTGGCGCAGTATCGTCTTCAAGCGAAAGTGACAGCGATGTCGAGACACAAAAGAAGAAAGAGCGAACTCCTAGTCCGGTAGAACAAGAGACCCAAGTAAGATTAGCCTGAATGATTGCATAGGACGTCTCAACTTACTGTAAAGAAGGAAACTCCAAAGGCAACCCTCAAGAAAGAAAAGAAGAAACCCAAACCCACACAAGAGCACGATGGCGACGAAATCATGATAGATGCTCTGGCTCAATCTAATATTCCTAAGGCCACCAGCTCAAAAATCCAAACGCCAGCGCAAACTCAAGAGGACTTTGATGCCATTTACCTGCGCAGAATTACCACGGAGCTCGCAGATGATCTCGACAAGGTGCGCGAGGCACAGGATTTCAAGGCGAGTAGTCTGCCTATGTTGATTCATGCGCTGAAGCAGGGTGGGAGTGTGTTTAGTGCGGAGGAGAAGAGGAGGATTGTAGTTGGTGGAGCTGCTGTGTAGTAGCGTTGCGGGCACGAGGAAGAGTACAGTATCAAGACGGGCAAAATAGCATAGCTGGTGTTGTGGAGTTAAGAATTTGAGATTGATTAATTGATTTCCAGGAGATATCTGCGCAGGACATCCAGTCGTGCAACTATAGAGCTGTGTAATGAAGCTTTTGATAACCAGTCCGTGTATGTATTAACCTAAAATTTCCTAAATGCCTTTTTGTATCCTAGACGCCATGCAATGCATATCGTTGTGAAATAGACCTCAATACGCCTCTACCTCCAGGCCTGACCTCCACTCTAGCTCGATCTGCCACGCGAGTAGGTACGGATGCTTGATGATCACCATATCATGAGCTAACTTCATCACCTTGTCCCTCTTCTCGGCTTTCTCGCCCGCCGGTAGGACGAGTAGGGTATCATATGCGCGCCCGAGCAGCTTCTCCTCGTATTGTCTTCGCAGCTCGTCGTCGTTGGTCCAATTGATGATCTCCTCGTATATGCCTTCCAGTGGACTCGTGGCGTAAATCTCGCTCTTGACCGAGTTTGTTGTGCTCTCGAGTGTCGCACCAAGACGAGTCTTACGTTCGTCTATGAGCTTCTTGATCTTCTGCGCTTCCTGCGTTTCGTGGATATCGGCGATGCGCGTGTAGGTCTTGGATGGGTCTGGTAGGCGACCTTCGAGATACGAGTAGATGGATGAGGATGGGAGTTGGGTAGCAAGCGCATGTGCGTACTGTGGCTTTGTGCCGTGACTGCGGGCGTGGTCTACGAGCTTGTCGATTGCGCACTGGCTTCGATAGATGTCGTCGCTGTGCTTGTTAGCCTTCGATCTCTTCTCCTGGGACACTTGCATGCGCATACAGATTCATGTAGATCTCAGCCAGCCTCAGGCCGACCTCGATGTTCTCTTCCACCTTTGATGGTCCTAGGCCCTCGTACATGCTCCTGAGCCCTAACCATGCCTGCGCATCGTCTGGCTTGATCTTGGCCGCGTCGTTATATGCCCTCGCTGCGTCGTCGAACCTGCTAAGACCGTCGTTGGCGCGCCCTAGGAATAGTTGCGCAAAGTAATTGTTAGGGTCTTTCTCGACTACTGTCTTCGCGTGCTCCTTTGCTTCGTCCCATTTCTTGGCGTCGATGGCGGATTTCGCGGCCTTGAGCGCAGTTTTGGTAGACATGATACTAATAGTAGCGGTTAGGTGAGAGGGCTACGAGCCGTCAATACGGCCTGAGTCGGGTTAAGAATGCGCCATTGCACAGTGAACAATGTTTGGCGGGGTTTTGGCGGGTACGTCGACGAGCAAGCCATGACGTTGCGCTAGGTAGCTCTCACTCAGCCCTACGGAAAGACACGAACACCAACATCAAACATTTCCGTCCCCTGCAGTTCGGGCCCCGCCACTTTTTACACGCTTCTTACGCGCTTCTTGCTCTGATTCCTGCCTCGAATAACCGCATTTGCCGCAATTCGTAGCCCAGGAAAGAACTGAGAAGGGTCTTCCGCAGTCATGGCGTCGCACGCCGACAGTGCACACGACTTGTTGGATCTTGACATTTTGACATTACGGCAATTTGTCGACCTTTTTCCGACCGAGGGTCTATCTAAAGTCATCACGGGCTATTTGAGCAGCGGCATATCCAAGTTTCCACTTGCAGAAGATGGAGACACAAGAGATGGGCCAGATCTGAGCGAGGGCGGGGTATCCCTAACTCAAGATGTGCCAGTTTCACAGGAGGACTGCCTGGTGTTGATGACTGCAAGTAGTCGCACATTCGAATATAGTAGATTGTAGTGACTAACAAATCAATAGGAAGGTATAACAGAGGCTGAAAAATCACCACTTGCACATTGCCTACTTGGAGACTACTACCTCTCATTGGAGGAATATGAAAGTGCTGTCGAAAGCACGCGGAGGGGATTAAGATATGCTATGGCTGAGGCCAAGAAAACAGATCTGTCTTTCCAACGGTCCGTCGTCACTTTACCAAATATCGAAACTCGATGCTGATATCCGTAGGACTCGTGATGCTCTAAGCAGCACCCTTGCTACTGCTCTCGTTTACTATCAGACGCCTAGGAACCATCCTGAAGCTAAAAACATCTTTCAGTCGATTCTTAAGCGCAAGCCCCAGTTCACCTCCGCCCTCATCGGTATCGGATTGGTCCTTGAGGAGGAGGAGGAGTATGAGCAAGCCTTTCAATTCCTTGAGCAAGCATTAAAGCAGGATCCTTCAAACGGCCGCATCGGTGCTGAGTCAGCCTGGTGTCAGGCACTCACTGGCGACTACAAAACTGGCTTGAAGAGACTTCAAGAGTACCTGGACTACCCACAACTGGACGCATCGAAGCAGCGCGGTCGAGAACTCCGGGCACAGACACTCTATAGAATAGGTGTCTGTATATGGGAGCTTGACTCCTCGAAGACTGCTCGGAGAGATCGCAATGGCGCGTATACAAAGTTACTCGCAGCAATCAAAGCAAACCCAAACTATGCACCCGCATATACGCTACTCGGCATATATTACGAGGACTATAACAAGGACCGCAGGCGAGCAAGGCAGTGCTTTCAGAAAGCATTCGAACTGTCGCCTTCTGAGATCGTTGCAGCTGAGCGTCTAGCTCGGCTGTTTGCTAATCAAGGCGAATGGGACATTGTCGAAGTTGTCTCGCAACGAGTCGTTGACTCAGGCAAAGCGCGACAGGTTCCTGGTTCAAAGAAGAAAGGTGTTAGCTGGCCATTTTCGGCGCTTGGTGTTGTTCAAATGAACAAGCAAGAGTATCAGAAGAGCGTTGTCTCGTTCTTGTCAGCACTGCGCATTAGCCCAGATGACTACTATTCATATGTTGGTCTCGGTGAAAGCTATCATAACTCCGGACGATACAACTCGGCATCGCGCGCGTTCAACTATGCTGAGAACCCTACGGATGGCGTTGTCCTGATGAGGACTGATGATGAAAGCTGGTTTACAAAATACATGCTGGCCAACGTCAATCGTGAGCTAAGTGAGTTTGATGAGGCTCTCAAGGGTTACGAGGCAGTTTTGCTGGATCGACCAAAGGAGTTTGGTGTCTCGATCGCGCTTCTTCAAACGCTTGTCGAGAAAGGATGGCACTGCGTCGAGACTGGTTTCTTCGGAGAGGCGATAGACAGCGCCGTGCGCGCAATCGAGGTCGCTGCGACTATTACCGAGTACAAGCCTGATGCTTTTAATCTATGGAAGGCTGTGGGTGATGCCTGCAGTCTATTCAGTTGGGTGCAGGACAAGGTCGACCAATTTCCAATCGACAGTATCGAGCAACTGCTTCGCAGCAAGTCGGAGGTAGGTGTTGACTTCGATACGGAAGAGGACCTTGATGGAATTGGAAACGGTGCTCTCGCTTCATTATCCAAAAAAGATGACTTCATCCTAACGAAAGTACTAAAAGCCTCAATCCTTGCCCAAAAGCGAGCGATATCTAGCTGCGCACACGACATTCATGCGCAAGCTGTCGCGTGGTACAACCTCGGCTGGACCGAATATCGCGCCCATGTTTGTCTTGAACAGGAAGGAGATGATGAGAAGAAACTGACCACGTTCCTTCGAGCAGCTATGAGGTGTTTCAAACGCGCAATTGAGCTCGAGGCGGGGAACGCTGAGTTTTGGAACTCACTCGGTGTCATCACTACCACTCTTAGTCCAAAGGTTGCTCAGCATGCTTTCGTCCGCTCCCTCCATCTTAACGAGAGGAGCGTTCATACGTGGACTAACCTCGGTGCGTTATATTTACTCCAGAACGACCTCGAGCTCGCACACACGGCATTCTCGCGCGCGCAATCCCAGGATCCTGACTACTCTCTCGCATGGGTCGGCGAAGGCATAGTTGCACTCGTTACTGGCGACTCTAAAGAAGCGCTGTCTCACTTTACCCATGCTTTTGAGCTGTCAGAGTCGTCTCTACTCCTGACGAAGCGACAGTACGCGGTTTCAGCATTCGACTTTCTCGGATCATCTCCATCGTCGTCGAGCAACATTACGAACCTTATTCAGCCTCTATTCGCTCTTCAGCAGCTTAACCTTCAAGCACCCTATGATCTTTCACACAAGCACCTCGCAGCACTCTACTTGGAGCGTGTTGGTAACTACGACGTGGCCGTGAGCGCGCTACAATCTGTGACCGACACCGTGGAACAGGAGTACGAAAAGTCCGAATCACTGTTGTCGCTTGCTCGTGTTGCGCAAGCTAAGACTGATCTCGCTCGCAATCTGCTTGCTATTGGCTCGAATGAGACAGCAGTAGAGGAAGCCGAAACAGCACTAGATCTACTCTCTGAACTAGATAGTGAAGAAAAGCAGTCCGCATTGTCCGCCGATCAGCTAGCTAACGTCAAGCTATCTGCACGGCTCACCGCAGGTCTAGCACACTATTTCAGCAGCTCCCTAGACGCGGCGATACCGTACTTCCGTACCTCGCTCGAAGCGACAGGCTCTAACCCCGACATCATCTGTCTTCTCGCTGAAGTCCTGTGGGCTAAGGGTGGAGAGAATGAGAAGCAGGTCGCTCGTGACCAACTTTTCACGGCTATCGAGAAGCACGAGGGCCATGTGGGTCTTTTGACTCTCATCGGTGCGATGACGGTCCTCGACGATGACCATGAGACAATGGAAGCTATTCAAGATGATTTGGAGCGTCTACGCACAAACAAGGATCTCAGCGATGAGCAGCTGGCTCGTGTGGAGAAGGTTATTGAAGCCATATCAATCAACTTGGGTGGTGAAGAACAGGAGCTGGATGAAGCGAGGCGCAGTGTCATGCTAGCGCCTTGGAAGCATACAGGATGGGCCGAACTTACGGACGTTACGGGTGGTAATGTGTTCGCTAGCACGCTTGCAAAGGAGACAGCAATGAGGAATGCTCCGCCGAATGGTGCACTAGATGCCGTCAGTCTTGCTGGTGCAATGGCGGCTACTAATTTTGTTGGCGACGCTCAAAGAGCAATTGTTCTGGCGCCTTGGTGTAAGGTTGGATGGAGTGCCCTAGTAGATTGCATCTAGGATTCTTGAGAATATGTCGTCTAAAGCTCGCCAGTCCTCTCCCAGAGGCGGTGTTACACCCTGCTAAGAGGACCGACTGAAGAGCGTAAAAGAGAACAGAGGGAAAAGCGATGCACATGTACTATAGGACTTTTATCACCAAGTATGCTTTACAAATAACACTAATATCCAACTATGTCTATGGAAAAGCTTGTCTCAACAGAAACTTACTCTAATCCCTCCACTCCTTCGGCATCTTTTTCGCTTCCCGGAGCAACTCGTAGATTTTATATGATGAAAATCACATTGTCTTTATTGCATAAAAGCTAAACAGCATGTAGTCCAGCTACCTTTGCGACCGCTTGCTCTACATCCTCCCCCACCAGTTGTGTTGCATGCTTATTTTAGTTTTATCATGCGGAATTGAATGAATATCATCCCAAACTACTCATACGTCTGTCTCAAATGTGTGTGCTCACCCTTGAGTCTTTGTTGTACCTTGTGGTGGTCACGTTCGTGATAAATTCTGTCGGTGCTTTTCAATCTATCACATACCCCGACTTATTTGATGCTTGATCATCATTCAAGACATGATTACTGATCTACCGTCGCAAATGATTGTCCGAATCGTACCCTTGGTATTGTTGGGATCAGACTCTTTGTGCAGAGTGTCATGGGATCGACCGGACTCAAAGACGGCGCAGCGTACTCGTACGCCAGTGGTGAAACTAACAAGCATTTAGAGCTAGTCAACAAGATTTATGTTTTAAAGATGTATAAAACCTTTGTGGGTAGTATGGCAGGTCATCGCTGTAGTATCTTGTGTTCGGGTCGCTTTTGGCTTCGTAGAGAAGCACGTTGTTTTGAGCAAAGAGAACGTAACGGAGTTTGGGATCAAGCATGGAGTTAAAAAGACCAAAAATGTCGAGAGGATATAGTCGAAACAACAAGAAGCAAACGCTAATGCGATGAAAAAGAAACAACGCGATATTAATAATCTTACACACTGGTCAACACCCGAGATTTCTCACAGAAAGTTTCAGACGATAAAGACGAATTGGCGAATATTTACGCTCACATTAATACCATTGCAAGCAGAAAGAGTAGTCCTACCGTGATCAACGCCGATCTTTGTACTGTCCCAGATGCCACTCCTGCCGTGTACTCTGGCCCTGAATAGCTCGTACACGTCGCGCTGCCGTTCCATATTCTTCCTGTTCCGTTGCTGAACGGATACCGGTAAGATTGTATGCTTCGAGACATAGTCGTGGTATGTATAGAAAGATTTGACGCACTTAACGTGAAACCTGGCCCTCTAGTCTTGTCGAAGATATTCGGATCGCCTGGAGATATGGACGGATCGCCTCGCACCGCTGTTTCTGATGGTCCCTCGGATTCTATCGTATCCGTGATACCAGCACCCCAAGATCTGTTTAAATCTGTGGTTCTGAGTGGATCAGACGACGTGGCTACCGTAAGAATCGTTATGGTCATGGTCATTGAAGACTCTGTAGTGACTAGGCTTGAGGTAATCGAAGTCGACGTTGCCGATATACTGGACGACGATCGCGATGTTACAATGCTGCTGACTTTACATGTTCCGTCGATATTATCAAGTAACGGCTTTGGGGGCATGCTGCTGCAAGAAGTGTCGGTGCAGGATTCTGAGAATGATCGAAATGTACGGCAAGTGCAGGCACCTAGACTTTGTGAGTTTTGCTGCCCCGTTGTTTGATACAAAAGTTGAAATACTTACACTTAAAGTCCAGGATCTTGCAGTTGCATGTTGCAAATGCAGATGTAAGACAGGCTTGCTAAACAATTCTATCAGTTAAGTTGTGCTAGAGGTGTGTCAAGCATGGGACTCACAGCACAGACTGGAAGCTTCCCTAACTGCTCTCTGGGATCCTGAGCTGCGACTTCCTCGGTCGCAAACGCTAGAAAGGCTATTATCGTTAACGTAGATTGTGCTCTCATGTCGATGGATATTGTGCAAAAAAAACCCGTTTAAGTCGAAGGATGGCTATTCTACATACCACAAGACGGCGAGGTTTTGAGCCGCACAGCTACTCTCGTTCCCTCCTGCACCGAGCCACATCCTGGCGCGTACCGTGGACTCCAGCAGGGCTCAGACTTAGAGCTGAATGCTCAACGAGCACCTCGCTTCTGTGCACGGGGGGCAGGAGAACGCCCGCTGCAGCATAAAAATAGGTCGCCGGAAATGGACGGCGATGCGCTTGTACACTGTATTGATAGGTTAGTAGTCTCCACGTTGCATTGTATCCTTGTAAAATCTGGCGTGATAGTCGCCGTTCAGCAAAAAGGAGGATTAGGTATCCGATTTTCAGCCTCGTGCTTTACAACTCAACTCAGCCTTGTCATGTACAGTACAATCCCAATTCCACTCCGTGTATCATATAAAATCGAATCAACATTGGCGTAGCTTCCCTTTAATAAAGACATGTCATGGGGGCTTTCGCTGAAACAAAAGTGTTGACAATGCCTCATATTGTCTTTTAGCACGATGAACTGTGGTTTTAGGGGCTACCCGATTTATTCCCGCTACCTTCGCTAAACCCTAGTAGCGTAACATTTACAATGGCTTGTAATGCTCGCTCCAGTAGTACTTTGAATAGAACCTCTCCACTCCTCAAGCTGCGATCACGATCAGCAGGCCTCTCTAGTCCTTCATTCTGACACAACCTAGCCGCTCATAGGTCTCATAGGTCACATGCGTGGTCGAATAGATTTGTCATTGCTTTTGCCTTCCCCATTCCTGATGGCGCTACGCTGGCAGTGGGGGCTGGGGCGAGTGCGACCTTTTGTTAATGAAGTATCTGCCAGCTGTGGGAATTCCTGACGAGAAGCTATCTTCGTGCATATGCTGCCCTAAAGAAGAAGCTCACCCATTCCCTCAGGTTCCTAACATACTCCAGCCGATCGATCGCTTTTTTTCACTTTCTTGTGGAATTATGGCAAGAATAATCACTCCACTTACAGTTGTTACTTTTTTGCTAGCCCCGGTTTTTTATTTGCCAGTCTCAGCTATCGCCCAATGTGGCTCGCTCATTACATACAGACAGCATGCCGACCTGCTCAACTCCGCACCACCATGTCTTCGTGAGGGTTGCTCCCAAGGACAGGGCAACATCACAATTTCGGCGCCATGTCCTTCCACGTCTTCATGTTCCGTGTACTGGAACATGTTTGTCGAGCAATTTGATCAAAAGAATTCTTGGTGCTCGAAATGTAACTCAGACACCGCATGTCGCATTCCCGGGTGGCCAGTGATGAACGCCACCAGCCTATGCCAAAGTACACCAAACCAACTCCTTTTCGGTGAGGAGGGTTGTTGCATCCACGGAACCGAACCATTTGAGCTGGCTGAGTGGACTGGGATATTCTGCAATGGATCTGAATGGCGGCAAGAGTTTGACATATGCGGCGGTATGGCATGTCGTGACTGGGAGGAATGGATAATGCCCTGGAATTGGACTGTACAGAACAACACACTTCCTCCAGATCAGCAGAAATGCACAACCCCTTCTAGATATCTCGCAATCTATGCTGGAGAACATTTCTTCTGGTTACTTGCCACATTTGGGATCGGATGGATCAGATTGAGAATCGCCCAAAGAGAGGAAGCAAAAAACCGAAGTATTTTGCGATATCTCCTCTTGTACGCCTGGCCAGGTCTTGTATTCAAGCAGAGTAAAGAAAAGGTGCTGAAAGAGAAACTACTACCGGAGGGTGAGCACTTAAGACCAGCTATTACGGATCGTTTACGATGGGGTTTCCCAGTTATAATGGGAGTCGTACTTGCTGGTATACAGCTAGGATTCAACTTCACAGCTGCACATTTCATCAAAAGCGCGCCTGGATACGAAGATGCTCCGCTTACTCTCTTGGCATTACTGTTCTGCTGTCGGCCTAGACTATCTTGGCTATCATGTCTCCTCGCTTTGATATCTAAGAAACGACTCATCAAGATCTTCGGATTTGAGCCTGACGGCGATGGCCTTTGGGCCGCAAAGCTGGTTCTCTCCTCCGTTGCCGTGACTTCCGCGGTCACTGAAGCTATTATGCAACTACTCGGCGCATACTTTCTTGGATCTGCGGCCCACGTCGGTGAACAAAGGGGCTTCTACGTTGTTCACCACCTTCGACCAAAGATGGGGGGCAGAGATGCACGTCATATGTATCTTGGGGCTCTATTTTGGGTCATGTTATGTATTCCTCTTGTGGTGGTGTGGTTCTTCGTTGCACTCTTCTTCAGTCAAGTGTACGACGCGGTTGCCGGCTGGCGTCGCGGAATTTTTCACTTCCTTAAGCCTAAATCGAGAAAAATTCCCGACCTGGCAAAGGCGCCGGTGACATGGCTCTTGGACTACATCAATCCAGATGAAACAAGCCGCAGCAGCTCTTCATCGTCACAATCGAATATGCATCACCACCATATTTTGAATGAGACAGAGCAGCCGTTTCTCGTTGCATCCAATGACCCGTTTAATCAACCCATTGCGTATCAAGGGCCAGGTTCCGGCGATTTGTTTGATGAGCAACCCATGGCCATAGCCGGAAGACAAAGCAGCAGGCGTAGTCGTTATTCTCATATGTCTCAATATGAACAGCAGCCTTTTGCCATTCCTGATATGGCGTCTGGGAGCCGTCGTCCTGCGTCCCTAGGCTACTCGCACGATGGGTCGGCCATTCAACGCCGTACTCCCGGTGGAGCTCAGTATAACGAGTTATCACAGAGTGATGAACTCGACGAGATTCAAATTGACGAACAACCTTTAGCAGTATCTAGCACATCACCTCCTCAACGTCAAGTGGCAATACCCAGTCGTCGTAATGCGAGTAACGCCTCGCTCCTTGCTCCCCCTACACAAGACGCACCGCCATTGTCAAGCAGCAATAGCTCTTCGAATAAACGCTCAGACTATACAACGGTTGTCAACTTGAAATGGCAGTCCTGGGAATCTAAAATCATATTCGCGGGTGCGTTCTTGGGTATGCTGGCATATGCTAGTCAGTGGGTCTTTTGGGATGGGTTTGTCAAGGCATCCGGGGACAGATTTTGCCCGCCCAGTGTCTGGAAAGTCAGTGGTATTTGGTGGGGTGGTTCGTTCGTGTGTAAGTTTCAGAGTTAATGTGAACGTTGCCTCACTAACATTTCTGTAGATGTCGGTGCTCCTTTTATGGCATATTGATTGATTCGCAAACATGAAGTTTAAGTAGGAAGGGCGTTAGGCGTTACACTATGCATCTCCAATAGCTAGGAAATGTACCAATATATATGGGTTCCAGTGGGATATCTCGCTTCTACGCTGCACAGTATCCCTGCCCTGCCGCTTGTTGAATGACTACCTAATCAACACGGCGCCTTGTGACCAGTAAACCCCCATACCTATGACTACTATCATTCTTGTTTCTATGTAGCCTGTTCTTGCGATGGTATGATATATGTTTGACTAACCCCGCCGTCTAGTGGCTAGATTCTCCCTAACCATAACCTTCGCCTTACTCAGCACATGTCGCGCAGAGTACCCCTCGCCATATTGATTACCTGCTCTAAAAAGAGCAGGCCGAATCATAAGCTCAACACATGGTTCCGCAAATCGTGTCTGACCATTTTTCACATGATCTAAGTCATTTGTCATTTCCATAGCATCGTTATCAAATGGGAAACCACTCAGCTGGTCAAACCCCCGCTGCTCGCAGAAGATCCAAGCTCTCTGTTGGGATAATTCTGAATCCAGCTCTATTGCAGTATGTAGAATAGTATGGAGTTGCTTTTGGATATCTTGATCAACAGCTGGACGCTGGTGGTCTTGGATGAGTGGTGATACAGTCTTCATTATATCCGTGATTATATCGGCTATGATGAAACTTATACTGCTCGTCCTTCGCTGCAAAGAATCTTTCTGTGATAGCATGATAGAGGTCGTGGCGCGCCACTTGTGGTAACTTTGTGTTTCGAGTTCCAGCCTCTTCAGATCCCTAGATTCCTCATGTGACTGGCCTCTGGACTCTAAAGGTCGAAGTTCGTTTTGCAGACTGTAGAGCGGCTCGCGTGTCTGGCCGGCCCACAGAAGACCCCCCTCGGAAGAACTCTTATGATTGAAAACAGAGTTCGTCAAGGTCCACCAAATGAATGCTTGGACGATAAGCGGCCGTTGGGTGTTTGAGCCAGTGTATTGTGCATGCTCCCGAGTAAGACGCTTGAGGTTCTCGCTTGCCTGGGAATCCGAATTCTCTGTTAGAGAACCCTTTGCACGGCTTATTATGGAGCCAAAAACTTTGGTTGGGCGGCCAACAAAGTACAAATGGGATAGGTTCTCGATTTTGGCGTGTAGGTCGTCCCATTGCGCAAGTAACCATTTGTCGTCCACCTTGTTCCTCACCTCTGACCTTGTCTGCAGCAGCTCCTGGTTGACCTTCTCGAACTGCTTTTGCCAACTCAATATTTCGGCTTTGAGTTTTGTATTTTCTTCATCTACGATGGTAACGTTGGCGGAAGCATTGTCATGAGCATGTCTCAAGTCACTTAGTTGGATTTCCAGATTTCTTATGCACATCTCTTTGACTTGCAGAGCCTGATCGCTGGCTTTCTGTAGGTTATCCAGTGAGACGTCAGGCATCCCGACCTCTGGCGGCTTTCTCTTGAAAACGTTAGTCGGTTGTTGCACTGGCTTCCTTTGTTGCTGCAAACTGACAGTCATAGCCTGAGAGGTTTCCTGCCACATCGAGTTTTGATCTTGCAATACTGGCTCCGGTATTCCTTGTGTCAAATACCGTACGTCATCTCTCATGTTGGCATTATGACCTTGGGGTCCAGATACATGATTGGAGTATGGAACTGCAGGTGGAACGACCGTGTGGCCAGGTATCGATGAGCTGGTGGTTGATGGAGGTATTCTGGCAGAAGAAGAGTATAATTTGGGGCTCGGGATGCCATTCCCTATTGGTCTTGTCGACTGCTTGCATTGAGCGGTCGCATCGTGTGGTGGAGGAATCGGAGGCACACCCTCACCATCAACGTCCGGTATCGAATCTATGCTCAACCCTCTCTCTAGCTCTCGTCTCTCATTTCGCACCCTTTCAAGTGCGAGCGCATCGTCGGCTTTTTTCTTGCTGTTGGGTGTAGGAGGTGTTTGCCGTTTACCGGATGTCGAATCTCTTCTATTTCCATGCGCTTTTGACGAGTAATGCTGTGCATGAGGACGTTCTACCTCTAAAGAATTCTCGTTTGGAATTTTTGGAACTGGTTTGGAATTGAGGGTCGAGCTCTGGGCCCATGGCTTCTTCTTCAGATAATTCTTTAATTTGTTTTCTTGCGCATGAACACCAGCCGTGTTCTCGATCATTTTTCTCGGCGACATTGCCCACTTAAAGCCGACGGAACTTGTAAAGATATTTGATGCTATTTGGGGGGTGGCAAAGGCTTTGTAGATCAGATTAGAGAATGCGGGAAAGTTTTGACATGACAAGAAAGTTGTGCTTCGTTGAGAGCTCCGCCCCAATTCGCTGGACCAGCTACTTAACTTGAGGCATCCACGTTCGCTATAAGATACAAAGCCGACGACCTGACCTAGGGAAAGACGCATTGAAATCCGTTTCTGACACGCAGTGGGGGCGAAGTCCACGTAGAGAAAGGTTCGAAATTGTACTGGGCCGCAATCTGGCCACGTACGTTCAGCTGTGTCAGTCCACCGGTCTCGAATTATGCAAGTTAGCCTGCTTTACGCGCCCTCTGGAGTTTGGTGGCCAGGCTGAGTCGGAAGTGTGCATCTATTGATGCAGGCCGTCTTGGCGTGTGGCTGCATTAGGCGCCCCATCAGTCTGAACTGGCATGCAATAGAGAGCATTTGAGGGTTCCAAAGTTACTTCGGGAATTATGGGATCGCAGATATCCAATGATACACGTATGACCCACATCTAGACCCATCCTTCAGCTTTTGGGGCGACTCTGATATATGTTCATGCAAAGTAAGCACGACTACGGTATACTCTACGTTGACTCTTACCATTTTGCGAAGCACTTTCTGGTGAAGTCAACCCTCGCTAGAATCTCAGTTGTCATGGCGAACAGTTACCTCTTTCCCGACAATGCACGAACCCAGGCGACCGTTAAAGGAGATTACCAGAACCAGCCGCTGGAGTTCTATGGAACACCCCCTCCCCCACCAATGCCAGTAGAATTACCACCGAGCCCACCATCTCCACACTTTGATATTCCCTCTCGGAGACCACCGCCATATGCACTTGGTGCACCTGCTCGTTCCTCTAATTCCCGGTACCCCTCAGTTGCCTTGCCGCAGTCTCCTCACTCTTCACATACATCTTACAGTGCGATAGATCTCGATCGGCGCCATATCAACATTGGCATCGATTTTGGTACAACGTATGTATCAGTCTAGCGTGTATGTTCAGGGGCTAACAGGCCGCCAGGTATTCTGGTGTTTCTTGGGCGATCTCGGGCACTCACTATAACGATGTTAACACGGTTGACAATTGGCCAAATGGCGACCACCATGTCAAAGTCCCTACAGAGATAACTTATGACAAAGGAGTGGTGCAATGGGGATACTCTATCCCGCCAGATGCCGAACGGCTGAGCTGGTTCAAGCTCCTGCTTGCGGAAAACAAACTTCCGCCAAAAGTCCGCGAATCCAAACAACTTCAGTCCACAAAGAAACTTTTGCAGAAGCTGAACAAAACTGAAGTGGACGTGACCTCGGACTACTTGCAAAGGCTATGGCTATGCGCACTTGAGGATATAAGGCGACAGATCCCGAATAGTATTGACGGTATGCCGTTCCGGATCATCTTAAGTGTGCCAGCA
This sequence comes from Cucurbitaria berberidis CBS 394.84, assembly GCF_010015615.1. Lineage (NCBI taxonomy): Eukaryota > Fungi > Ascomycota > Dothideomycetes > Pleosporales > Cucurbitariaceae > Cucurbitaria > Cucurbitaria berberidis. Next base: position 2,619,205 of record NW_024468938.1, read on the forward strand.
AAGTGGCCAAAAGAAGCGCGAGACAAAATGCATAGCGCAGCACAAAAGGCTGGACTTCTGAGTCGCCAAGGTGGAGGTCTAGAAACCAAGCTGGAGTTTGTGGGAGAGCCAGAAGCTGCCGCCATAGCCGCCTTTTTCGAGGGCAATGTCCGCCACAACATCAAGGTAGGCCTGCGCTCAATTCGAAAAAGTGTCAGGGCTGATTGAATGTAGGTTGGAGATATCGTCGTCATATGTGATGCAGGTGGCGGTACCGTTGTAAGTCTAATACACTAAATCCTCAGCTGATAACGACTCACCTAGCGTTAGGATATCGTTACGTACGAGGTAGATCAAGTAGAACCTTCTATCAATCTCGGCGAATGTATTGGCGGTGACAGTAAGTACTACTACCAATCTTGAATTAATATCAGCTCATGCTCTCTTATAGTGGACTTATGCGGCTCAATCTTTCTTGACGAAGGCTTCGTTAAACACATAGAAGGGCTGATTGGGAAAGAAAAAGTCTCGAAATTGCCCAAAGAGACTTACCGTCGCCTTGTGAAAGCCTGGGATCAGTCCATCAAATGCCAATTTGACAACGACACGCCCGAAATCGCCACCCCGATTCCCCACGAAGTAGCAAAAGCGATCAAGTCTCCGCTTTTAAGATTCAAAAAGGGTAATGGAAGTAAACATCTTACAGGGGATACAATGCGGTTCAGCTCGTTAGTCCAACCATCAATTAAACTTACGCAGATTATATGCTGATACATTCATCAAGGGACGTTATCAAAAGCATCTTTGATCCGGTGTTGGAGAGAATCCTCTTACTAGTAAACACGCAGAGGAACGGAACGATGAAAGATAAACAAAGAAAACCCAGGGCAATCCTTCTAGTGGGTGGTCTAGGCAGCAACAAGTTTCTGTATCAACGGCTGCAAGCGGAATTCCCAGCAGGAGACACCGATGTGATACAGCCACGAGGTGCAAAAACGTATGTCCAACACGTACCTTGTAGAACTATAGACCGAATTTGCTAACCACATCAGATGGGCATCGATCTGCCGCGGAGCCGCGATCAAGGGGATGACGTACGACGATTTCATTGACCAGCCATTCCCCGTCGTGACCTCGTACATATCAAAAGCTCACTATGGCATGATGATCAAAGAGCCATTCGACAGCTCTAAGCACGCACAGGAGGACAGGAGAATATGCCCGGTACGGCATATGGATGTGGTGCTCGACCAGATGCGGTGGTACGTCAAAAAGGTATAGCTCTTAATGACTTCTGTATTCATCCCCGGTACTAAACTCCGTCAGGGTGTTGATGTGTCGAGAATAGACCCAGTGTCGTTGTCGTGGGAATTGACCCAACCGGAGAACCTCCCACGGTCGTCTTTTACTATCAAAATATTCGAGTCTGAGGCTAACACTGCACCGACCCGGAAAACAAATGAGGTCCACGAGTGCGCTACTATCACATTCCCTGTGCGGTGGAACAGCTTAGAGGTCAGAGATGGCGGTGAAGGGCAGCGCTACAAGTACGTGCACTTCGATGTGAAAATGACCATTCTGGGCCTTGGGAAGCTTGACTTTGCGACTTATGTGGACGGAAGGCGGGTTGCGCAGAAAGATGTAAAGGTCAAGCTTGGGGGCGGATAATGGCTCGCTGGGATCTGATTGCCCGTCGTCGTGAACACGAAACAATTGATAGCCGATATGCCATACGTAACAGGCGAAATTGTATAATTATAGGTGTCAAGTATTATCGCAGTAAAGACGCGCAAAGTGACGCTGCGGGATCCTTATGAAGTGTGGAGATGGCAGAGCCGTCTCCACACTTCGTGAGAGCGTCACATCCCAGCCGGCCATGCCCCTCGCTGCGTTGATGACAAAGCAAGGTCTTTAACCCCCGAGTTTAACTCTCATCAAGTAGAATTGGACACAAACCATAAGTGCTGCATACATTCGACATCTATTACGAAGAGATGATCTGGATTTTGCATACCTCCACATCCCTGCTCACTCGCTAACTTGGAAGCCTCTATACTATGATATGTGAGGAAAAATAGGATTCAAGAATAGTTAAAGAATTTCTAAAGGAGAATGAGGAGTTAATTAGATAAGCAAACTATAGGAGGGACTGGCTACTATATATATAGAGGTGGCTAGTAGTCACATAATCTAGTTCTTAATAAAGAACAGTCCTGTAGTCTTTAAAAGTTCTGCAGGAAGCTTAGAAGGGGTTTGGGAGTTGATCAATATCTCCGTATCTAATATCTACTTAGAGATTAACACGTATGCCTTTTTAAGACAAAAACATAGCTCCTCCAACACTGTCAATGGTTTTTTTTTTTTTTTTTAGATAATTTCGAGTTAAGAAGATGGGAGTTTAGGGAGAATTATTGATTGCTAAAGGAAGGCATTCAGAGCACGAGGCCAAAGACATGATATCATATACAATCGAAACATGATTGAAAAAAACGCCTGCCGGGACAATGCGTCTACACCAAGCCTATAGTACGCCGCCCCAATAACACCAATAGCCACTAGTCGTAATGGGAAATGAGAAAAGGGATGAAAAGTATCTCAGAACTTAAAAGCCAGGGAAGCCTTGAAATCCGCCACCGCCCTGTTGGAATTTGAAGCTGCCACCGGGGAAGCCGCCTTGCTTGAACATGAACTGCTGACCACCACCACCGAACGGTGAGCCTTGGAACGGATTGCCTTGTTGTTCGTTGCTGTTTGGATCATCGCCTCTGTCGAATCTCTCCTTCAACTCTGGATCTGAGAGGACTTCATATGCTTCATTGACGGAGGCCATTTTCTTCTGAGCGTCCTCGGGCGTGATGTTTTGGGCAGAAGCTTTGTCCGGGTGGTATATTTTGCTCAGCTTGCGATATGCTTTCTTGATCTCACGCTCATTGGCGTCGCGATCCACGCCGAGGACTTTGTAATAGTCCTTTGTTTTTGAGCGTTTGAGGAGCGTGTGGGCTTTTTGGTGGAGTTCTTCGAGCTTTTGGTGCTGGTGGTGTTCCTTTGCGTGTTCGAGCGTTCGGACGCAGTCCTCAAATTCATCGGCATCGAGTTGTCGTTGCGCCTTGTGTAGGAGTCCGTGCAGTGAGTTTGGATTTAGATGGAGCGCTTCAGTGCAATATGGGGTTCCCTTCTTGAGGTTATTCATCTCTACGTAGGCTTCGCAGGTCATTTCGACCAGGTTCTGATATAAGCCTTGTGGCGAGTTCTTGTAGATGTATCCTGACTCGATGTAGTCTTGGAAGTCCTGCTTGACTTCCTTGAGGAGGCCCGGGTTTTCTTCGCCGCGATCGATGAGGAGTTTCGAGGCCGTGGCGAATTGGCGCCTTTCGAAGAAGGAGCGCACTTTCTTGAGGTCCTTTTCGAGGTTCTTCTCCCGTCGGCGGAGCTTCATGCAGGCTTTGGAGTCGGGGTCTGACTGCAGACATTGTGCGATGTGCTTCAGTCCCTTCTCGGTTTCGCCCAAGGAGTAAAAGGCCATGGCTGAACTCTGGAGGTGGGGTTCGATGTCGCCTGTGTTGATCTGGAGAAGGTGCTGGAGATCGCTGATGCCCTCGACCACCTCGCCCTTCTCAAAGCGACACCTGGCCCTGGTCTTGCGGATGTCGTATGCGGCACCAGCTACTACAATGGCGGTCCCTGCATGGCTAACGCATGACTCCCAGTCGCCCTTGTCTGCGGCCTCTTGGGCCAGAACAGCCGCACCTTGTGCCTCCTCTAGCTGCGCGATGTCATCAACCTTGCCCGCGGCCTCGTAGTCGCTGCGCGCTGCTGTCCAGTCGGCTTTTCTAGCTCTTATCTTCGCCCTCTGCACTAGCGCACCCTCGAATCCGGGCTTGAGCTCTAGCACCTTGTCGAAGTCGTGCTGCGCCTGCACCGTCTTTCCGAGCGAGAGGTAGGCGGCACCGCGTCGGAAAAAGGTGAGGTAGTTGCGCGGGTCGCGCGAGATGGCCACGTCGAAGTAGGTGAGGGCATCCAGCGCGTTGCCCGTTGCCAGCTTCACACTGGCATCCTTGATGAGCTGCGACACAGGCGTGTCCGCTGGTATGTCCGAGGGAGAGAGTGCGCTCACGAGGGGGCCTGTAGAGAGCAGCCCGAGGGCGATGGATGATAGCCGGAGGATCATGTTGTACTATTGTAGTGATGTATCTATAATGAGTGGCTGTAGGTTGGTTGTGCAAACGCCAAAGGGAGGGCGAGGCGGGCGAGAATTGTCAGGACATGGAAGGTGTGGGCGTCGAGTTTATATTTGGTCTTCTGAAGTTGATAAGTGAAAGTTGTCCTTTCAGCCACCCTTCTCCAACGATAGCGGCGCAGGGACCCTGGCGCGCGTATGCACCCCATCACGCTACATATGACGCTAGGCTGTCATGACATACCTCCACCCGGGCATCCATGAGCTACTAAACAGGCCATGCTCCCTGCTCTCTAGTCGGACTTTTTCTTTCCTTACTCTTCCACAGATATGTCGACTGTTAGATTGCGAATAGACGGAAACACCTTTCGAGACAAGGATTCCCGAGAGGTTATCCTTCACGGCATCAACTGTGCTGCCGACGCAAAGTTCCCTGCGACTCCCAACCAGCCCTCACAGATTGCCGAGAACTTCTTCGACGGCGACAACGTCTCGTTCGTAAATCGACCTTTCTCTGTACAAGATGCTGCGACACACTTCTCACGGCTACGGAGTTGGGGATACAACACCATACGATACGTCTTCACCTGGGAGGCGATAGAGCATGCGGGACCCGGCAAGTATGATGAAGAGTGGATCGACCACACAATTGCCGTACTACGAAAGGCGAAGGACTATGGCTTCTATATTTTCATGGATCCTCATCAGGACGTGGTAGGTATGCCCTCCAGTCCGGCGCATTACTTCCAATCTCATACATCTTGCAGTGGTCGCGATTCTCTGGAGGCTCAGGAGCGCCAATGTGGACTCTCTACGCCTGCGGACTGGATCCAGAGTACTTCGCCGTGACCGAAGCCGCCCTCGTACAAAACACATACCCCGATCCGGCCACCTTTCCTAAGATGATCTGGGCAACCAACTACACGCGATTGGTCTGCCAGGTCATGTTCACCCTCTTTTTCGGTGGCAACGACTTTGCGCCAAAGGCCATCATCGACGGCAAGAACATTCAAGACTATCTGCAGGACCACTATATCGGAGCATGCGAGCATCTTGCGAAACGCATAAACCAGGCCGGTGACCTATGGCACGACCCAATAGTCGGATGGGAGAGCATGAACGAACCCAACAGAGGCTTGATCAGCTTCCAGGACATTACTTCAATACCGAGCGAACAGAAGCTCCAGAAGGGCACCTCGCCGACGGCTTGGCAGGCAATTCTTACCGGATCGGGTAGAGCTTGCGAGATCCCAACTTGGGAATTTGGTGGCATGGGCCCGTACAAGAGTGGCACCGCACTCATTGATCCAGAAGGCAAGACGGCGTGGCTGTCTCCAGACTACGACGACACCAAATACGGCTGGAAGCGTGACCCTGGGTGGCAACTGGGCGAGTGTTTATGGGCGCAGCACGGGGTATGGGACCCAGCTACAGATACCTGCCTAAGGAAGGACTACTTTGGAAAAGACCCCAAGAATGGTGCGACAATCAGCTATGAGTACTTTACAAACCACTACTGGCTACCACATTATCGCCAGTACACCAAGATGGTCAAGTCCATCTTCCCAGACTCGTTGATGTTCTTTCAGCCTCCAGTCTTGGAGATACCTCCGACGATCAAGGGGACCGAGGATGATGATCCGAACATGATCTTCTCACCACATTATTACGACGGTATCACCCTTATGACCAAGAAATGGAACCGGGTATGGAACGTTGACGTCTTTGGTGTTCTACGAGGAAAGTACTTGACACCAGCATTTGCCATAAAAATCGGCGAGAACGCTATTAGAAACTGCTTTGCGCATCAGCTCAAGGCGATACGCGATGAAGGTACAGAGTTCACGGGGGTCCACCCCTGCGTCTTCACCGAGATTGGCATCCCCTACGACATGGACGACAAGTACGCATACAAGACGGGCAATTACAGTAGCCAGATTGCAGCGTTAGATGCCAACCATTTCGCGCTTGAGGAAAGTGCGGCTAATGGCTTTGCGTTGTGGACTTACGTCGCCACGGTGAGTCAAGACGTCGATTATTAAAGATGGGAACTAAAAGATTTTCAGAACACACATTACTGGGGCGACCAATGGAATGGTGAAGACCTGTCCATATTCTCGTTGGACGACAAAGCAGTACCAGCAGGCGCCTTCTCACCCGCCGACTCGCGTGCCTCGCTCGATGTAGACTCACCATCGTTTTCAAGGGCGCAATCGACGGACACGCTCAGCATCAGTCCTTCTAACTTGCAGAAAACAGTGACGGAAGAGGGAATGGTCTCAAACAGAAGAGATGATGAAGTTCGCGGTCTTCGTGCAGCCGAAGCCTTTATTCGACCCGCACCTGTCGCTGTCCATGGTGACATAACATCTTATGGCTTCGACTTGAAAAACTGCACGTTCAGGCTCGCGCTTTCGGCACCGAGCTCGACAGCAGAGGGTACGCCGACGATTTGCTATCTTCCAGAATTCCACTTTCCATCGGGGCAGACGAATGTCGAAGTCAGCGGCGGGAAATGGACCATCAGTTCGGATGAAAGCAATGGGGCATGGCAGCAGATACTGCGATGGTGGCACGCCGAGGGAGAGCAGACCATTACCGTGAAAGGTGTAGCACGCAAATCAGGCAGCGCCGTAGGCACAGAAGAGGACGAGGGGTACCTGCAGCAGTGTCAAAAGCAGGCTTGCGCTGTCATGTAAGGCGACGAGGTTTGACCATGTTGAGCGTGGTGTTGAGCGTGGTGTTGAGCGTGGTGTTGAGCGTGTGGACTTGATGTGGCTTATGCACAGGGATGCAATGTCAGCCGATGCTCAGCTCACGCAGTCAGCATTTTTGGCGGCGCTTCTTATTTGTTTCTAGAAGCCCGGCCACGTACCTGACCATGTCGTGAACTCGGGACGATGCGGCGGCGAGCATGTTGAGGAGCACAGTATGGAGTGTATATAGTAGCCATTTGCAGGCGTTTCTCAACGTAGGCCTGATCGTCATGGCCGGCAGCCGAGCAGCTGACACCGCGTCCCTGGAACGCGCTGCGACACTGCGCGAGGACGGCAGCGTACTAGAGCGCGTTTGTGGTACCTGAGGCGTAAATAACGAATATTCGGACATGTTCCCTAGTTGAAAGACACAAGTGCACCATATTTTGACAGCTGAGAGTCAGTGATCTTGCGCTTGCACGCTCCACCGCCGGTCTTTGGTGCAAGACAGACATCGGGCGCCAAACTTCTCGACCCATAACCTTGTCCCTCCACCCATTCCCGCTTGCGGTCATTCACGCCCAAAATTTCCACGAACTCACAGCAAGCAGGCACCCAACGGCTCAACGAATTGGCATCTCGACTTTCAGCGCGCGAATAGTTTCCCTAGTTTCAGGCTTCCAGGCCCAGGCTCCAGAAGCCGCCTCCATCATGGACGCTGGGCGAGACAAACCCCCGCAAACAGCCTTCACAAATGGCGGCGGCGACGTGCAGCATCAACAGCTGAACGGCAACACACACTCGGACCTTTCGCAAGTTTTGGAAGCACTACAAGCCATATACGCGACCCACTCGAGCAACGACACCCGCCGACAGGCGACGGAATATCTCGAGCAAGCAAAACGTCACCCCGAAGCTCCCTCGCATGGACACACGCTCGCCCTCGACCGCTCACAGCCCGCACAACTTCGCCACTATGGCCTCACAATGCTCGAGTACTCGATCAAATACAGCTGGGAAGACTTTACCCTCGAGCAAGGGACGGCGCTTCGAGGCTATGTGATTGAGCTGGCACAAAACACCTCAGAGAATGACCCGGTATATTTGAGGAACAAAGTCGCGCAGCTTTGGACAGAAATCGCGAAGCGAAGCTGGGCCGCCGAATGGCTAAACATGGATGAGCAGCTCGTCTCCCTCTGGACGAGCTCTTTACACCACCAAGCTATCGTTCTGTATGTCTTGGAAACGCTCTCTGAGGAAGTCTTCAACCGCGAGGATGCCACGGCGGGCCTGCGAGGCAGCGACCTAGGACGCGCATGTGTCGACATCTTCACACCCATGGTGGTACTACACGAGCAGCTTCCCACAAGAGATAAAAGCTTGGAGGTACGGTGTGGGGAACAAGGGTGGCTAACAAGACTATGCGATAATCTGGGCTGGTGTCTAGGACAGGACTACCAGAACCAGGAGGGGGTCAGGACATGTGCCGTCAAGACGATGAATGCGCTAAGGGCAGCTATGCCATGGATCATTCCAAAGGCCATTGCTGCAACACAGGTCATTGAGGCTGTCTGCAAAGCGCTGGCGTTGCCCGTCGTGGAGATGCAACTGGTAGCTATCGACCCAAGAAAGCTCATAGATTATGACTAACTAAAGTAGGCTGCTATCGAGGTCCTCCAAGCCATCTACAGCCGACATCACCTCCACGACGATGAGTTTGTCGAGCTAGTATGCCCCATGTTCACACCAGGAAGCGTATCGTTGCTACGAGAGGTGTACAACTGGACAATAGTGGACATGGACGTCAACGACATAGACGACCAAAAGTATATGTTATGCAAGAAGCTGTCAGAGGTACGATGACCCTTGCGAACCAACGTCTAACCCCTGGGATCTGACTAATAGCAAACAGTTGGCCAACAGCCTCGGCCTCTTCATCGAACAGAAACCTCAATCCATTCCCGAGGGCAGCGATTTAGCCGGCGTCTTCGGCTTCCTATATGACATCATGCGCAATCCAAGCCTCGTCGTCTCAATACCTGTCCTTCATTGCTGGACGAAGCTGCTGCGATCGCGCATCGTTCGAGACTCTGACGTGGTCAACTCTATGGTCGGCGGTCTCCTCGAGACATGTTGTGCACGCTTGATTCGGTATGAATCGCTACCCGAAGATACCAATGATGCCACTTTGCAGTTTTTGAACGACGACATCGATACCGTACCAGAAAGACATGCTTTCTTAGGTAACTACCGAAGATTTTGTGCAGATATTATCGAAGTTCTTGTTCGACGAACACCAGTCGAGGCTATAGAGCACATTCTCGGTCAAGCCACGAACATGCTACAGAATCTATACCGCAACCAAGCTCCATTTCGACCAGAAAGTTTCTCTAAGCATTCCCCTCCTGTTCTTCAGGTCGATGCGCAGGTCACTGTCATTGAGGCTGCAGTAAAGGGCTTTATGAAGTGGATACAGGCTCAGGGAGAGGATGCGCTGGATGACGAGCGAAAGCGAAACACTGTCGAGAATTCATTAGAGGAGTGGGGGCGACAGACTTTACAAGCACATTTCGAAGACCCAGAAGTCGCGAGGAAGGTCATCACGCTAATGTCGACACTCTCAACCAAGGCCCTCGGCGACCGACCTGGCTTCGCGCTTACCTTCCTTGAGTACCTACTCACCATCCGGCTAGCAGACAACACCGCCTTTCCACAATACTCGGATGCAGTCAAAGATCTCGAGAGAATATGTAGTCTGGAGATGCAGAAATTGGCAATGAAGTTCGCCGATGACTTTATGAATGTGTACGACCAATTAGAGAGCAAGGTCAACGAGATGATCAATGACTCAACTACTGATGAACGACAACGAATGGCATATTCCGCTTTCCTTTTTATCATCATCCATAGAAGTACGACACTGGAGCAGGCCACGCAAGAAGAGCGCATGAGACAGATGCTGAATCAAGTGAAAGACGGGTGGCGCAACGATGAGTTTACAGCGGCAATATCTTCCTTCCAGTCTTTCTGCGGTGTTCTTGGTATGGGTCAGTTACCAGATTTCCTTTTGGCGAACAACTTTAGAAACGTGCAAGACTGGTCTGAGCAGCAGCTTCCTAGTGATGGCCAGGCCTTGCAAGCTTCGATTCTTGAGCGGTCGCAGCACCTTCCACTACGACTCACAAAGACACTGCTTGCGGCCTCAACCGAAAAATTGCGGGACGGATCTCCGGCATATGAGACTGCTGCGATCCTCTGGGCTGAGGCGATACCCGTCCTCCTTCCCAACCTTCTGCAGCTTGTAAGCCACGCGCAAGCATTCAACGACATTGAGAGCAACTGGTCACATCTCCCAGTAGAACTACAACAGGTCATCCGGAGAGTGCTGACGGATCGCTTCTGGCAAGCTGGTATCTCGACGGAGAGTCGAGACGACTTCTTCGCAAGGGTCAGCGGGTCGAAGTCCACATACGAAGGTTTTGCGTCGACAGTACGAGGAACGGTACGACAGATCAGGGAGAGCTCGTATTACATCCTCTACTCTCTAACACGATTTCGCGACTTCTTCTACGGCATACAGGACCTACCAGGTCCCCTGAGCCAAGCGCTATTTGGCCACGCTGGCGCGTTGACCGCGCATCATCTATCTGTCTTACTAACCGTATCTACACATCTCATCGAAGGGTGTCCAGCCCAGCTTAGATTGCACTTCTTACCGCCCATGATCCAAGGGTTGTTTCGCGAGCTGGATCGCAAAATATCTGCCGAATGGAATGAGGTTGCCCGTCAAGTGGCAGAGTCGGGGAACAACGACAACCTGACAGACGAAATGAAGACGGAGAGCATTCTGAGGCAGCTCACCTATTCATCTGTCTCGCTTGTCGCTGTTCTACTCGACTCTAGGCAAGGTGAGTCACCATTATCAGTCTTTCTGTGAAGGCCACGTCCAGCTGTATCTATCTAGACATCCAAACTAATGTTACACAGAGTTGGCCCGACAAGACGAGCACACGCGACGGGACACCAACAGCCCACCCATGTGCGACTTCATCCTCTCCACACCCTCGGTCCTCGAACCCATCCTACTCTTCTGCACCTCCACCATCAGCGTCCGCGACACGCGATCTGTCGTAACCATTGTCCGCGTGCTGCGCACTCTCCTTCCGCGCTTCAAAGAGCCGTCCCCTATCCGCGACTACTTCTGCAACGACATCCTCAAATCCGCCATCACCTCCCTCCACGAACCCTACTTCGTAGACTGCCAAAAAGAACTCGCATCGCTCATTGCAGGCATCATCCACCTCGATGAAGAAATCCCTCGAAGCATCATCTTGAGCTTACCCGGTATGGGCGACCAGATTCGTGTTGACAAGCGCTTGTCCAAGTTGAAATATGTGAATCGGCAGGATGAGCGCATGCAGAGAAGTATGGTACTTGATCTACTGAGCAGCATCAAGGGCGTTAGTATTCATGAGCAGGGCAAGATCACCAGACCCACGCCCAAGAAGAAGAGTGCCATGATGGAACAGTATATGAGTGTAGATCAACAGCCGGAGATTGTGCGCGGGACTAGTCCGGCGCTCGCGGGCGTTGCGGATATGTTTGCGGAATCTTGAGTAGGCTTGTGCGCGCGTTGGAGATGGGTCTAAGGACGATGAAGAGAGTGAGGTAGTGAGGTCATGTGACTATGGGGTCAGTGAGTCCACGGTTTTGTGCAAGATAATGAGGTGTGCTTCTGTGCGCCTCTTCCTTTTTTTTGATATGCATAGATGGCATTGGGTGACTAGTTTCGTCTGCTTTTCTGGGCGGATAATCTTTTTCTATTTCGTTTATTGATTTCTATATTTAGACTTTACTCCTTTGGCCAACTGCATTTTCTGCTTTCTACCTCTCTTTAGACTGAGTAGGAACTTGAAGAAACTGCTAGGAGGGCTATTAGGTAGCTAGTTGGTTAATTATATTATTCTCATAAAGCTAAATAATTGTATAAGGAAGTCATGATGGATCAGCTGGTATTGCTGGCGGAAAAATCAAATAGCGACAGATAACCAGCTACCTTCAAGTTACCGATTAGTAAGTGGCAGTCCCACGTCAGCAGAGCTAGATCTAGTAGTGAGCGCTTGAGTGAATGTTGTACACCCCACCTTGCACTGATAAATAGCTCAGCTTATCGATAACCCCCTCACTTGCTCGTTCAGGGTCCAACGACATCACTACTGCTACCTAACACGTTGTCGTATTCTAAAAGCCAACCGTCAAACAATAAAGAAGCAATCCTCTTGCAGCAGTAAGCGTAGTGTTGAAGCAGACATTATAACTCCTATTACAAACCTTAGCACACTTCACTTTACACGGTAATACATACAATCTTACTCTATATTCCTGAGTCACAGCTACAGTCCAGTCGACTGCGTGAGAAAGTGCACAAGGTAATATGGAGCGCAGCATACCGATTGTAGATTTTGGCCTATTCCTCAACGGTGGAAAGGAAGAGCGAGAACAGATTGCACGGGAACTGGATGATGCGTTCCGGAGTGTAGGATTTGTGTATTTGAGGAATCATGGTGTGAGTAGGAAAATGGTGGGGAGATGCTTTGAGTGGGTACGTTACGTTATCTACTTTACATTACGGCCTTTGCAACTCTGCGAAAGAGCGAGCGTCTGGGGGAGACAGTGGATGAGTTTGAGGGTATGCAGATGTCTGGGCTAACTTGAGGTAGTCCAAAGCATTCTTTGACCTCCCGCTCAAGACAAAGATGCTCGCGCCTCATCCACCGGGTGGAAGTCATCATAGGGGGTACTCGGCGCCGGGGGTGGAGAAAGTAAGTCAGCATAAGTATGGAGTTGAAGAAATCAAGAAGGATCGCGAGGTACGTTATATTCCATCCTGTTCGCTGATTTCCAACTCATCAGCTGCGGTTGTTAACATTAAGATGGGAAAAGATACCCGATTACAAGGAATCGTTCGAATCCGGCAACGTAAACGATTCAGCACAACCCAACATATGGCTTCCCGAAGATGAACTCCCGGGATTCAAAGAGTTCATGGAAACATACTTCACCGAGTGTGCGGAGTTGATCCACCGCATCCTCGACGCACTGAGCATCGCGCTGAACGTACCAGAACCAGGCCTTAGCTCGACACATTCACACTCGCTATTCCAACTGCGCTTGCTGCACTATCCCGCCATCGACGCAGAGCAGCTAAGCCAAAACAAGCGCTCGAGGATAAACGCACATTCAGACTTCGGCACGCTAACGCTTCTATTCCAAGACAACGTAGGCGGCCTGGAGATAGAAGATCCGCATCAACCTGGCGCCTTCTGCCCCGCTGAGCCTATTCAAGACACCGTGCTCGTGAATATCGGAGACTTGATGGCGCGCTGGTCGAATGATCGGTGGCGGAGTACTGTACATCGCGTGGGTTTGCCGGGTGAAAACCGGCAGGTCGATGGAGATAGAGGGCTGGGAAGGGCTGTTGTGCCGGATAGGTACTCGATCCCTGTGTTTGCCACGGCGAATATGGATACGGTCATCGATGCTTTGCCGAGTTGTTGGGATGAGGAGGGTAATCTGAAGAAGTATGAGCCGGTTACGGCGTGGGGGTATGTGCAGATGCGGATGGCTGCGCTGTATGACTCGTGAGTAAATGACTAGAACGGGTGTCTTAATTGTCGGAGTCGTGATCACTCGTGATGAGGCACTGTTGATAGGTCGAAGTATTCTACTTTGCATTGGAGAGCAGTCCTGAATGTGTATTGTACCAGGTAATGGTTCCTCCTAAGATGCAATTCAAGCTACAGAAGTTATATACCCTGCCAGCCATGATGTACCTATTCACCTTATGTTGAACCATGATCTTGCTCGCCGGATCCTTCACTTTATGACGGGTTTCTGACTTTCTTTCTGTTCCAAGTGCGGACAGATTCATGGAGATCTCAGATCAAGTTGTTTCAGAACATCCATTCCGGTTAGGAGTAGCTTCGTTCATCCAAAACCGATATGCGCGAAGAATTGGCTCCAGTCCGGCTGTTCGTAAACTTTGTCCGGGAGGTAAGCGAGGCCTTTGAAGCTCTCTCCGATCAGATACACTCTTGCCACACAGTAAAAGATGAACCAGTACGCGAATACTATCTTAAAAAGAAGTTCAGGCAACTCTCTGACTAGTATCGTGATCAATTTTAACCGCGCATTCCGGGGGTTTACTTGCATGCTTGTTTGCCCAGCTTTCCGTATCATCCAACACTCCCGAAACCAAAATTGGGTCGTCCAACTTTCTTGCCACCGTCGTACCCGTCTTGACTTCGGGTACACCGCACGTAGTACGGTTGGAATGTAGGACGCCATTATGACCAGAAGATACGCGCCAGTAACGACGGGAAAGGTGCCAGCGAGAAACACTGAACAAACTCGCCAAAACATCTTCTCGCCTTCGCTGGCGAACGGACCGTTCCAAGCTAACAAATGACCACCGCCGTAGAGACCACAGGCGATGACCAGACCCAAATCAAAGGCATCGCTCGAGTTGCCTAACTTTCGAAAGAGCCATCTCGGTGCCCAATTAGACTTATTTTGACCCGCAGGCGCCCAGTTTTTTAATTCGTCGTCTGTTGTTCTCCTTCTGCTTCGGTACGATCTCGCTGAAGCAGATGTTACGAGCAGATTCTGATTCAAATCTGTGTAATTTTCAAGAGGACCGAAATGCCAGTCCGGTGCGAGGTGCTGTTGCTCTCGAAAGGCCCGAGCGAGTCGCAGACACTCAACGTTCGCTGGGGATAGTCGTGTATGTACATCGTAGGGGGGTCCTAATGGTTCACGCCCAAATATCAGTCGAAACCCTAGACACTTTTGACCAGCATATAGTTTTAGGTGTTCCATGTCTGGGCCCGCTAATGGTGGAACGCGGTCATCAGGGGCAACACAATCAACCCAGTGATTATGTCTGTGTTTAGCCAGTAGTTCAAGTACCTCTTTTACTTGGCTAGTCTGTTCATCTTCATTGTGTAGCACGTCTTCCTCGTATACCAGATGGCGAACCGCAACACCAAATGCAAAAATCGTGCTCCGTGGGTACAATTTCGGACGGTTGCCAATAGCGCTTTGCATTATCATCCATGCACAAATCTTCCGAGCGGGGTCTTCAGAAGCATCTATCAAGGAAGGGTGTTCAATGTCCAGAGGTTTGTTCCACCATGCGCAATATATTGCCAGGCAGCAAAGAGCATGGAGAAAGGTGTTCATCTCCAATAAGCTTATCGGATACTTCGCTGCAAGCCGGCCTATTACTTGGACGATGAACCAAAAAGCCTGAATACAGACTATACTCTTTGCAAACCCGTTTGCTTTGCCTTTCTCACGAATAGTCTCAGCTGAAATATCCGGGACCAGGTCGGGGTAGTCTAATGCGAGTTTGCGCAAGGCGACTGATGTTAGTGTCAGTCGAGTTCGACCTTCTGGCATGAATTGGATAGGCGCTTTGCTTGTGTCGAATGCAAAGCCTCCCATGAGGGCATAGTGGGCATGGAGCCGTGTCCAGGAGTGAAGTCTTATCAGGCCACGGGATCTATGGCTTCTCAGATAACCAAAGGCGCTCGAGTCTTTCGATGTCTGTAGAACTAAAGGGTCCAAAAGAGATCTCATGTGTATTTCGAGGTTCCTCGCGAAAAACCATTGTCTGGCAGCAATAAAGGCGACCTAGTGGGGCTATCAATCAGGGCCTCTTGCACACTCGACAGAACGTACAATCTCGGGAGCGAAAATTCCAGGAAGTAACCAAAACAATTTTCTCTTCAGTACGTGCGTCCAAGGCGTTTTACCATGCTCTGGAATATCCACGTGAAGACATGTATAGACACACAAGATAAGTGTGATTAGACATGTTGACAAAATATTGAGGGTGCCTCTTTCATTAGGTTCGGATCTCCACGAGGCGGTCGCGTTTGTAGACGTAGTGCCGAAAGGCTCCCACATCTAGATGAGCACGATGCAGTGACAGTGAAAGTCTCGGGTCGTTTGCGAATAGTCTCAGACTGGCTAGTTCAGGCCTGATAGATAGCCTAGACGTGCTCGAAGTATAGTGTTGTCGATATGCAGCCACTTACAGCGACGGGAAGACATCCAGTGCTTGGACTAGGCATTTTCAGTAAGCAGAATCGACGCGGGAGTTGGCCAGGTATATAACCCAATATCAATGTTAGTGGGAGCAACCAAATCCAAGATGAGCTTACGGCCGAGCCCGAGGCTAAGCATCTCCCAACAATAGGGAACTGAGAATGAGTTCCTCCACCGGTCAATTGACATGGACTACGGCTATTCTAGGAGTACACTGCATATCATCTGGCTTGGTCGGGGAATAAGCGCCGATAAACCACTTTAATTCCCGGTCAAGATATGAAGAGTCATTGGACGTTGACACACCCGCCCCTGTCTACCTAGGTAGGTAGTAATAAACTGGACATGGCTGAGCGAGGTATGTTCCCAGTAGTCTGGAACTATGCCGTTAGGCCTTTCGAGAAGGAAGAACTGGGTTTGCCACATGGATGCTGGATCGCGCGGAAGCACCAAAGCTAGCTAGTGGAATTTCTATTGAAGCCAATCGGCCGAGGATTTGGTTCTGGGTATAGAAAATAATTGCGCGAAGGGAAGAGTGAGAGACATACTAATCATCTAATTTGGTATCTTCTAAAGCCGTCTGTTGCCTGGGTATACGTCTTATCAATACAAAGACCAAATCACCCTAATAATCCACAAGCGCCATCTATGTACGGTATCAAGCAAGTTCTGGAGCCATGACAAACGATTGAAAAGGAGGCCCTAGCCGGCTTCACCGAAATCTGTGTGTCCCGACTCAGATGCGTGCTGCAATGCTCCCTGTTCACCTGCACCCTGCCAGCCACAGGTATTGCACTTGACATCGAATTTCTGCGTGTCGGTGAAGTAGTGCTGTTTCTTCAGTTCTCCACAGAGCTGTCTTGCTGCCTCAAGTATAACGTCGTCTGTCGAATCAAAAAGCTTGATGTCGTTCTCGGAGTCTAAAGGTGACACCCCGTGCGGAACAAAAGCAATGGTGTCGTAGTGAATGCCCGAGTAGACGAGAATGCAACGCCGCGGCTTTCCCTCATTGAACCGATCAACTCTCAGGTCCTGCACGTTAATGCTGGCGATCTCGATATCGAACTCTTGCGAAAGGATGCTCAGCTCGATACCACCGCCCCACGAATCGGAGTATGATATCCACTTGCAGTAATCGTCTGGTGATCGTTGTAGGATGGCCTCATTGTAGTACTCTGGATTTCGCTGAATAGCCTGCGCAACCATCGACCGCAGTTCCGTCATGGAGTCGAGCGTATCGGTGAGGATAGCGCTACCGACAGCTCGGAACATGCAGGAGTTGTCGTCTGGCATCACCCGCAGTACAATGGTGCCACCGCGATCGGGGACCGGGACCTCGGGGGTATCCTTGAGAGCCGAAGCCTGCTTTCGCTTGAGTGACAATGGGGCTGACTGAGACTGTGATTGTTGGGAGGCAGATTGAGACTCCTCTCCCTGCCTTTGCTCGCTGGGATCTCCAGTAGCTTGTGCGATGACCATTATTTGCGCGCCGTTGAGCTTAAGATCCGTGTCTTTGAGCAATGTGGACAGGCCGTAAAGCGAGGGATCGAGGGGTTGTGGCGGGAAGTTCCATTTCAGCTCGAACAAGGGGAGATCTGTGGAATTGCTGATAGAGGAGAGGAGGTCCGACACGGCAGCGTTGTCGTCGAGGGAGAGTGTGTGCTGGCCGTTGGGCGCTCGTAACCGAATTCGTATTGGCATGTTGCTGGTACCTTTGCGAGAGTAGAGATGGGGATGTATGAGTGTGAGTGAGTGTGAGCAGTGACGCGCTCAAGGGAGGGGCTACGGCGTAAGGTGGTGGGGCCTTCTAGAAGCTGCGATCAGTGAGTCTATGGGCGGGGAGGCACACTTCACGTATATGCACAGAAGGTGGGGATTGTTGGATTACAGCGATGGTTTCTCAGCTATGGAACAAGGTTCGAAGGCGATCAATGTGTGAACAAGTGGCATACAGCATGTGGCCTGTGGCCTGTCGCCAGTGAATGTTCGGGAGTAGGCCGACGGCGGACTCCCGGTGATCGGCGGCAGGGATCGGAGGAAAGTGCAGCCGGCGCAGGGGCCATGAGGCCAGTCGCGACTTCTACGGTTGCGACGCGACAGGCCCAGATACGATCCATTTGCGCATTCCAAACACAGTCAAACTAGCTATCCGGGAAGAATTCAAGCATGGCGTCCGGACGCGCGCCCAGCTCAACGCCCGTGCCGACGACAGAGACGGCGGAGTCCGCTGGCGCAACCTCGACCGTCACCGCGCAGGAATGGGAGTCCATGTCCAATTTCTTGAAGAATGTCTACGACTACAGAACCGAAGAGTAAGTGTTGCGCACATCATGTAGACAACCATGTGCACGGAGACTAATACAACATGACAGTGGCTACGACCCCACCAAACTCTTTCAACGCAAGGTCAACAAACGCGCGGTGCCCGACTACTACGATATCATCAAGGAGCCCATGGCCCTTAGCACCATTAAATTAAAAGTCGCACAGAAAGAGTACAAGAACTTCTCCGAGTTTGTGCGCGACCTCGCGCTTATACCCCACAATGCCCAAGTCTACAATCGCCAGGATTCGCAAGCCTATGTGGATGCGCTAGAAGTGAAGAAGGTCATCGAGCTCGAGCTGAAGAAGCTTGTGGATGAAAAAGTCATCACAGAGGCCGTCGCGACCCTGCCATATCTCGGGGAGATACCGGAGCAAGACCCGCTACTACCAGAGGAAGAAGAGGAAGAGGACGAGGATGATGACGAAGAGGAATTGGAGGTCGATGAAGAGGAAGACGATGATGAAGAGGATGAAAGCAAACGCAAGCGACGGCGCGGGCCGCGGTCTTTAGCAGCTATCACGAAGCGCGAGGGTGGCTCGAGAGCAGCGAAAGAAGACCCGAAGAACGACGATCCAGAGTCAAGGAAGAAGCGTGGCCGGCCGCCGCGGGTCGATACACCTATGGAAGCACGAATCAAGACCATCATGAAGGGCATCAGGAAGCCTCGAAATCAGGCCAACAAGCTAATGGTCAGCGCATTTGAGCGCGTTCCAGATAAAGCTGTCATGCCCGAGTACCACGCCGAGATCAAGAGCCCCATGGCCATGGATATTCTTAAGCGCAAACTAAAGCGGAAGAAGTACAACTCGGTAGACCACTTTATGGTAGACGTGGAGCTCATGTTCGAGAACGCAAAGCAATACAACGAGGAAGATAGTCAGATATACAAGGATGCCGTTCATCTGCAAAAGGAGTCGCGAAAAATTGCAAAGGCTGAAAAGGACAAGCCCGATGCTGACTATGTCATGGACGAGGGCCGCATTCCCATGCCAAATGGCATCCTCCACAATGGCGAGCTCTGGAAAGTTGGCGATTGGATACACATACAGAACGCAAACGACCTCACAAAACCCATCGTAGCCCAAATCTACCGTACATGGCAGGATGGCGAAGGCGGAAGATGGGTAAACGCATGTTGGTACTACCGCCCAGAGCAGACTGTACACCGTTTCGACCGTCATTTTCTCGAGAACGAGGTCGTCAAGACTGGGCAGTATCGCGACCACCGTATCGACGAAGTGGTGGACCGGTGCTTCGTCATGTTCGTGACGCGATACAATAAGGGCCGCCCTCGCGACTTCCCCCCAGACAAGGAGATCTATGTATGCGAAGCTCGCTACAACGAGGAAAACCACAAGTTGAACAAGATCAAAACGTGGGCTAGCTGTCTACCTGATGAAGTTCGAGACAAGGACTACGTGATGGATCTATTCGACGCACCAAGGAGGCTGAAGAAGTTGCCAAGTCCCATCGCTTACATGCTCAAAGATGAGCAGAAGGAGGATGATGATCTTCCAAAGCCAGAGTGGGGTGCTGAAAATGCTCCCCCCAAGATTGGCGCTGTTCATCGGCGCCCTCGCGACCCCAAAGTGGGTCTTCACTCTTCTTTCAATGTACAAGTGATATGATTGCTAACAAACTCGTAGGACTCGCCACCACCAGAGCCCACACCGCCTCCTCCACCTACGCCTCCGCCAGCACCCGTAATGCCTACACCACCCTTACCTGCAGCTACAACGCATAGCTACGAGTCATCGAGAAGCTACCCTCTCGCCCAAGCACCAAGTCTCACGCCCATGCCTGCTCCAACACCCCAACAACACCATGTTGCACCTGCCTACACACCCACACATGCGACGCACTATCATTCTCATTCACAGTCACCTGCCCCTCATATTCACCAACAAGCACCTGCCGCGCCAGCCTATCAGTCCATAACACCCCATGTGCCCTTCACCCCACAGCCAACTGCTCCTATGCAGTCCTTCCAGACTCCTCGTCCCGCACCGGGCTATCAGCAGCCTTACGTTCAGCAACCGCCCTCTGGGTACAAAGCTCCTCAGCCAGTGGAAGTTTATGTCCTAAACGATCACGCCAATAGCAGTATTCCGCAAGAGATCCGGGAGCAATTCCAGCGCGATGACAAAGGCCGCGTGCTTTTCTTCACCGCGCCACCGCTGAATGTTGACCAGCCTTTGACTAAGGAGGGTCGCGCCCTGGGCCACTCGGCACGCTATCTCGCCGCCAAAGCGAAGAAAGATGCACTGAAAGGTACGAAGCGGAAGGCTGGCGATGCTGGTGCTGAGGAGCGCGAGGAGACTACCAAGAAGGCGAAGCTTGACGAGGAGAAGCGGTTTAAGTTGGCAGTGTCGGCGCTTGGCACTAAGGCGCTACAAGCTCTTGAGGATCAGCTTGCCATTGCTACTAAGTCAGACTTGGAGGCTTTGTTCAATGGCCGATCTAAGGATGGGGTCTCCAAGGTTCTCGACCAGCTCACTGCCACGCAGAATGATGCTATTCAGGCAAACTTGGAGCGTGAACTTCATATCAGAGAGCGCACGGCCGCGGAGAAATTCCCAGTCTCGGGTATGACGGCGCGGCTGGAGGAGAAGGTTTGAGTTGTTTCGATGTAATGACGAAATATCCTCTTTATTGATTTCTCTACTAGCCTTTTCTTAAACGCTGAGAGCACGGCGTTGGGACTAGGGTAGCTGAGCAGGACATGCCTGCTGGGAATATTCGAATATGCCTTTATTTTAGCAACTCACTATACTTTACGTTTTGGATTTTTGCGTTGATACGCCTTTTCGTTTTCTGGTTGACTGGAACTGACGTTTTCGGCGTAGGACGTGTAGAGCGTTCTGCAAATAAGTGAGCAAGGTACCAACATATTTGTAACCCGACTCAATCAAGTAAAATCAGGCGTGACTTGAAAAAAAACACGGGAGATATATCCTCCCTTTGCTAAAGTGTAGAGGTGGAATGAGGGACACATTTTTCATGGAATACACCAACTAATAAGGGAAGCCTATCGGCATGGTTTTATTTTCGTCAATCTCCGTACATTCATTACCGCAATGCTTTTCTTATCTTCTACACTAATAGTAGCACGGATGTGAGAGGATTAAGATCCTACGTGTACTAACACGTTGCATAGTTTCTCAATCGTCTATCAGCTCTGAAAGAGATGGGATACTGTCAGTGAGATCAACTTGCATGGGAATTTTTACCACCAGCTCATAGCGTCTCCAAGTATCGGGATGCAGCGCGACATCAACACCAAAGTCCTTGGCCTGTTGTAGAATGAAGTATACGTCTGGCCAGCGCTTCTCTGCAGCGCGGAGTGGCGACCTCCAGTCCCCGTGGATATCAGGATCAGCGCCGTGTTTGAGCAGGAAGCGTACTCCAGGGTGGGGGGCGTCACTGCAGCCGATGTAGCCATCTCTTGCTGCGTGCCACAGCGCGGTCACGGGATTTCCTGTCCTTGGCACACCGTCTATGTGTGCTCCGTGTTGAATAAGCACACGGGCAAGGTCGTAGCGGTGGTGGTGTACGGCTAGTGCAAGCGGCGTTGTGGCGTCATAACAGGCTTGATCTAGATCGCTAAGGCTGTCGAAATGGTTTGCATCGATAAGACCGTCGCGAAGAAAGGCACGAAGCATGGAGCGGCTGCCCTTGGTGAACAGCTGATCCATCTCATAAACTCGGAGAGTAAGCTTCTGGTTGAAAGTACCATAGTCCCGGGGCTGTGGCAGTTTCAAAAGTACTCTTTGGTTGTCGATTAGTACCCTGCGCAGAAGGCCTGTATCAAGATATTGCAAGCACTCCATGGTCAGGCGGTGCGATAGCATTTCACGACCCCTTGCTTTGTAGAGCCGGTCAGATATCAAGACTCCGGTCTGCATTTGGCCTTTTCGGATCGCAAATTTGAGCGCATCCCCCAGGTCCATCGTTGTTGTTCGTATTGCAGTTGAAGGGTTGGCCTTGGTTTCTTGGAGGATGTGATCTGCAAGCATCTTAACAGTTTCCACTTGTCCACTCGCTGCCGCCGCCGATAGAGGGTCTGGGAGAGACGAGCCGCTTTTTGTCAGACAGTTTGCTCTAGTAGAGGCCAATTCCAAGAGCAGCTTTACGTTACCGGTCGCGGCGAGAGCAGCAGGTAAATCATCTTCAATCGAAGGATCTGCAATCTCGGAAGAGGTGCGTAGGGAAATTCGCCAGCGTAGTTGTTTCTGGTACACTCCGGAGATCGCATTGGATATATCAAACGTGTACGTCCTGCGTAGCTTGCGTGACTCGGAGTCCTTGAGACGAAGAACAGTCTCTGTAAGGACCTTCAGATGCTTAACTAGTGGGAGAGGGTTTTTTTGGTCTCGTAGAACCTCATGACCTATGATGGTACCGCCGTGTTGAGCGAAAAGCTTCGTGAACCGAGCGTCGTCTCTGGCGGTCGCTACATGTATCGGCTCCCTCGCAGGTAATCGACGTTCCTCTTGAGAATAAGCTACGAGCGGTTGTTTCGCCAAAATTTCATTTTGTATCTCGATAGCGAAGAGTCCTGTATATGTCAGCTCATGTTGCGTAGTCTGGGTTGGATGGCGGCGTACTGCATACAAGCCGGTAGTCTGCGACGTAGAGTGGGCCCACGTCCCTAACCAGGTACCTAACAACACACTGGAATAGTTCCACGGGCAGGTCAAAAAGCTCCATGGCAGCTCAGACTTTGGTGCTTGCAGTGCGTGGTATCCAGAACGGAGATGTGGAGTCGGTGTCGATCGATGCGGAGGCGTAAAAAAGCGGGGCCGCTTAGACGCATGGCATTTGCTGGTGCATACTGAGGGTGAGGATTCCGCGCAATGATTTCCTGATATTAACACTCAAAGTACCCCCGCCAGAGAACCCGCGGGAGATCAATAAATCAACACTGGGAGTAAGCGGGTTTAAATATTCTTTCCTGATCTTGAAATGATCACAAGAATAGCCCATACGAAAACTGCAGTCAAGAAATGCATAGACTCAAGTTCGTGTAGCTCTTTAAGAGTTTCTTTAGGTATAGACAGCTTTGAACTTGATTCAAAATGAGGAGAAGTAAAGGCTTCTCATGCATTAGATCAGGCTAAGAGATGTGGACATGTACTAGAACTGTTCAAGGTCAATGTTAATTAGATATAGAATCATCGCCAGACCAATTCCTGAAGCGTATAAGATAATTTTAGACTGTTAGATGATGAGCCATTGTGGGCTGCCGAAAGAATGCTGTTGAAAACATAGTGACCTTTTGCCAGACCTCGTCATTCTTGAGCCCGTGTGAGAGAACAAATGACATTGAATCGCTGCTTGAGTGCTGTGAGATATTTATCGGTTCAAGTCTTGAAAGAATGAGTCCTATACCTGGATTGTCCATGTCTTGCCTTTGTAAGGCACTTCGTGCACCAACTCAACTGCCTCCTCGATCGATGGTGATAGCTCCTCACTCCCATAGCAATCCCCATGCTTCTCCCCGAGACTCTATGTGATCCATATTGCACCCCCAGATACCTGGATGCACTGCGACTTCATGTCGTTTGTGTAAAGCCGTTTCCAAGAGATCTTTTTATTTATTCCACGAGGCCGCAGCATGAACTGGAGACAATCTATCAACTCTTTCGGAGAAAAGAAGATCAGCTTTATGGTTAGGCAAAAACTGGACGCCTTCGATATCTCCTTTGTCAGCGACATGCTAGAGCGCGACCGTCTCGACCATCCTGGAAGAATCAATGTGATCACAAACATCTCCGCACTCAAAGTACTTTCACAGAACCAGCGATAGCTCAACTAGGGCGTAGGCGCTTTGGAAATCCTCTTAAGAGCGCCATTTGTCCATCTCCTCTCTCGCGAGAGCTGTTGAGCAGCATAGGTTGGGGAGCGCCGTTGACATCTGCGCCATGGACAAGTAGAACGTGGGCAAGGTCGTACCGACTCTCGTCCAGGGCTATTGCAAGCGGGGTCTTCTTCGAGAGTAGAATGCCTTCAAATTGGCCATGCACACTGCAACTTCCAGCTTAAGGTCTGCCGCCGGACTGCAAGAGCAAAGCGGGTGTATAGCATTAGCCCTACAATTACAATGCAGGACCTCATCTTTGAAAACGACCTAGTCGACGTCCTGCTCCGTTGTGCGCAATATAGAATAGTTTACATTGAATGTAGAAAGAGACCATGATTAGATCATGGATAGTGAGGGTGAATCTTGATTGGTGATGAGGTTGTCAATATTTAGCTATGTTCATGGTCCCTGCATTGAATTAACCACTTTAGTATGGCGCCTAGGCGAACCTTGGAACGCGAGGCCCCAGGGGCGCGTAAAGCTGCTTTCCACTCTCGACAACTCCATTCCTAATCTATGTATCAGAAAATGTGATACAGTAGAACAATCACATGACTAGCAAATAGTCCATTCCCTCGACCGCAAACCGCCACGCCTTAGAAGAAAAACCCACGCGCTCTCTGCTTACCGCGCAATTGCAGGATGGCATCCTCATACATTCCACCTGCATACAACATTGAATCTCAACACAACGGCACCGCACATCTCGCCATCAAGAACACCTTTGTTCGCCGTTTCTTAACGCGACTAGCGTTGCATACTGTGGCGAAATTCCATTCGTGGGATGGCCTTTGCGTCCCGATCTCGAAACACATAATTGTTAAGACTGGGCGTCGAGTTCACCTCACGGAAGGTGCAACTTTGCAATACCTAGCTGAAAACACTACTATTCCGGTTCCAAAAGTCTATTGCTCCTTTCTACACAAGAATAGAGCATACATTGTTATGGAGAGGATCCAAGGTGAAGAACTACCAATCGCCTGGAAAAGCATGTCCGAAGAATCAGTCGAGGGTATTTTCGGGCAGCTCAAAAAGATCTTTCAGGAGTTGCGCTCGCTGACACCTCCACCGGGTACGGGCGTGGAAAGCTGTGTCGGGGGATCCTTGTATGACTCTCGCATACCTCGTGGAAACCCGCGTTTTGGTCCGTTTAAGACAATTCAAGCATTTCACTTCTGGCTGAGACGAGATTTGAAACCTGAGGATCTAAAAGATCGGGAAAAAGACCAAGATTGGCACGACCTCCAGGACATGATGAGCAAGCAGGATGGGCCATGGCCTCCACCAGTGTTTACACATGGCGATTTAAATCCCTTCAATATTCTTGTTTGTGGGGGTAAGGTGGTTGGAATAATTGACTGGGAGTTCTCGGGATGGTATCCGCATTATTGGGAATATACATCAGCCTGGTATGGCAATGTAACAAGAACGGAATGGCAGGGCATGATCATTAAGCTTCTTAATCGACCATGTCCTGAAGAGATCAAGATGGAAGAAGTTCGCAATAAATGGTGGGGTGAGTAATCCCCCATTGAGTGACACTTGATGCGCTGTTGCTTTAGGGGGATTTTCACACTACGCGTATTACCGCTGATAAAAGACATGACTACGACGCCAATGCGCTATACAATTACATGTCAGTGGCCGTACATCTGCGACGTGTCGCAATTCGTGCTCCTACGATATACTCTCTCTATTCTCGATCATATCCCAGGTTGGCTTCGGTTTCAACATATCCGCAGCAGACCGATAGCGACCTTGAGCAGTCTTGTCTCCCACGTACTGTCTTGCAAACGCCTCGATCTTCTGCCAATCTAGCTCAGCAGTGCCAACACACTTACCATCCTTCGAAATCTCAGCCAGCGCGCTCGCGATCCAAGAGCGGCATCTCCAGTTTGAATCGCCTTGTACGACTGGAAGCTCGCGAATAAGGGCAATGAGACGCTTCTCATCTTCGATTTTGGCAATGAGAATGCGCGCCAAAAGACTGTTGGTCGCTCGGACATTCTCTAATGGAATTTCTTCATAGACCCAGCCGAAAGGAGAGTTTTTGACGTGGTAACGTGCGCCTGGTATTACGTCTTTGCCCTCTACCTTAGGTCCGATCAGGAAGCCCCAGTGGTACCTAAAAAGGTCAACATGCATTAAGAAGAAGTTGAAATTGCAAATCACTCACTTGCGTTCCTCGTTGTTTACGACGCCGCTAGGATATAAAGCTATATACAACCGACTTTTGTTGGAAGGCATTCTTATTGTGGTGGAAACCCGGAAAAATACGGAAACGTAAAGTGAAGTTTACGCGCAGAACGGAGTCGTGACAATGGGTAGTGATAGCGCAAAATGGACAGTTGGGCAAATCGATTCACAGGCGAAGTATGAATATTCGACTAGCACAAGAGAATGGTGTTGTAGGTAGCATGCTAAATCTTTTCCTGTTTATATAACCTTTTTAAGTACTTTTTAATAGAAACAGAGCGAGCGACATATGCATTGTCGCTGTAGAGTTTGGAAATAACATACAATATCTATTTTGATTGGCTTAGTGGCTTTCAAATTGTACGGCTACGCCGCATCCTGGGCGCTTCTGTTATCTGATTATATCTCTAACAACACCACACAAGCCAGAATGCACCGCAGCGATAAGTGCGAGCGCTATCCGTTACAGTATCTAGAGCCAGGATCGAATGGATATCCAGTCTTGTAATGAAATGGACTACGTTGAATAGAGCACGAGATGGTTTGGGGAAAGGACTTGGCGGTGGGGACTGTGTCATGGATAGTAAAACCAATAACTCAACAGTTGCTCACATTGAAATCATCAGCGTTAGTCTTAAACTAAGCTGGCTTGGAGCTCTTTGTTCCAGGCTGGAAGTCCTAAAAGTAGGCAGGGTAGTAGTATCACTGCAGTACCGTCAAACTAAGGAACATTGTTATCTTCGATTACAAGTATAAGAATTTCACGATTAGACATGAAGTGACTCTCTAACTCAACTAAAACTTGCAGAACCTATCTAGGAAGGGAAAATCTGGCTTTGCATCAACTTATATACCCACAAGGAGCTCGTCGAGCATGATCTTTATCGCCGAGTCTTCTGTATCTGCTAGTGACGTTGCTATAGAAGGCACTGTCAACTTGTAGTAGTTTCGGGACTGGAAGCGATTAGGGATGACTTTTACAGCTTCGAGTTCCTCTGTGGAGAAGTTTGCTCGTGACTCTTTCACTAGCAATTTTTCTTTGTGTTCTCCTGGCTAGCCAGGCGGTGGCGCTTCTACCTCGTCGGTTATAGCGTGGATGGGTATAATCAAATCGATAGATTCAGTGTTATAGCACACAGGAAATGCAGAATGAAACAAGTTACTTTAGCCGTACTTGGCGATGGTAATTGAGCGCGGTCTGTGCATGTCTATGATTGTTTTCTAGGTATGTATGATTTCTGACTGTCTCACCCGGCGGTACCCGAAAGCAAAAGACTCGTCCATACAGCACCTGGGAGACAAAGATCATACTACACGCTATTCTAAAATCACTCGTGGCTTTGCCCCTCCCTTGCTAAACAAAAAAACATTGTAGAAGTGGAGTGCCGTCATTCTTGACCCTGAGTTTCTGGCTTTTGTAATACCCGTCTTGGAGTCACGAAACGCACTCTGAGACGAGACATTCTGTTTCTTTGTACTCTGTGTCTTCAGGCATTGGGGCTAAATTCTAAAAATTAGAAGCTATATTTTAAGATCAATGGTCATGATAGAGCAAGGAGGAAGATAAAGTCATAGTTTGCAAGCTGGGTTGATATTCATACACAGACTCTATTGAGAACGAGACGTTAGCTTTTTTGAAAAGACTTAGTCTCAGATCTCTCGCAATCCCTACAAGAAAGTGAACAAGTGCCTTCATACCTATAGTATGGTGTCAGCGAATACAGGCCAGGTTTCCACAGTTCAAGATACTACAAACCTCAAAATTATCCATAGGACCAACCACGCCTCCAAAAGTGACCTGAATTACCTGATGGCCCCAACAAATGCCAACAATCTTCTGTGTTGGATACTTGGCCACTGTTGTTCTCAAGAATTCTTGCATGTTCAGCACCCAAGGAACATCCTTCGCCGTGGCGTCTGCGCTGCCGCCGCTCAGAACGATCAAGTCATATTGAGCTGGCTCGGGGTATATCTGGGCTTCTATTGGATCAAAGAAGTCGACTTGCGCGCTAGGGCAGGCGCAGCTGATGCGTTCTTGAAAGGCAGCGCTGAAGGCGTCGTCAAGCGCTGATATGCTGTTAACCAGCACTGCTGCTTTGAAGGTCGTCGAAGCCGTCATGGTGATGAGAGTGCAGGGTGTTTGGAGGCGTGGTGTATTAGTGATTAAGGACTCCTTAACATTATACATGTAAGTTAAGATTGATAAGCCGCCGTCGTTGTGGCCTTTTCGGCGTAGACGACGCTAGCGCCTTCAGTTGACGGCTGCCTTGATCCAAAGTACCGACCAGGTGGCAATCTTGCATGACAATGCGCGCCACAATCGCCACAAGGCTAACAGTGACTTCTCGCTCTTGTAGTGACATTCAAAAGCCTAAATAAAGCCAGTCTAATAGCTAAAAGGCTATTAAGGGCCTAGCGCAGTACTGCATAGCGTAAGATTATATTCTTGTATAGAAGAAGGGGACACTGAACTAGGCGCGTAGGCGTTGACGCTACTGTAAATTTTATAACTATAAGGACAAGAGCAATCTAGTGCATAGAACTATATCAATATAAGACTATCCGTTGCCCTAATGCGCGGAGAAGATAAGAGTCGCTTGAATTTGAAGTACTTATAGTTTGTCTTGCCACCCAGGGACAGGCATTAGATGCTTCCTTTGTTTGGTAAACGATGAGCATTATACTACGTTGTTCAGATTCGCGCTACACAACAAATTTCTCCTCCCTCAAAGTACATTTCCAGAATAACGAGAGGTTGACAGGTGGTTTTACCAGGTTCGGCTTTTTTAGAACAACCTTCAGTGTTTTTGTCTATTTTAGTAGCCTCGGGCAAGCTCTGTTCGTCGTCTACGCGGCATAGATTACTAACATGTCGGAGATTGCGAGTGAAAAATTAAGTGCACCTTTGCTTAAGAAGCAGGACATCGAAAAGGAGTAAAGAATTGATTTTTCCGGATAAAAATTAAGGAAACAGCAACGACACTAAAATACAACACTGGAATCGTTTTGCATAGAAACGTCCGACTGATCAAAACAACACAAACAAGACACCGTACCCCAACGATTGATAAGAGAAAAAACAAGCCCAACACATTCCTCACGTTCATTCCATCACCTACTTAGTACCTCAGCCCCGTCATAATTTACAACCCCCTCTTAGATTTAGAAAGACCCGCGTCGATTCTCCGGTGCCTTCGGAGATTTTGGATTAGCTGAAGCGGCTTGTTGCTTAGGCGAAGCCTTTGGCGGAGTTCGCGATGACTTCTTCAGGGTCGTACTCTTTGAAATGAGGCTTCTTGTCGTGGTGTGAGTCTTTCGACTCTTTAAATTTGTGACGGGGCTTTTGATAGGACTCCTTTCTAGCAACGCCGGAGCTGGCGTATCTGTTGAGGAAGTGTCAGAAGGCGGTGGAGAAGGAGCTTTCTTCTTCAATGTCTTCTTGGTATTGGCCGTGTTCTTCGTCACACGTCCAGACCTGGTCTTGTGGAGTGTGTCGTTGCCTGCATCTTCCGTAGCGGCTTTCTTTTGAGTAGGGTCGGCCTTCTTAGCAACCTTCTTAGTAGCAGGGGCAGCCTTCTTAGTGGCCTTTTTAGGGGCTTTCTTAGTAGATTTCTTGGTAGCAGGAGCAGCCTTCTTAGCAGCAGGGGCCGCCTTCTTCTTGGGCCTGCTCTTCTTGGCGGTGCCTTTCTCGCGATCGCCAGCAGCTTCAGCAAGTCTTGTTTCGTTCAAGCTATCATACGTAGTCTTCCTATTGTCGCGACGTGGACGATCAGCAGCGGGCATTATGGCGGTAATGACAATGTTGAAGGCGGTGTTTGTTTAAGGCAAGGGATGATGACAAGATGACTGTTGCGTTCCGTAACCTTCTGGATGATTGAAGTATGAGAAGAAATCTGCAGCGTTTACCATTTATGCGGTGCAGGGAGTGACTTAAATAAACGTGAATCGAGTAGGAGTCAAGTGGCCGAATGCAGGAGAAGTGGCTACGAACAAAGCCACGTGAAAGAGGCGTTTGTATAAGACAAAGGCACACATGACCAGAGGGCGACTGCTTTGTCTTCCAAAATATGAGGACTGCATAATGTAGTGGTGGGCAAGTTGGCTGGTATCTCTTTGTCTTCGAAGTTGGGGACTTCGCACATTTCCGGGTATTAGCTTGGCGATAGTGCGAGCGCGTGGTTGCACCGGTAAATAGAAACAAATGGGTATTGAGCATATACTAGCAGATGAAGATACACAATGTAATGCTTCGTAAGCGCTTTCCGTCCAAACCGTCGATGCGGTATAAGCTGCTCAGCAGCTCCAATTCATGGCCAGATTTTCACAACGCTGTTGAAATCGCTGCCTGATCGTTACGCTTATAGTAAAGATACGCCGAAATATGTACAAAGATAAATAGCGCTAGCCGGCAAAAGCAAATCGCGCAAGACTAAACATGGGCTTGCGAGGCGAACACTCGCTTTCTGCTTCGCTGTCTGGCACAATCAAATCTTCACTTCCCTTCAACGATGATCTTCTCCTCTTCGCAGGAGTCATCTGAGGCGGCGAGCTGGCAGCAACGATGACTTCCGCTTCCATAGCTGCCCAAGCGGAGTCCTCCAGCTCTGTTCGATCATCTGCGGGAGGAGGTGATCCTGGAATCATGGTATTCTCAGACAAAGTCTTTGTGTTGGAGTTCATGGCAGGGGGCGAGGGTGCCCATGTTTCAGTGTGGCGTCTGTGTAGGTTGGCATTTGCTGCTCGTGGTATATTTGACTGTGACGAAGACGTCGCCGCGGGTTTATATGTGAACTTGGACCGTAATCCAGTCATCTGAGATGAGATTGCAGCGCTGAACACTGTCTCAGGCTCTGGACTACCTTGCGATGAGGCAGGTGTGACTGTGCCAGTAGTCTCTTGAGACTGCACGGTGCTACCTCGTGAAAATACCGTCGATTGGGATCCACTCTTCACGCTTAACTGTATATCGCTAAAGACCCTGATCTTCTTCTTCGGCTGGTAGGCAGCTTCTTCCAGATCTGCCACTTCCGCTAGGGCTTCCTGGATCGAGTCATCGGAGTAAAGTTCGAAATTCTGGTCCGTTTTCCTTCTGCTCTTCTTTGTCTGACGCAGCGATGGGCTTGGCTCGGGCAGTGTCGGTGCAAAGAATTGGCTACGCACAACACCCTCCCCGCCCGCGGCTGGAGTGTCGAAGACAGAGTCAGAGCAGAGGCGTTGTCTCTTAGATGGGTTCGGAACTGATCGCCTGCCTCCTGCTGGATCTGAAATGGTTCGCCTCCCAGGTTGCGGTGCCGTACTTGGGACCAACGGTTGCTGTTGCAGTCTTGAGAGCGGCGCCGGTATTGCTGCCCATGCACTTGTGTTGCGCTGCTGTTCTAGTAGGGCTTGCTGACTTGGCGATGGCGTGAAGCTATTGGGATCCAACTCGGCTAAAGGTGTACGCTTGGGCTTGAAGAAAGAATCAATGGGCTTCGACGCTTTGGAATCAGGGGTTTGAGCGACTGCCGAGGCCGTCCGAGGTTGAATGAGCGGCTTGTCGGCTAATCTAGTCTTGTTAGTGGCCGTCATGGGGAGCTTCGTGCGTGGATACAAGTCGCCTCGTGCTACACCCATGGCAACAAGTGCTGAAACTTCTTCTCCCAGGTATGGCATGTCGCCTATGTCGACTCCATCCTCAAGCGGTGTCAAGTTGACCAGCTGTTTCGAGACTGGACAAAAGACCCATTGGTATAAAAATGTCTTCTCTGCCTGTTCAAAGGAAGCCGTGAAGCCAGGAGGTACCTTCAACTTCCCATCGAATAGAGCAGCCTTGATAAGACGATCAACAGTTTTGTGCTTTCGTAGCATCCGGTGAGCGGTCTTAAGACCCAA
Source organism: Cucurbitaria berberidis CBS 394.84 (assembly GCF_010015615.1). Lineage (NCBI taxonomy): Eukaryota > Fungi > Ascomycota > Dothideomycetes > Pleosporales > Cucurbitariaceae > Cucurbitaria > Cucurbitaria berberidis. The sequence goes on from NW_024468938.1 coordinate 2,651,424, forward strand.
ACCACCGATACCAGGGAAGTAATCGCAGCCGCTAAGAATTGCCATTCTTCTGAAGTCGGCATCGGACCAGCCTACAAAGCTGACCTCTCTGCAGGCAGTGAAGTGGTTTCGATTGACCTCAATACAGTCTCCGTACTTGTCGAGCTTCGTGATCAGGCACTTGACACCGAAGACCAGAAGATCTGAATCTTCGGATAGGACGCCGTTGATGATGCCCTTGCGCTCCAAGTAGCAAAGTTGAGAGTCGGCCTCGTATGGGGCGACAACGTATTGAATATTGTGGTGTTTCAGTTCCTCGATCACCATTCGGGCCATTTCGGGTGTCACATCCACGGACTTCTGGAGTTCGAGATGCGCTTGAGATGTCTTGCCAACTTTTAACAGCTCCAAGCCCATCCTCTTGCTTTCCTTCCGTCTCTCTCGTCTCTCTTTCTCCGTGCCAGCCTTACTCGGTAAGTTGTCTCCATCGAAAACGAGATAGGGTGTAATGCCGAAGTGGATGAGCATGCGAACGCGATTCATAACGAAATCGACGAATCTAGTAGCATGTCAGTGAGATCCTTGAGGTATTCGGCGTAGGGTAAAGTACTTCGTTGTCGGTTGGTCCAGCGCCAGATCAATGGCACAGGCAGCCGTGCCTCGGTGTAGCCAGCCATAAGTGTCTACGCCAATTGTCTGGCCGGCGTATTTCTTGAGACTGCATGGCTTTTGGATCGACTTGAGCAGCGGTAGAAGTCCTGTCCTACAATTAGTTTGGAATGGGGCACAGTGGTGGAGTACGCACCGGTGATGCCCATCTTGACCACTTTGCCGCGCACGCGTCGAGCCCAAACAACGACTGTATTGTGGCCGCTACTGTTTCATACTGCGTCGGCACGTCAATAGTAGTAAAAGGAAAGCTCCTCTATGTCTGAGTAGTATTCAACCCCGGAAGGAGGTCGCTGTCGCCAGTTACCTAGGTAAACGTTCTCGATATTAGTAGCATTCGGCGCGTAGAACGCGCCCCGCTAGAATGCCGCTAGGCTGGATTTGTATTTTAGCGCCGATTCCAAACTCCGACCCCCGACGAATATCTCAAAATTTCGTGCACAGAAACTACGCCAACATCCAACATATTACAGTCAAAATGGTCAGCAATCGCCTGAATAAGGTGCACAAGCAAATCACGAAGAAGAAGGGCAAAACTCCAAACCTGCACGAAAACAGTCGGGACACCCAACGCCTACAACGAGCAGCTGGTAGAGACGACAAGATCAACCGCGTGAGCAGACTACGAGAGAAGCAAAACCGCCCATATCGTATGACTAAAAATTCTGAACCTATGCCGTCTTCGTACTGATTTATTTCAGTATTGAGGATCAAGTCCTTCCAATCTTTCACAACAGAGCATGAATCACCTCTCAGCGTCTCAGAACTCCAGGCCATGATCGAGGACTACCTAGGTCGCGATGATGAAGAATTAGCCAAATTGAAAGCGGATCGCCGTCCAGGCCGGCCACCAATGACCCGTCAAACCCTCCTAGAGCAGAACCAGGCTGTTGAGCAGGGCGAGTATGCCTCCGGATTCTGGGTGCCTGACCTTGAGGATGCCGAAAATCTACGTAAATTAAAGGAATGGAGCGGCCAATGGGCTAACCTAGCTACCCTCAAGTTCGCCAGGATCTCCAAGGAGGGTCTCAAGCGAGAGTCAAGCTTTCCGCCAAAAGGCATGTCGTAAGAGATGGAAGATTGTATGCTTGTTTGGGTTGGAGACAGCGAGTACAGTGCGTGGGATGGAGTGAACAGTTGCGTGCAACGCGGAGGTCACCTTTCAGCACACCTGTCATTTGCACGCTGGCTAGTGTCTGCCTCCATTTTGGGTCGGACCTATCACACTTCTTCTGGATTATTGCTACGCCTCTCCGATTGAGATCCGGGTCTATCTACACAGCCAAGCAACCCATCACAAGCACGTAGGTGTACATTCGCGCTCCACGGAATCTGTCGGAGCCCACATGAATTGCAACTCTCGTACACGGCAGAGTGTTCAAGACGTGGAAGCGGGCTAAATCCCCGCCTGGGTTTTCCGCAGCTGTAATGCGAGCAACACTGTCCAGTCTCAATTTAACGGAGCCTTGATTTCCCAGATTCTCTGAAACCCCGTATTCAGCGCGGCAATTTTGTATGAGGTCGGAAAGACGATGAATGCACGGACTTGCCAGGGAGTAGAAGATGTTGGAAATGAACGCTATATCTTAAAAAAAGTAACGTTCATGAAGCAGGGCTTGCGCAAGAAATTTGAGAGCATCTCGATATATCGTAACAGCTAAACAGAAAATAGCGTTTGCATACACTAGCACTTCATCTTAATCCCCCTCCTCTTCTCGTTTTCTCTCCACTCAAACATGAGCTGAACAGCCATATAAAGCGCAGCACAACTCGTCGCCATGAACACCCAGCCGTCCCACGTCCCAATAATCCCCTTCAACAACTCGCCCAGACCATCCAAGCCCAGCGCAAAGCCCACAAGATTCGCTGCCATGAGCATCAGGATTTCGCCAACAGCACCCACGCCGCAGAGCCAGCGATACGCGTCGGGTCGATCCTTCCACTTGCGCGCTGGGAAAATGTACGAAGCGATGATCTCAGGGAGAACGAAGAGTGTGACGAGCCAACCCCACATGAGGAGGCGAAGTTGGATATCATGCCATATGGCGATAAAGGTGAAGACGATCAGATAATTTCCCACTGCTCTCGCCTTGCCCCAGATACCTGGCATCGCGCTGCCACCGAGCGGAATGTACAAGTAGCGCAAACTCCACTTGTTGAAGCTACGATGCCATCCGCGCCAGAAGTGCATGACGCTGTAATTATTCGACATGCAGCGGACCATGTTCTCTGGGGGGTCGATACCATCCAGTAGTGCCCAGAGGCGGAAGAAGCGCCACGGAATGAGAAGCTTGAGCCATATGTGCTTGAGATTGAAGAAGCCAAGCATGCTGAGCTGCGCGGGCGTGTACTGGGACCAGGCAGGCTTGGCGTGGAAGATGGCGACCATGTACATGTAGTGAATCATGATTTCCATGGTTAGTAAAACGACGATGAATCGTATGGCGTACATTGTTGTGCGTTTGCTGGTGATGCTATGTGGGCGGTAGCGTTGCTGGCAGATGTAGTCGTTGAATGTGACGACAGGGCCCGCGAGGTATAGTGGCGAGTACAGGGCATACGCGAAGTAGTTGCGGAAGCTATAGTCGCTTGGTTTAGCAGGGATGGTAACGCGGTCGCGCTCAGAGAGGTTAGAGGGGTCGAGTTGCTTCTTCTTAACGTTATTAGCTCGATCGGTGGACTAGGAGTAGGGGTAGTTACTTCGAGAGGACTATTGGCTCGCGAATTTAGACTCCAGTAGTAGTCGAGATTGAAGCTGATGAGTCGTAGGATGGTGAACTTGAAGAGCACTTCCCAGCGAGGCATGAGGCCGCCGTAGCTGTCGAGCGTATGACCGAAATTCCTTGTCGGTTGTTCCTTCTCTGATGATGGGGACGAGAGAAAGGCGCTGAAAATGGCATTGTACGAGTAGCCGGTGCTGAACTCGTTGGCGAACAAGGTACCGACGTTGAAGATCCATGTGGCGGCCGGTATATGTTCCTTCGGCAACTTCGTGACGATACAGTAGTTCGCATATAGTATTCCAAGAATCTTGAATGTGGAAAAGCCGTGCAAAGCAGTAAGGAAGACACCAGCAAACAGTACATCAAACGAGATGCGCTGGTTCAACCGGGCATCTGCTGCTGCGGAGGCAGTCAAGCCCATAGTGAGGCTACCATTACCCGCAGAAGGACGTACGTGCGTATATGTGTCCGCTCTCCAGAACGCGTCGTAGGCCTTCCGTAGCATTGGATGCAGTAAAACCACAATGAAGAGATACAACATGTTTGAACGGAATCCAGAGTATTGAGAGTCTGAGTTGTCCTACGCGTGTTGAGCATGTAGTTTGTGACAGTAGAAGAGGACAACATACGACTTTCCGGCCAGGTATCCAACCATCATCTAGCAAGTGAGAAAACCTTGAGTAATTCGGATGTGACTCTGAAAAACAATTAACAATTGATTCCCTGCTGCTGTGTAATTGGACAAACCTTTCGATACATCCAGCACCAACTTGAACATAAGGGCCACGGCTATCAGAACGGCCACGGAGTAGAAGTAAAACTCCGCTGTGTTCCATCGTGGCGGTTGTATATTGTCTCCTACATCCTTGCTCTTGCCTTTTCCATTCTGCACCGGCAAGGGCCCTGCTGGGTCGAGTTTGGCTTCCTCGAGGGCTTCCTTCGGGGGTGTCGTGGCCGGCACTACGAAGCGGGTGTCGAGGGTGTCGAGGGAGTATAGCTGGCGGAAGAATCTGAGCGCCATTGTGTTTCCAAGTCTATCTCGTCATCTTTCAGACATCCAAATGTCTATATAGCGCTCGGATGTGGGTGTGCGGCTTGGACGCGGGAGCGGCAGGTGCGGTGGTGAAGGAGAGCTCCGCAACCTCAACTTTTGAGGTTCGCGTCCTTGCGATAGCCTTCCTTCAACATCCACGCCCACCCCACGTTCACTGGCCCGAAACTACCTTGTCTGCTCACCAATACGCGTCAATTGAATCGCTGCACTACCGGTAGACCGCTGTGAAGCTTTGCGCATTGCGATACGACGCGCGATGAACATTCCCAATTCGTCAACCGCACCAGCAGCGGGCGAGTACGCTGGAGGTATGTATAGCTCGGAGAGCTTCACGATGCGCGCAAACTGACCTGCATGCAGACGAGGTCTCCGCGATCGTTCTCGACCCCGGATACTCGACTGTACGCGCGGGGTTCGCGGGCGAAGACGTCCCCAAATCAGTCTGCCCTTCCTTCTACGGCCTGACCGACGAAGGCAAATATCTCTTCGGCGAGAATGCAATCCATGCGCCTGTCGGGAATGTCAACATCAAGAACTACTGGGGCTCAGATGGCATAGTAGAAGACTGGGACACGGCGACGAAGCTCTGGGAGTATGCCATCACCAGTCGGCTTACGGGCGCGAGACCTGGAGACCCTGCAAAGAACGGGCTAAATGATGGCGCTGATGCGAACGGGGACGCCATGGATATGGACATTGATGCGATAGAGAACAACGAGAAGCCGCTAGAAGACAGCCCGTTGCTCGTCACTGAACCGGGTTGGAACAGCGCGAAAGCGCGGGAAAAGTACATCGAGATCGCAATGGAGGACTGGGGCACGCCAGCCTTCTTCCTGCAAAAGACAGGTGTCCTGGCTGCCTTCGCGTCAGGCAAAGCGTCGGGCATCATCATCGATGTCGGCGCATCACATACCAGCGTTACGCCAGTGCTAGACGGCATGGTGCTGCGCAAAGGCGTGCAAAAGTCTCCCTTAGCAGGCAACTTTGTCTCGTCCCAAATCCGCCAAACATTCAAGCAGGCGACCCCCGAGATCCCACTCACACCACACTACCTGGTGCAATCCAAAACCCAAGTTGACGCCGGCGCCCCCGCACAAGCAACCTACAAATCTTTCTCCAGCAACCCACCTACAGACTCGTTCCGGCTCAACGAAGAAGACCGCATCCTAACCGAGTTCAAAGAGTCTGTTGTAGAAGTCTGGCCAGGACCCGGCCGCTTCACAAACGGCACCAACGAAGAGCTCGCCAAGAACATGCCCGGCAGACCCTTCGAGATGCCAGACGGCTGGAACCAAGTCTTTGGACCAGAACGCTTCCGCGCGGCGGAGGGGCTATTCGATGCATCTGCCGCACTGACGAGCGAGACCAACCCGCGGCCAAAGGATGAGCAGACCATCCCCAGACTGGTGCAGGCGGCGGTGCAGCAGGTCGATGCTGATCAGCGGCCCATGCTGCTCTCTAATATCGTTGTCACGGGCGGTTCGACATTACTATACAAGTTCAACGAGCGTCTCAACTACGAGATCAACAACATCTACCCGTCTACTCGCAACAAGCTCATCGCGCCGGGCAGTGTAGTGGAAAGAAAATACGCAGCTTGGATTGGAGGTAGTATACTCGCCAGCCTGGGCAGTTTCCACCAGCTGTGGATTTCAAAGAAGGAGTATGAGGAGCATGGAGCTGGTATCGTAGAGAAGCGGTGTCGGTGAGCAAATTATACGTAGAAGGAGCTTGCAACTGGGAAGTTCTGGGCTAAGTTAGGGGTTCTGTTGCGGGTGAAGAGGAGTATGTGCGTCTAATGGCGTTTTTTGGACAAAAGGCTTTGTGAGAGTAGAGACAGAGTTTGAAGGCTAGTAATGATTTTATTCGTGTTCAAATGTTTGACCTTTCTGAGTGAATCGATGTTGATGTAAAATGGTCAATTTGAAGGACTTCACCGTGTGCATCAAGTTCACGTTACGAGCCAGCTCTTCAGCGGAGAAAAAGGACAAGTTCATAGCTCTTGGTGGTCATGATCGTGTTGCCTCTATCTAATCGGCTACCGTGGATGGGCCATAATGGACCTCTGATCCGGGTTATAGTACATGTCTTCATGCCCGTAACGCCTATGCGAATTCTTGCCCGACAGCTCTTCAAGTATCGATATCCATCGTCTCTGCGGTTGCCGTAACGTCTTCGTCCTTCAGCTCGTGCACTGTGACATACTTGCTAATCTCCTCCTTGGTGATGACCTTTTCGTTCAGCACCGCTGTGGTGCCCCGCTGGAAGCGGTAATTCCGCTGCTTGGGCCGCCTGGTGTTGGGCGTCTTGAAGTTCCTCAGGAGCGTCGTCTTCTCCTCGGTAATGACGGCGACGTCGACGTTGCTGCCAGACCCCAGATCGTTCCAGATACCCGCCTCAATCGCATTTGCACACAAGGCCACGGCCTCATCCCGGCTCAAATTGCCCTTCCATTGCGTCTCAAAAACGGACATGGCAGCCAGACTACCCGACCCCATTGTCACGTAGGGAAGCTTGTCGGTGGAGCCGTGGGCGTGCACGGTGAAGAGGTGGGCGCCCGTGGGGTCCACGCCGGCGACGACAAGGTAAGCGCCAATGTGGCCTTGATGGCGGAAGAGGTGCTGCTTCAGCATGGTCATGCAGGTGACTACGCGTGGCGTGCGGCCGGTGGAGAGGGCGTGCAGTTCGAGGTTCGACGAGATGATGGCGGTGGTGAATTCCGTGTCTGCGGCGGTGCCGGCGCCGGCGCACCAGATATGGGGGGAGATGTAGTGGAGTTTCTCGCAGTTCTAGCCATGTTGTCAGATATGTAAGTAGGTGTTTGGTGGAGCGTCGCGGAGCCCATGGCGGGGAGTGGGTGAGGTGAGGGCGACGTACCTTGTCCGCTACTATAGGACCGCTGGTGGCTCGGGTATCTGCTGCGATCACGACGCCGCCATCGAAGAGACATCCCACAATGGTCGTTCCTGTGCTAGTCGCCTTGGGTAGTGGGACACCCTGGGCGTGGAGCGCCGCATTGCGGTTGTGGTGGGAGAAGTCGAAGCCGCCCATGGTGACGCGGAGAGACGGGTTTGTGCCTGCGTGATTGTGCGTTGTAGTTTGACGGTGCTGTGCAGTACAGGTGGCTTGCAGCTTCTTGGAGCGGTGAAGGTCGACGGGGTGTGGTATAAACCTAGGATTCAAGACGGCGATGGTGAGGTTGCGTAGCTGTCGTGCCTGGAGCTGGAGCTGGAGCTTAGCGCCTTGGTACGATCCGAGCTCGCAACTTTCTTTGGGGAGCTGCAACAACAAAGGTCGCGCCGTGTGAAAGTTGTCGTCGCCTACATGCTTGTCGCTCTATGACATAAGAGCGCCAGGCCCTCCTTCTAGGCCACCATTCTCAATAAAAGCTTCGAGCTCTTCCGCCCCAGTCCACCCCGGGCTTCACGCTCGTTTTCGTCCACCCCGTCTCCGATCCTACACTCGCGCTCCAGTGCCGATGATATAGCAAAGACGCTGTACCGCAAAACATCCCAGCGCGAGATCCGACCGAGCTTCCTACGCGCGAGAACCTCATCCGCCTTCACCATGTCTACGGGCAACGCGCCGACAGTCGAGGCTGGACCAGAAGTTGCCGATATAGAAACAGAGGTAGCTTACCAGTTGCTAGCACTAGCAATCCTAACACTGGCCAGCGCTAACGTATATACAGCATCTAGGATTTAAAGCTCTCAGCCAGGGTGGAGCAGGTCCCAAGAAGGTCAAGATCCTCCCCGAGCCATGGCCTACCGACAACGTGCCTCCTGCCTCAGCGACGCTTCTCTCAATAGCCTCCAAACCCGGCTTCCTCGCAGCCGCCGGGCCCGGCCTCCTCGTCGTGACCACAATCGACAAGGTGCGCAAAGCATTTGAAGAGCAGGCTGGCGAAGGCGATGTCGTCTCAGACTTTACCCCCGACGTGCAACTGACGGTTCCCACGCTTCGCCATGTCGTTTTCTCGACAGAGGGAGAGTTCCTCGTCGTATCTGCCGAGGAGAAGGGAGGGCTTGCAGTCTTTGATGCTGCAGAAGTCGTAAACGCCGGGAAGAAGGAGCCAAAGAGACAACTCGACACCGAACAGGTAACCCTTCGCGCACTCCTACCAAACCCCGTACCCTCATTGGCCCACTACTTCGCCGTTGTTCTCGACTCGGGCAAACTTATGATAACCAATGTTGATGACGGGGTATCGAAGACCATTAAAGCCGAAGGTGCCAACTGTGTCGCATGGAGTAACAAGGGAAAAGCCGTGGCAGCCGGATTACAGGATGGAACTTTTGCGATACACTTGAGCACAGGAGATCTAAAGGCAGTCGTCCCACGTCCTCCTGACGTCGACCAAAGCTTTACTACCTCTGGCCTGTCATGGCTCAACAACGAGCAATTCCTCGTTGTACACTCTCCAAAGCATCCTGATCTGCAAGAACCACAGGACAGCAAGTACAATATCGTCAAGAGCAACAAAAACTGGACATCATTCACGTTTCATCCTCTCCCTTGGGACCCACTTCTTACTGCGCAAGAAATACCCCGTCGAGCTCTCCCCCCGCGCTTCTCAGCCACACGGCTACGGAATTGGCTGCCTGATCTCGAGGATATGCTCATCATCACCAACTCGCACACCGATGCCATCGCGGTACTGGCGTCGACTAGCGCGAAGATATCACCCTACCAAGAGACCCTCGACGAATTTGTCTTAGTCGATATCGACGACACAAGAAAGGCTGCGGTACCTCGAGCTGCTTATGGAGAAGATTCCGACAGTGTTTTCATTGGCGAGGCATTGGATCTTTCTAGTACAGAAAAGATACTGCGCCCAGTTCCAGCACTAGAAGAAGAAGGGATCAACGAGGCTCCGTGGCCACTGCCTGCATATATGGCTCTTACTCATGAGGGAGTTCTGGCAGCATGGTGGGTGGTTTGGAATCGATCCATCCAGGCCGGCACGCGCTATCCTGGTCTCATCTTTGGCAGTGAAGATGCCAATTCGGTAGCTTCCTCAGCTACTATGGACACTGCTCCTGCTCCAAAACCTGCACCCCCCGCCTCTATACCATCGTCTGGATCCCCGTTCGGACAGGCTTTAAATGGTCCGTCCTTGAATGGAACGAGCAGCGTCTTCGGCAAGCCGGCGGCCACTTTTGGAAACACCGGGTTTGGTACGCCGACTCCCGCCTTGATGAAACCCACACCACCAGGCTTTGGTACGCCTGGATTTGGGTCTACTACTCCGAAGCCTGCACAACCGGCGTTTGGTGCTCCTTCTGCGATAGGAGGTACTTCCGGAGGCACTGGGTTTGGGTCTACTGCTCCGAAGCCTGCACAGCCGGCGTTTGGTGCTCCTTCGGCGATCGGAGGTACTGCTGGAGGTACTGGGTTTGGAGCGGCAGGTGGAATGGGCAACAAGCCCTCTCCCTGGGGTGCACCCTCACAACCTACCCAGCCTCAAGCAAACCCATTTTCTGCTGCAGCTAGTGGTGCGTCAGGGTTTGCAAAGTTCGGACAGTCCGGCGGCGGTTCCAACTTTTCGAGTTTTAGCAGCAACAATGGTGCTCAGTCAGGATTTGCATCACTCGGCCAGGGGCAGCAGAAACCTGGATTCGGGAGTCTCAAGACCGAGCCGAGTTTTGGCTCTACGGTCACAGTAGGCTCGGGCACTGGCTCCACGCTTCCATCATGGGCCAACACGCCAGGGCAGCAGAGTGGCTCAATGTTTGAGCAAAATAAATCCTCATTCAACACATCCTCGTTCGAGTCCAAAGAGTCCGATAGGAGTGATACAGAGGACGCAGAACGACGGAAGAGGGACGAAGCCACACCGACCCCCCAAGCTCCTCCACCACAACAATCACAACAATCACAAGCCCTCTTCGGCCTTGCAGGCGGCTTTAAGCTTGGAACCACTTTCTCGAGTGATGGTACAGCGAAAGACGACCCGGCGAAGCCTGCAGCTCCCACAAACGGCTCGTTCTTCGGTAGTGACTTCGCAAACACAATAGGCGTAGCAGCCTTGAAGCCACCGGCTACTCCTTCGAAGGAAGCGCCACCGAATGTCTCAACTACTCCTGCGTCACCACCAAAGCAAAAACCGCTATTCCCGAGTGCAACTCCAGCGAAAGAGAGTGATACCCCGAAAGCAGCTCCACCAGCCAAGGAGAAAACACCTCCCATTGACGATGCGCCACTTCCTCCTGACTTCACAACGGCAAGATCATCCAAGCCGGATGCACCACTTCCCCCGGATCCTATTAACACAAAGCTACCGCAGCCGACAGACGATGACTTTCCACCTCTTGCTGGTAGTCCAGGCATCAAGGTTGAAGCCCCCAGCTCATCCGTTGAGGTATCTCCTATCGATGAAGAGGATGATGACGAAGATTTTTCGGATGAAGATGATGAGGGCGAAGACGAAGACGACGAAGAAGCGTCTCCCTCAGGCCCTGCCTCAAGATCGCAGCCATCGAAAGCAGGTGGCTGGAGTTTCCAAGATAGTGTCAATCAGTCTCCACGTGTCTTCCCTCCTGCGCCTACGCCTCCAGCTATCAAGTCCGGCACTACGTCGCAATCTGGTAGGAGCGCATCACCAGCCCAGCCTGCGCTATTTGGCCAACCTACCAGACCAGCTAGTAGTCAGCCGGCGTATTCAAACTCATCACTCTTCGGCCAACAATCACAAAAAGGTCCCTTGTCATACGGGTTAGTAAACAAGACAGACCAGTCTACGACACCCGGAAAACCAAATCTTCCGCCACCGACGAATCGCGCGCATGCCAACTTGCGCGCATCAAGTCCAGTTCGTTCAGCATCAACATCTGCCCTTCGAACACGGAGAGAGCCGTTGGTCGCTCCAGGTGCTTCGCTGAGTGCATCGGTTCAACAGTTGAAACCGCCAACACCACAGCCACAGGTTTCTGATCTCGAAGATGAAGAGGATCAACGCATGCGCGAGCAGCTTGCGCGACCAATTGAGCCTAGCAGGACGCTGGACGAGTTCGTTGCATACCAAAACTACACTGGTAGAGCTCCTAGCAAGACTGGCCATGCTGCCCAGATTGAGATGATTTATAAAGACATCAACGGCATGGTTGATGCGCTTGGCTGGAACGCGCGTTCCATCAAGTCGTTCACCCAGTATCACAAGAAACCTCAACCTGGCCATAAAGTCAATCGACGTACCCTAGAGGATGTGGAAGATGAAGGTCAAGACGGCGCGTGGTTCGAGAAGTTTACCCTGTGCGAAATCGAGGCGTTGAAGGCTCTCGAAGATCAGCTGGAACAAGAGTTGGATGCAGGTCGAGTACAGGACGTGCTTGACAAGCTTGCTCAGCTGGCCCGTCTCCTCCATGAGAAAGCTAAGCTGATGACACGCCTCAACGACATCCGCCGTCAGATCATCAACCGCAAGGATCCCGACAAGGCCGAGGTGCTGCGCAAAGCGCCATTACCGAAGGAACTCGCCGACGGGCAGAAAGCTCTTCGCAACCACTATGCCCAGCTGCTGACCTCACTTAATAAAGCGGAAGAAGCTGCTTCGATCCTTCGAACACGCGTCGCTTCTCATAATGCCCAGAACGGCAAGGCCGGTGCTGTACCGACCATGGATGCGGTGAAGAAGACAATCATCAAGATGACTAGTATGGCTGAGAAGCGCAACAGCGACATCACATTACTTGAGTCGCAAATGCGCAAGGTCGGTCTCACAGATGCAAGTCGTCCCTCTTCGTCATCTTCTCGCACTATCGGCACACCGCGACGAGCAAGAGGTACAAACCTGCGTAACAGCGTGGCCGGGCCGCCGCTCGCTACACCGCCTATAAATCGCAACAAGATGAGTCTGAGCGAGTTGAATCGCCACGCCCTCACGCCAGACGTCGATGCCACCCCCACACCGAGCAAGGGGTATGGTCTGTTTTACACGCCTCAAGGTAGCCCTTCGCCGAGCAACGAACTTGCGCGCTTGGGTGATCTCGTTGATGAGAATCTTGACAGTTTGAGGGCGACGGCGAGACGGAGGAAGCAAGTTGCTGCCGGATTGAAGAAGGCGCTTGTTGAGCGTGGTGTCAAGACTACCAAGGTCAACTGATTGACAGATTGGGATCGACTGGTTTTGGTTGACTTGGTTATGATTGTGTATCAGTAGGCGTTTCTGCAACGCTTGTGTTTTTTTGGAATAGCGCATTGGAATGAATTGAACATGTGTATGTAATACGTTGAGCGAAGCATTGGCATGCTGGTCTGGAAGGCATGGAATCTAGTCTCGTTGTCGATAGTGTTTTGCTTCGGATCTTGTATAATGAATGTCATTACACCTGTTAACTATATGCAGAACCAAGACGCCAGTGTCATTAAGCCAGAACACATCGCCTCGCCGACGGTCACTATCGCCTCATCCATGGGCACCATCGCCTCGTCCATAGGCAGCATAGCGACGTACACGAGTACTGTTGCCTCATCCTTAGATACTGCCGCATCATATATGGTATTATCACGTCCTCTATGAGTGCCATTAGTCCAAGAGTCCATGAGTGTCATTGCCTCTTCAATGAGTACTGTTGCCTCTTCTTACGAGTGCTATCGCCTCATTTAGAAGTGCTATCGCCCCATTTCCGAAGGCGGTAGGTGCCATCACCCCTAGTAAGCGTTTGGTTGGCCTCGCCTATGTCTTTCGCTACAGTGAACTCCATCTACCAGCATTCCTGTCATCTACCCCAATACCTTTGGCAAGTTTCAACAGCATATCACCAGTTGAGCGCTTGGAGGCCCTTGATGAGGAGAACGATACGTTGTCAGCGCATCTTAGCCGCCCGACTTTAAACTCGAACGCGATAAACAAGATGATCGCAAGAAGTCCGACGTTGTTGAAAAAGAAGGATGCCATCTACGCTATACGAACGAAGGATCACGTAAAGCCCGAGGCCGTGCCATAATATTAGGACCGTCCATGTGTGCAAGAAGAGTGTGGATCCTATGTACTTACATATCAACTTATATCCGAGCGATTCGTTGCAACGACACAAGCTAACCGACGAACTCGAGAGTTAAAAGTGGCTCAGTCTAGCATCGAGGAGCGAGAGAGACTGCGGCTCAGGACGAATGCACAAGTTGCCGAGCGAAAGAAAAAATACAAGACGTAGCGAGACAAGGACCTAGACTAGGGTTCAACTTAGACTGCTGTTAAATTAGGGAAGCAAAGACAGTATACCGTGGCCTCTGTACGTCTTATGTACTGGTCCCAAATACATCGTTGTCATAGTTGAGGGTGCTCATGATGATCTAGGCCTACTACCTCTGCGTACATCAGTGTTCCCATACGTAATTTCACGATGAAAGACGACAAGACTATACAGGAGCCTAATGTATAAACAAGCAACGAGTTTGTACACGAACATTGACTACGCTACCGCAACACCTTCTCGACAACGATCAGTAAAGACAGCCAAGACCACCGCAATACGTTCGCCACAACCAACGATCAAGACGGGATACTCTACGCCATTACAGAGTTCAGGAAAGAACCCACCTCCTTTCTCAGCTACCTTGTAGTACACCTCAAGCAGATCGTGTACGATCTTGTTGGTGCATCGGATCGCACGTGACAAAGGCAAGAACTCGTCTCTTACCTAGCCCTAGCGTCCTAGCAGCATCTATTTATATATATATATATATCCTCCGCTACTTCTCTCCCTCCTTCTCTCCATCACTCTTCTCTAATTTTCCATAACTCCCCTCTAACTTTCCACTCCTCTCACATTTTCCAGAAAATTTTCAAAATTTCGCCCGAATATCCTTCTCTCCTCCCCAATCCAATCGACCTCAAGATACCTCCAACACAGGAAAGCCTGTTGAGCTAGTGCCAATCCGTGGAGGTACTTTGAGACGGAGATGTACTCTGCCAGCATGGTTAGTCAATTTACGCCCATCCACTTGCATAGTACTAACTCATTTAGATCAGCTCAGCCGCCCCCTCGCCGACCGTAGCCTACAACGACGAAACAACGAGAATGAGGATGGGATACACATATCCCGACGAGAACAATCAAGACCGTCGTAGCGAAGTCTGGATCACCTTCCATGGAACAAAATATAAGAGCAACACTCACGAAGTATCGCCCAGAAGCTCCCTGCACGACGGTCCAGGATATGAAGATGGCCTACTGAACGCGTCAAACTTCGCCTTCGAGACACGAATCCCTGAACTGAGGTATATCAAACCGCAGAGATGGCAGGGACAGGTGTACCCGCTGTGGAAAGCGAAGTTTGGAGCGGTCCAATCGACTGACACCAAGGAGATTGTCAGACGGAAGCTCAAAGAAGAGAACCAGAAGAGAAAGGCCGACCATGATTCTCAGAACCCCAACAAGAAGACGAAAGTAACGACCATCGCCAACGACATCGCATCAGACACAGATGAAAAGGACGACACTGTCTACATGAATGCAAATGCCCTTTTCGAGCGCTTCTACGAATTCGACAAGACGCTCTCAAAGAACGCATACGAACGAGTTGGACTGTGCCTCCAATACCGGGACAGTCTTACGAAACCGCCTCCAATTGCCCTCCTTAGACAGCTGCATGAGAATGGGAAGGACTTCGCACGCCATGATCCAGCCAAGGTATGGACCGATCCAGCATGGGTGAAATTCCTCGAAACGCATGCACCCGACTCGATGAGCGCGAGGGATACATATCTCGCTTGGCGCGCAGACATTGACAAGTGGCGCGAGGATCTCGCACGCATGCTCAAGAAGTATTCGGAGTGAATGCTAAGTTTTTCGGCATGAACAATGGTTCAAGAACATGATATGTTCTCAGACACTCGAAAGTGAGACATGGCATTTGGACGAGCAAAAAGGAGGTACATCGGAGGCATGGCATTTAGGCGAGTATAAAAGCACATGGGAGGACTGGTATTCAAATCTTTTTGCATTTTCTTTGAGACTGATGGCGGTCTGCATTATTTGGATGCCCCTTGACGTGAGAACATACCATTCTCTCTACTACAACGTCACCTACTCGATAGAGGCAGGGCACACCGAATATATCTAGTATTCATTTAGAAAAACAATGTAATGGACATTACAAAACTTCACATCTTGGTATAACAGACTATAATAGACCACCTACTATAGAGTCCAGCTCTAATAGCGCAGACTTTGCTTGACGGGGGCGTTGCGTTATAGTCGGCTGAAAAGTCCTAAAGTTAAAATCAAGTAAAACGACCTTACGAGAGGATTTGAAAAGCGCCTATACCAGCTCAACTAGGGCGTAGGCGCTTTGAAAATCCTCTTAGTTGAGCCATCGCTGGCTCTGTGAAAGTACTTTGAGTGCGGAGATGTTTGTGATTACATTGATCAACAACCTTACGAGATAGTCAAACCAAGACCTAGGCCCTCTTTGAAATAGACAAAAAGAGTAAAGAAATGCAAAGATGTAATGATGTTAACGTTAAAACATGTGAGGCCGAAGCCATGTAGCGTAGAGTGAATTTACGTCATACCCATCAGCCAATTTTGCACATCACATTCATTGATATTGTGTCGACTGACATTGCTTCGCAAGGGGTAGGCTGGGGAGACATGTGAGTTGTGGGTCTAACACCCACGAGTAGCCATTGCCACTTGTTGGCGAAAAAGAAATGAAAGAAAATAAAACATAAAACAGCAAAAAGAAATCCAGGATTTCGACAACGGCAGGATTCGAACCTGCGCGGCCGAAGCCATATGATGTCTAGTAGATTGAAACTCGTTCGAGTCATACCCATTAACCACTCTGGCACGTTGTCTTATTTGCTGATGCAGAAAATTGGATTAAGATGGTAGATATAAGGAGGTTTTATTCACCTAACATGCCCTTAGCCTAAGCGCTGCTTGCTCGAGAGAAACCGTACACTCACAAAAAATGCTGTCAAAGTGGGGCGGGGATGGAAATTTAAGCAGCCCGTGCCGTACGAGACCCTCGGCAAGCGCAGCGCGTACCCGGTCACTTTTTCGTCGCGCTATCAGGAAATTGTGGGGCGCGATCTCCGCGAATGGAGCACTTTATCCGACAACATCATTGGGTTCATGCAGGTCCCGACATTAACACCCCAGAATAACTCAGCGTGCCACGACGGAGCATGAGCGCGACCTCAAAGTGTTGAGCTTGCTACTGCTGCTTGCCATCTTGGAGTTTAGTCACTCTGCTTACCCGGTTCGCTTGCCCGCGCCATGAGGACGAGAAGCACACTACGATTTGAGTTGAAGGTCTGCGCTTGAAGCAGAGGCACCATGGAGACGATAGCAGCAACCCCCAAAGGCGCATCGCTGGCGTCGCCCAAGGTCGTGAAGAATGCCAAAGGCAATATCGTGCCGAGTAGCCAGATGGCACATATCGCATACGGCTGTGGTATGCCTTGCCCCAACCCAACCACGAATGTCCTCTGCTGACCTTGGAACAGAGCACATGGGCGAAATGTTCGAAAACGCGCGCAAGCAGACCCTGCAGCACTACCGGCTCATCCTCCAGAATATCCACGAGAAACCGAGCATAATAGCGCAGACGTACAATGATTTGGCGGCGAATGAAGGGATGCATGTTGTCAGCCTCAGGCCGCTGTTTTTGTGCCTACAGTGTCCGAGCATCATGACGGAGAGGGACAGGGATCTGCACTTCGAGACCAAAAGTCACTGCTTTTGTATGTTGTCGCAGTATGATATACATGTGTTGGAGGCAAAGCGGCTAATGGGCAGCAGCGGTGGAGTCAAGGGACGGGAACATACACTGTGGGAACTGCCAAGATTTCATCTACGATCCCGCGTTGGAGGTCTTGAGACTCCAGAAAGGTCACTTCCTACCCCCCTCCTCTTTTGGGGACTGCGAGCTGACAGAGTACCTATAGGCAAAAAGCGCAAATACGAAGACACGACTACCACCGACGACCACAAGCTTGTCGTGAGCAACTCCACCTTCCTCCCATGCCGCGCTATTGGTCTCCGCGGACTATATAACATGGGCCAGACATGCTTCATGAGCGTCATACTACAAACCCTCGTCCACAACCCCTTCATTCGGAACTTCTACCTCTCGGAAGGGCACAAGCAGACGGACTGCGAAAAGGAGGCCTGCGTTTCCTGCGCACTGGATGAGATGTTCGTTGAATTCCACTCTGCGGAGAAGACAGAGGGATTCGGTGCTGTGCAGATGCTTATGGGCAGTT
Source organism: Cucurbitaria berberidis CBS 394.84 (assembly GCF_010015615.1). Lineage (NCBI taxonomy): Eukaryota > Fungi > Ascomycota > Dothideomycetes > Pleosporales > Cucurbitariaceae > Cucurbitaria > Cucurbitaria berberidis. The sequence goes on from NW_024468938.1 coordinate 2,669,062, forward strand.
GGTTAGCTGGAGAGGCTCTTGCAGGCTACCAGCAGCAAGATGCGCATGAGTACATGCAGTTCATCTTAAACACACTGCACCTTGCAAATGGCGGTAACACCGACGATGACTCTGAGGACTGCAGATGTGTAGTTCATCAAACGTTTTGCGGGAAGCTGTCGAGTACAGTAACATGCGACAAGTGCCGGAACGTTACGACAGCGCTAGACCCGTATATGGATCTCAGCCTCGACGTGCGGGGCCAGAGTAAGAAGCGGAAATTTAACGCTAACAACGGTGGGGAGGAAGCGCCAGCTCTGGACCTGAGAGATTGCCTTGACAGGTTCACAGTCAAAGAGAAATTCGCCGAGTACACATGTAGGAATTGTGACAGCTCGCAGAACGCAACGAAACAGTTGAGCATCAAGCGATTGCCGCCGGTTCTCTCCATTCACCTGAAGGTACAATTCCCCTCCCTCGAAGTCTCTAGACTACCGATTATTAACGCAAACAGCGCTTCGAGCACACCAAATCCACATCCTCAAAGATCGAGACGCCCGTTCGCTTCCCAGTGAAATTGGACATACACCCGTACACGACCCAGCACAAGGCTCAACTGAGAGTTGCGAAAGCCTCTGGTACGCCTATTGCGATACAAAATATGAACTCGCCAGCGAATAGCTTAATTTATGAGCTTTCGTCTGTCATTGTGCATAAAGGCAAGATTGACTCTGGACACTATGTTTCATACTCAAGAGAAGGGAATGATTGGTTCATGTTCGATGATAGCAAAGTCGTGCTTGTTAGTGAGGCCGACGTTCTTGCTGCAGAGGCGTATCTTTTGTTCTACATGGTTGGTGGCCTGGAAGTGTAGGCTGCAACCTTGCTCGTATATCTTTGCTCGCCCGTTTCCGTCGTGGGCATAGGCCCTTGTCATGTTTGTGTGTTGGGCTATATATAGCCCGGAGTTGAAGGATCGACGTTTCTTGAGGTGCATTTTTGGCGTTCTACTGGCATAGGAGGTATGTAATACCAGCAGCATGGCGCCTGGCGACTATGGAAAGTCGAAAGTTACTGGATTTGAGGGAATTTCCGGGTTCTGAGGAGTAGAAGGATTACTGCATCAAACTCTTCTTTTCACACTCTCAACCACTTCTTCCGTATTGGCTGAAATGACGGAAGTGCGCAGTAGTCGACGAATTGTTTGTCATCCAGGTTCTTTTTACAAACACGACACTCGAGGCGAATCTGACCAGATTTGCCGCTAGGTAGTTTAGCCGTGATCTATATAAGATGTGAGTATGCCTTACGGTCCCGCGCTTTGGCAGGAGCGTAATAACTAGAAAGTCATAATTTTTGGGTGGCCTAAGTAATTAGGCAGCTAGACTGTTCTGATAGGGGTCCTAACGGAGAGGTCAACCTGACCGGCTTAGTAAAGTGGAGTTCAAGAGCTTGGGTGGTGGCCTTAGACCGGAGTTCGCTAAGGAAGGATTTTGGCGACTAGAGTGTGGCAGAGTTCTAACATGCACAGAGCCGATCTTAAGAGTGGCAGAAATGATTCATAGACGGCACGTGGAATGGCTTGTCTCGTGTGATCACCGTTGTTCTAGCGATGCTGTCTTTCTAGTGGTGGCACCTGGACCCCGGCGTTCACTTCTGTGTCCGTGCGCTTTGATGGTGCAGAGTGCCAGACCCACATAGCAGTGAACAAGAAGGTTGGCAAACTTTTGTATTGAGACATGCTATTTACTCCTTCGCCGATGAGTAGATCCACAGAAGAATTGTCTTTTCTGTGCGTCCGGATGCTCTAGCATCTTAGGCGTACGGCGTGATCTGAATGACTTTCATTGCATATTAATAGTAAATTATGATGGGCTGGCCCTAGCCCACTCTGCATCATCTTCCAAGGATACTTTTGCGTATTTCGACGACTCTAGGGACGCTAGAGGACCTCAGTACAGGCGGGATGCGTCATGGCACTCCAAAGGGCTGGGATTGGATTGAATTGGACGCCGTGTGGGCGTTAAGCCTTGCATTAAGCCTTGTGTCTCATGTTTCCTTTTCGTCTTACTATTCTGTCATAAAAATGAAGCGCAATGAGCCCCACACTGGGGCCTTACGCTACCACACCCAAGTCTGAATTCCTTGCACGAGAGACTTGACGACAAAATTACGGAATAATTTACTTCAGATAGCCACTCACCCACGAGTATTGGAAGATCCCAAGCTCTTTGTATGTCACGATAAAATTCTCGTAAATCCTTCACCTAGGGAGCCAAGAATGTAACCCGCTCGGCTACGTAAGTTCTTAGTAGTCAGCGATCATAGTGAATGTGCCTTGCGATGTGCATGTCTATGTCAGGCCCTCAGCAGTAGGTGGATGCCGTGTTCTACTTCCAGGGTGGGTTTTATGCGTCATTAGTGTGTTCATGAATGGATCGCCATTAGACCAAACCATGACTAACATACCTAACAGAAACGACGAGGCTATGATTCGGAAAAGCTATGCATTCATCTACCCCAATCAGACAGATTCTGTTCAGTGAATAGGGGTAGTGAAGAAGCGTTTCGTTAGCCACTGCACGCGCCTCCTTTTGTTCAATTGATGTCCTCGATCATACAGATGCTAGGGCGCCCTGGACGTTCTATTCACCTTTTTCCGAGATCTCACTGCCGCCTACTCGGCTCCAGGACGTGTCCATCCAGACTGACACAGGACAACACCAACATAAAATGCACCGCCCCTCGGGCTTGGCACACTTAGTCGCGTCAATGGTCAGAGTTTCGAAAACCGATCAGAGTAGATTCCAGAGAAGGCGCGCATCACATTCTTTTTATCCTCCCCACCCCCATCGCCCCTTTCACGCATGCAGAAACTCGAACCGACATGACCTCGCACTCGAAGCTTGAGAAACCCAACAGCGTGTCACCTCACGACTTTCGGCGTTCTATTCGCAACACGATTCAAAACCCCCACCGGCTCCTATGGCTAGGCTGTGCTACTGTCTCATTGTTGAGCGCAAGACACTTGTTGGTCGAACAAAATGTGCACTCCCCGCTACAGTTATACATCTACCAACTCGCCGCAGCGGCCACTTTTATATTCTGTCTACATCCATGGCGGCGGAAAGTCCAGGAGACAAGTGAACAAGAACAATGGAAGAAGGCAACAGTGCAAGGAACGTTAATGGTCGCCGGTGCGCACTGCCTGTTAGCAATATCGATGAGCTGCACAATGCAAGCCATCTTGCACTTCAGAAACTTTCCAGTGCTCATTTTCATGACTGTGAGTACTTGGGAGCATGTCTTAATTCACAAAAGTCTAACACCGCTAGACAATAGCCTACTTCGTCGAAGGTTTGATACTTTTCGTTGCAGGACTCAGGCCTCAGTCACGAGCAGAAATTTTGCGCCTTTGCCTACTCGTTCCAGCTTGTGCTGGCATCTTGATCACAGAATATCGACTGAGGGTACCGAGCCTGCTACCATCTATTCTAGCAATGCTGTTCGCTGGGATCGCAAGTGCTCTCAGAAAGCTTGCCATCGAGTACTATCCAGGCGACATGGCCGATCGCAACGTGGAGAATAGATGGCTTGTCGGTATGGGAGCTCTGGTTGCGGTAGCTTGGGTCGTCTTGCATTGGCCTAGACAACATATATTCATGTTCGACATGGAAAGCGTACCGATGCTCGCCATCAATGCCTGCTTCAGTGCGGCCGCACTGTTGATGGGAGGCTCAGTCCTCTTTCCAATGGACACCCATTCCGATAGCCAACCACCCGAAACTGTTGATATGCAATCGCACCGCATCATACACGACACTCTAACACTGTTGACCCTTATTGGGATTGTAGGATGCTACTCCACTCTTTCGTTGCGCCGCTCTTACATAAGCTGGTATCAACTAGGGTGCTTCATCCTCGCAATGCTGTGTATCAGCAGCAAAGCCGTCTATACCGTCGCCTGGAGATTGTGGGAATGTCAAAGGGATAACCACGGGAGTTACGAACTCGTCACAGACACGTCTATACTACCGCCAAGCAACAACGAAACGACAACTTTCATTGAAGAGTCGAACAAAGCCCGGTTAGAAACAATACAGATAGAGACTCGAAGCACTGGCTGGCACTCATTCTTGGTCAGTATCGCGATGGTGATGATATGGACGTCGTATCTGTTGTTAAACTTCACAGAACGGGAAGGCCCTCGTGTCCATACCGCTCTTAACCGGGAATACACTCCGAATTTGGCTGTAGAGGTTGTACTCAGCATGTACAAAGAGCCGGTAGATGAGGTTGCTCAGCTCATTTCGAATCTGAAAGTCATGCCATCACTCTCGGAAGCTCTCTTTACAATCTACATCAAGGATTCGGAAACCGATACGGAGATGATCAAGAATGAAACGGGTGCGAATAGTGTCACCTTACTCCCCAACATTGGAAGAGAAGGCGAGACGTACCTGAACCACATTGTCAATCGCTGGGACACTCTTGCGAAACAGACAATCTTCCTTCAAGCAAACATCCACGATCAGCGAGAGTTCTACTCGCATCTCAACAACTACTTCAAACCAGGTCGAACGGGCTTCCTCAGCCTTGGCTGGTCTGGGAGCGTATGCAACTGCGATTCCTGTGGAGATGAGTTCTTCTGGCGCGACGAAACCCACCTGTTCCCCACTATTCAGTCCCGGATCAACAATGCAACCGCCTGTCGCAATGTCCTACTCAGCTACAAAGGCCAGTTCGTAGTCTCAGCGGCACGCATTCGAGGCATCGATAAAGCCATCTACCATGATCTCCAGCAAGCTTTCATTGATGAAAAGAGCTGGGCACACCAAGAAGATTACCTACGCGGGCGAAGTGACTCCATGAGCCAACCTTGGTTCGGATATACAATGGAGAGGATGTGGAATCTGCTCTTTCAATGTAATGATATGGACGTTGCGTGGAAATGTCCGACCTTGTTGAGTAGATGGAGGATTGGAGGCGATGTCGAGGATTGCCAGTGTTTCGACTGAAGATTTCTAAACCCTTGTAAGAACTGTCAAAGAGGAATAGTCCATTAATTGTTGTGATACCCACGGACCTTCGAGTGGCGAAGCGTACGCAGATTTCAGGAGCTCTTTAGACCAATATAAGCCTAATGATTATGTAAGAAACAATGACCTTGCGCCACGAACGTCATTGAGCAAGGAGAAGAATTTAGTGACGCGGACTTTTGATACGGAAAATCCTCCTCTTCAATGCCATACTGGATCCATAAGCGTTTGACGATAGTCATGCATCAGGATGAAGATGACAACGTTTGAAGCGCCAAGCTGAAACGTGGGGCGCGGGCCACATGCCGCTCTGGCTATTGTAGCACGTGTCCGACTTCTCCACCTTTGCCCGATTTGATCGAGCGGAACGGGCCCCTGCTGCCCAAAGCCCTGGATTCCACGGCATGCGATTCAAATTCCTCTTTTCTATGAAATGGCGACGTTACTGCCAGCTGGCATCAGGGCAGGTCGTGCCCAATTGCAGTGATCTATTCTTTAACCCTACCCTCTGTGAAGAACCCAGTAAGCTTTACTCCCCTCAGCAGAATTACGACTTGACATAGCTGGGGTTGCGATCTAATCAAACGTTTTCTTGCGCCTCGCCATAAATCAACATCATGGCAATGGCCCAAAGGAAAAACAAAAACCTATCGATTGCGTCCATCGATAGTATTGATGAACCTTATCCCAATCGTCAAAGTCAGCTTTACAGAGAACTCGAGGTTTTACTGGAGCTCACGCCAAGCACTTTCAGCTCAAATCTTCTAGCGCTACCACGAGAGCTTCGGGATCAGATCTTCGACTATGTGTTACCAGAAGCTGTCGAAAGTCGCCCAGAATTACACACATGCCTTTGGGGGGCCGATATGGTCAACGGAGAGCCCTGGAGACATGATATATTTGGCTATGAAACTTCAGTACCTAACGCTGACCGGCTGCGTCCCGAACTCTTGCTTATTAATAAGCAAATCCGCGACGAGCTGTTGCAAAACTACTTCCGCCGTAGCAAGCTGACACTACACGCTGAGTTGCGGAACACTACAGCAAACAACGATCACTTCGAATACTCCCCACACATCCTACAGCTGCCAATGCTGAAGCATGTCACTCACATCAGATTCTATGTGGAATGGAACTACACGACAACGAAGCACGTTATCAAGGAGCGACGACTGAAGGACCAAGTTCGCATGACCGACGACCTGCTAAAAGCAATGGACAAAATTATTCACCCGTTACAAGCGATCGAAACAATCGAGCTCTCCATCCTTTTCTTCTGGAAATATCATTTTGGCAAGGTATACAGCCTCTCTATGCAAGACCTTTTCGATCTCGAAGATAACTTTAAGCGGTACGCCGAGCAACGCTGGCTTACTCTTCTCCGCGACAACAAGTCGCCGTCTGTGATATCGCCCAACCCGTCGGCGGCAGGAGTGGGATACAAGCTGTCCAGTGAGAAGAAGGGCACGGAGCAAAGTGGGGGCATGGAGATTTTCGTGAGCCAGGATTTGGAGGATGCGATGAGGGTTCGACGGAGGAGTAACGTGGATTTTTACGGGCATTATGGCATTTCAGATCCATTGCCGCAGCCCAGTTATAGACATGGCGTGATGATCTAGCTCGCGCGAAGGAGGAAATACTAAGCAGACCTCGGCTGAGCAAGGGATATGGCAATCCTATTAGCCAAGGCTTCCACGTGCCCGTCTCGAGAACTCTAAAAACTAGGAACAAACTACGTCTAAGTGGGTGTGGCGAAGAAGAAAAAGTGCGAGGGTATAGTTGGGTTGGGAGCTGGGACGGGATGATAGTTTGGGAGTACCAGCTCCATCTTCGAGGGGGAGTGTGAATGAGCCAAGCTGGTAGGAGGCACAAATCATCCGATCAAGCTAAAGATCAAAAACATTCAAGACCCGCAAGGTGTCTTGTAAGCAAAAGTTACACTGTGAACAGAGGATTTGAGTGAAACATTTGGCGGGCAGCCAGCTTACATTGTAGAATCATCACACATGTTCAAGTCTACTGTGGGTGATACTTGAACTTCAGATCTGGGTTGTGAGGTGTTTGAAGTAGGATGTCTTTTCATTGCGTGTTGTCAAAGGCTGAAACTAATTGATCATCAAAGCTCAGCCTTGCCAGCATGTCATACCACCATTTGCATCGCAGACTCTACCCATGCGAGCCTGGACGCCACAACCGCCACACATAGTATCGAACCATCTGTCCGATTGGGAGAGGACAGGCTATTCTGGCACCTTCTCTCCTGACAAGAAATTCTAGCACAGGCTTGTAGGAATCGAAGATTAGCCTTTTGTGAACTGGCGTCTGGCGCCGAATCGACTACGTGCATAAACCAGCCTTCGCAAAGCATACAATATCACTGCTTGGTTTCCATGTGCTGCCTGCCAGTTTCTTCACTCTCGAGCGAGAGCTCCTTCAAGAAAAGGGAGGCGATAGCTCCAACAGCAGCGAGGGCAGCTAGAGCATACCAGATGGTCCGCAACGAGTCCGCATATGCGCCAATGATCGCATCCATCATCTCATTCGGCAAGGCGATCTCCCTCAGATGTGGAATGAACCCAACCGCGCTGGCGGGGTTCTCTAGAGTGGCCACAGATGCAGGTAAGCTTCCGAGCGACGCCACTGCGCCCCCGAAGGTGCTGCTAAAAGCAGTGGCACCCACCGCGAGACCGACCAGACCCCCAAAAAGACGGAACGAAACAAGCACACCAATCGCAAGCCCTTGATCGTCGACAGTGGGAGCACTGGCCTGCATGGCAATGGTGGGGACTGTAAAGAGTATACCCAAACCAAGGCCAGCAAGAGTCTGGAAGCCAGCAGATGCAGCGACTGAAGTGTTCTGATCCCAGAGCGCCATAAGGCCAACACCGATCGCAAGCAAGACCCATCCGACCCAGATTTCCCAGCGATATTTGCGTGAGGCTTCGACTGCGAATGCTGCGGCACCGCTAAGCACGACAACGAAGACGCACAGCGGTAGGATCGAGATAGCCGCTTGCAGTGGTGTCTTCAAGAAAACTGCTTGAAAGTAGAGTGGGAGATATAGCAGCAACGCGTAAAGTATCGCTCCGTGGATGAAAGCACCAATGAGTGTCACCTGCGCTGTAATATTGCTGAAAATGCGATGGGGAAATACCGGTTGCGGCGGATACTTTTCATACACAGCGAAGCCAATGAGGAATAGGATGCCAATGATGAAGGGGAGTATCGTCCGCCACGATCCCCATGGGTACATTGCATCTGCCCAACTTAACGGGAGAGAAAAGAGGATGGCACCTGTGGCGAAGAGCAGCATGCCCGTCCAATCCAGTCGACGAAGCTTTGACGCAAGAGAGTCCTCAATAGGCTTCAAGTTCATGTAGAAGAAGGCCAGTAGTGCAGTAATACCAATGATGGGGAGGTTGTACCATCCCAGCCATCGCCATGTCGCATACTCGCTGAAGAGGGCGCCAATGATGGGACCGAGAATGCTGCCAACTGCCATTGGGAAGGAAAGCAGTCCTACCCAGAGCGGGCGTTCTTTCATTGTCGTCATGTCCGTGACGATGACTTCGCTCAAGACGTCAAGACCGCCGCCTCCGAGTCCTTGAAGTACTCTTCCAGCGATGACAGTAGCCATATTCTGCGCTACAGCAAATACAATAGCTCCGACGAAGAAGAAGCCTAGTGCGATGAAGAGTGGAATGCGTCGTCCGAGGACATCGGAGGTTGTGACATAAATTGGCTGAACCACGGAGACCGCAAGCATAAAGGCGATGCTGGCCCAGAAAGCTTCAAGTGTAGTTCCTCCGAGCTGTGTAGTCATGATCTGTTGCGATGGAATTAGCAGGCCTGTACTTGTCGTGGAGGCGGCGGTCAGCTTACCGGAATTGCGACAGCTAGTCCCGTGGAGTCGAGAGAAACGAGAAGAACCGCGAGCCATAGCGACAGTGAAGCCAAGTAGAACTGGTATGGTTTGTTCCAGTTCGACACGGATACTTCCTCTGCCGCAGAGGCTGCGAGTTCTGGCACTTGACCAGTTTTCTCAAGGTCGCCATTTGCGCCCGTTGTAGACGCCATTATCACAATGGCTAAGCGGCACAAGGGTAGGGAGAAGTCGAGGCGCTGCTGAGTTGTTTACGAGTACGCAACTTCAAATTCAAGTAGTAGGCTCTTATTGTGTATTGCTGACAAATGGTTTCTTGTGGCACAGCAGCGGGCGCGGTGTGGTTGTGTCCGACTGCGCATGCTGGGGTGCTCAAAGAAGAAGGGCCTGGAACCAAGAGCTTCATTCACCGCCGGCGAGTCATGCAAAACGTGTTGGGATCTCGCCATCTCAGGAACTGGTGGCGTCAGGAATAAGTCGGTTAAGAGCGGAAGGTAGTATTCTAGGTTGCTGTGCGTCTGACACGCATACAATGATAAGAGAAATCAAAGACTCCACTCTGTCCCGTGTAGCGTCATTGGGGCGTACAGTAGAGTCTTGGCATAAGCAATAGCTGGGACACATTGACGAAAATGATTATTCGTTCTTGTTATTGTAAACTGAGCACTTTTAAGCAGATGCAAATAAATGCAAACAGAGTGCCCTTACCTAGATGGCTTATTTGAGTAGGCCAAGATTTGGGTGTAAATAATGATCGAAATAGACGAATCTACTTGTTGACGAAGCCTTTTGCTTATCTCGGTTCAAGCAACACATGGATGAAGCTATCGTTGTTTAAGTCGAGATTCCGCTGCACAACTAGAGGGTCCAACGGGCGCGGCGACGGGGACTGCGGTCCCAGCCGCCTCGTACGCTAATGCGCCCCACTGAGTAGAGCACTTTACTTTATTAGATGTAACGAGAATAGGTTGTAGGTATGAGTCCCCTACTATACTTCATTGAAATGTAGTCTCGTTAGGGCTTTAGGGCTTACGGGTCCACTATTGCCCGCTCGCAGTGATGCAGTGAGATATGACAGTAGAGGGTGTGGTACGGCCCGGCCCCTCGCGAATGACGACAAGACGCCAGGGGGAGCTCGCTTGGAATCACGACTTGACACTCATCGTGTTATGCAGATTTCGAAATTGAATGTGATTGATGGAAATGATTACGTTGCAGATCCGACACGTCCCCTAATGGACGCATCGAATTTCGATCCAATCACGGTATCTCAACACTTTCAGGGTGCTGAAGTCCCCTGGGCTGCATGAACCTGGCGCGCAGCACTAGGTACTTTGACACCCTGACCACTAGCTTCCAAGTCGAGCATCTCCTGCGCCCACTCGCAGACGCTATTTGCTAGCTTCTCTACTTGTTCCTCGGTGTTGCCAGCATGGAACACAACCCTGATGCGGCTGAATCCTTTAGGCACTACCGGATAATCGATAGGGAAGCAGTTGATACCTGCAAGCTGCAAATGATAGCAGAGGAATAGAGTGTAGCGCTGGCGGGTCATGACCTGAAAAGCGTTAGTGGTGGTCCAGAACAGAGTATGGTACCGAGTTGACCTACAGGCACAACATGGGTGACAAACGGCTTGGATTCCCATCCTTCAAGATTTGGGATCGAGAGAATACCCTCGTCCACGGCTTCATCATACACATCGTTTGCCTCGATGGTCCGAGCAAAGTGCTTCACGACGTGCTGGATCTGGTCTTGCAGCTACAATGAAAGTCAGTCAGGTGTCGTTTCGACCCAGTCCGAACTTACAGGCTGTGTCTGACCAGACTCCATAAGTTTGTAACCTCCGCGAATAGCCGCTACCATCGGAAATGAGGGAGCAGTGCTGTAGATGAACGATCGTGCGTTGTTCACAAGCGTTTCGCGAACAGTGTTGGAACACACCACAGCAGCTACCCCTAGGAGTCAGTATCCGAACATGAAAGAATGTTGATTGGTCGACTTACCTCCCGTACACGCCAACCCTTTTCCATAAGTGTGCATACGGACCGCAACGCTCGCCTCCAGCCCCAACATGCTCACATACCCTCGGCCCTTTTCTCCAAAGACGCCCGTGGTATGCGCTTCGTCCACGAAGAACTGACAATTGCCACCCGGAAAAACTTCTTTCCCAACTTGGATAAGCTCCTTGAGTGGGCTCACATCGCCGTCCATACTGTACATGCTCTCTAGGGCGACAATGACAGATCGCTTGCCGTCTCGAATCATCGTCTCCGTGGTTTTAATCTCAACCAGTTTCTCGCGAAAGCTGTCGACATCATTGTGCTTGAAGCTCTTTTTGTAAAGGGCTTTACTAATCTGCATGCCCTCGTGTGTGCTGGCGTGGATGTACTCATCGTACAAAATGGCATCGCCAGGTCGCGGGACAGCGCCCATGAGTGCTACATTGGCCTCGAACCCTGAATGAAACAACAGTGCCGTTTCGCCGTGGTGAAACTCGGCAATCTGACGCTCGGCCGCTTCTGTATACGGGTTGTTGCCATTCAAAAGGCGCGAGCCACCCGCACTGAGTTCGAAATCTGGGTTTGCAGCAAGTTCTTCGAGAAAGGCTTTGCGAATCATGCCAGATTTACTGAGGTGTAGAAAGTCAAGAGTGCTGAAATCGAGCGATTGAGGGTGAGGCTCATTGCGGTGCAATGTGAACACAGCTTTATCTGAGCGTCGGACGTCAAGCGATTCTTCGAGATTCCGATCGAAACGTGTTGTACCGCCATTTAGCGCGGCACTCTTGGACTTGTGGATTGGGAACCATTGAGCAAGCAGAGTAGGAGGAGTCATGACTGATAAACAGACCCGTAGACTTTTTTTTTGGTGAATGATACAAGCGCCTCAATTGAAGATGAAATTGAGACTGGAGTGTGGCAGCTCTCCCGAGATGAAAAGCTCAATAGTAGTACCATTCCTTGAGTTCTTTTCACTCACTGGACCTGGAAGCATCTAGATCGCAAGCAGGGCGCTTGTTGAATACACGCGTTGGGAACTATGCATGCAAGATAGCTGTTCCGTATTGTTACGGCCCCCAGCCGGCCATATCATTCCAAATGATCGCACCAACCAGCCTAGATATCGACTGGCCATGCCATGCTTGTGGCCAAAACGGAGATAGTTCGGGATCACAACTTTATTTCAAGGATATATCGCAGCTTGGCTTTCTCTCAGCTAGACCTGAGTGCAAGCTTAGTGCTTACAAGACATGCCGTCGATGAAGCAAAATGACTTGTCTTGTTAGGCTAACAATTTTTGACCCTTGGCTGTAGTGCGATCCGGTGAAAGATGGTTGCAGGGCTCCTACAAGCTTCGCTACCATTTGCTATCTTGGGCAATAGAATTATGTAGCCAAAGTGAGGCTCAATTACGTCAGCCTCAGGTGAGTGAACGATTGCATGGCTTCACAGGTTACACCTGATCTGTCCACAGCCTAGACGCTCTTAATATTGTCATTCTCGTATGATCTTATGTGAGCTTACCATAAATGGTAGCATTGTATTAAGGCTAGCAGGTGGCCTTGCTGTGTATTTTAGGAAGGTATATGCAGATGTTGCGCAAGCTGCAAGTTGAACTCGCCCCGTCACCACACATCCTGCTCCTATGGTCTCCAACGTACGATAAAGCGGACGGAAACTGTATCCTGGTGCTTCTAGATTCATCTGACCGGTGCAATTGAAACCCACGATTCCTGAATGGGCCCTTGCTGCAGTCGTGTACGCGTCTACACCGTGACTATGCTAGGATGCCGATCCAAGTGGATATAATTTCCAATTGTGCATGACTGACGCTATTGAGATCTCACCCTTGCCACTGTGATGGCGTGCGAAGGCTTCGATATCACCTCTTTAGAAGAGGCTTCGGAAACAATGACACCTTGCGGACGATAGGATGTGACTGCACGTGTCTGGATAGAGAAGGTGGCATTGCAGACCAGATTACACGTAAACTAGCTGAACTTGCCTTGGGAATTCGGCTTGTATCTTGCCCAGTATGCACCTTCGCATTTGTAGATCGAATTGGTTAGGTCCGGCCTGTACCGTCAGTGAAGACAATCCTCTAGCTCGCCACGCAATCAGGCGACTGAGGACAAACCATTGTCAAGGACAGCTCTACTGCGAGTAACACGCATTTTCACAAGTTAAAGAGCAAGCCGCCGAAAGGGTTTGTAATGAAGTGTGCCTGGTAGCTCTTCCTCTCTTACTTGAAACCATCAATCCATCCGTCCATCCAACCCCATCATGAGTCCTCACTCCATAGAAGATGAGGGGTACTCTGTCAGTGCCGACAGGAGTGAATCGTCCTTTGATTCCATTCCTGAACTGAATGACTCGGCGAAGGGCACTCAAAACGGCTTTCCCCCCATTGCTATATGTGGAATGGCTTGTCGTCTGGGTGGTGGCATCCGCTCCCCGGAAGATCTCTGGGAGTTTCTCGTGAACAAAGGCGATGGCAAGGTCGAGGTTCCCGCAGACAGGTACAATATCGATGCCTTCTATTCCCCAGTCAAGAAGCCCGGTACTGTTATTACACGTCACGCTTACTTCATCGACGATGACTTGACTGGGCTTGATGGTTCATTCTTCAACATGTCAGCTGCGGAGATTGAACGGTGTGACCCTCAACAGCGGCAAATGCTTGAAGTTGCTCGCGAGGCATTTGAAGATGCTGGCGTGACGGGTTGGCGAGGCAGCAACACAGGCGTCTACATGGGCAGCTATGGCGACGACTGGGCAGATATGCTGTACAAAGAGTCCCAAGCCTCTGGTGTTCACAACGTCATGGGCCAGTATGACTTTGTCATAGCAAACCGTGTCTCCTACGAGATGGACTTGCGAGGACCGAGGTGAGTACTTGTGGCTATGTCTACGCTGTACAATCGTTGTACAATCGTACTAACGTGGTCAGCTCTATTTCAAAGACCGCCTGTTCTTCCTCGTTCGTTGCGCTGAGCGATGCTTGCTTGGCCATTGCGAGGGGAGACTGCGACGCGGCGCTCGTTGGTGGCACCAGTCTAATTCTGACACCAAAGACGACGATCCTGCTAACAGAGTTTGGCGCACTCTCGCCCGATGGCTCGTCGAAGGCCTTCTCAGCAGATGCTAACGGCTATGCCCGTGGTGAGGCCATCAACGCCATCTACATCAAACCGCTGCACGCTGCCCTGCGCGATGGCAACCCTGTGCGCGCCGTGTTGCGGGCTGTCGCTACCAACCACGACGGCAAAACACCAGGACTCACCACGCCGGGGCTCGATGCGCAGGAGGCTCTCGTACGCCACGCCTACAAGCTCGCAGGCATCGAAAAATATTCCGAGACGGGTTTCTTCGAGCTGCACGGAACCGGCACGGTTGTTGGAGACAAGATCGAGGCCAATGCAGCGGCGCGCGTGTTTGGTGGTTGTGCAGATGGCATGCACATCACGTCCGTTAAACCGAATCTTGGCCACACCGAGGGAGCTAGCGGCTTGACCTCACTTATGAAAGCTGTCCTCGCCCTCGAGAACCGTACCATTCCACCCAACATCAAATTCAAGTCGCCAAACCCCAACATCCCGTGGGAGACGGCCAGATTCGCCGTGCCGATAGAACCCACACCATGGCCGAACACCAAGAAAGAACGCGTCTCTGTGAACAATTTTGGCATCGGCGGCACCAATGGACACGCCATCGTCGACTCGGCAGCCAGCTTCAATGTGGCTCCAGCCATCAGCGAGGCGTCTGACCAGCCCCAGCTACTTGTTTACTCGGCCAATTCGCCTGAGTCGCTACAAAAGGTAGCCGAGAACTATGCCCGGTACCTCGAGAGGCATCCTGAGCGCATCGAACACCTTGCATATACGCTTGCAAATCGACGGGAGCATTTGCCCCATCGTGCCTTTGTCGTTGCGAGCAGAGAGAAGCCTGGCAGCGTCTCACCAGCGGTCAAGCCGTCACAAACTCCGAGCCTCGTCATGGTCTTCACTGGTCAGGGTGCTCAATGGCCGCAGATGGGTCGTCATCTTGTCCGTGGGAATTCCATCTTTAGGGCCCGCATCCAGTCTTTGGACACACATCTCCAAACCTTGGGGGGCGACGCACCCACATGGACCATCGAAGCGGAGCTACGCAAGCCGGCCAGAAGCAGTCGTCTCCATCTCGCAGAGCTTTCGCAGCCACTGTGCACAGCCATCCAAATAGCTCTCGTTGATGCTTTAGCGGCCATTGGAGTAAACCCGTCTGCTGTAGTTGGTCATTCAAGTGGCGAAATCGCGGCTGCATATGCAGTTGGTGCTTTGACTGCCGAGCAGGCCATTGCTGCGGCTTTCTACAGAGGCGTCGTGGCCAACAAGCAGCAGCGAAAGGGTGCCATGGCAGCTATTGGTATGGGATGGAACGACGTTGGGCCTTTCCTGGTTGACAATGTTGGGGTCGCTTGCGAGAATTCGCCGACGAGTGTGACCATCTCTGGCGACGCTGAGAAGGTCGAGGAAGTGGTCACAGCGATTCAACGTGACCGACCCGATGTTTTAGCGCGGCTTCTCAAAGTCGAGAAGGCATATCACTCGCATCATATGAAAGAAGTGGGCGAGGATTATTTGCGGTTAATGGGTGACAATTTCGTCGCTAATGCTCCCAACAAGCCGTTCTTTTCCAGCGTCACTGGCCACCTTCTGCGACAGGAGAAAGACTTCACACTTGGCTCGAAGTACTGGCGCGCAAATCTAGAGTCACCCGTGCTTTTCAAAGATGCCGTGGAGGCCGTAGCCAAGCACAGTGTTGGCAAAAACGCTGTTTACCTCGAGATTGGTCCGCATTCCGCTCTCGCAGGCCCGCTGCGCCAGATTTTGGCAGAAATTGGATACGGCATAGCGCCGTACATATCGGCTATGATTCGTGGAGAGAACTCTGTAGAGTCCTTTCTCTCTGCCGTTGGTAAACTATACGCACTTCATTTCTCGGTCAATTTCTTAGCTCTGTATCCCGATGGTGTCACTCTGAGCGACCTGCCCCGGTACCCATGGGATCACTCAAAGAAGTATTGGCACGAGACTCGAGTCACTGAAGAGTGGCGACAACAGCGATACCCTTACCATGATCTTCTCGGCGTCAAGACTTTGGAGAGCACCTCGCATGAGCCAACTTTCAAGAATATGCTTCACTTGGACAACGCTCCGTGGCTACGAGACCATTCAGTTGGGGAGGACATCGTTTTTCCATTCGCTGGCTACATAGCCATAGGTGCAGAAGCAGTGCGACAAATCACCGGAACTGATGAAGGCTATCAAGTGCGCAATGCGACCGCAACCACCGCTCTCGTAACTCCAGAAGGAACACCCGTTGAAATCATCACTTCATTCCGCAAGGTCCGAATTATCGGCTCTCTCGACTCTGACTGGTGGGAGTATAATGTCTCATCTTATAATGGCCACGGTTGGACCAAACATTTCACTGGGGAGATTACATCTTGGTCTGGAAGCCTTGGTACTGCCAGCGAAGAGACTCTCAGTATTCAACCACCGCGCAAATGCAGTGCGAAGAAGCTGTACGAGACACAGGCGCAGTCTGGCATGGTGTATGGACCGCATTTTCAGGGATTGAAAAATCTGCGGTCACCCACCAGTCTTCCAGGCTCGGGAACCGCAACTGTTCAGAATAACCAGCTAGGAGACGAAGCAAATTATCATCTGCATCCAACGATCGTCGATTTCTCCATCCAGCTACTAGTCGCCACGGCGTTGATGGGTTTGAGCAATGACTACCGAGTATACCTGGCTACGAGCGTTGCAGACTTGAAAGTGACTCGCTCTTCGGCTGACCTAAGAGCTATCGGACATGCATCGTATGCAGAAGATGGCTCGATTGTTGGTGACTGCCAGTATGTCACGGATCAAGGTGAAGTTGTTCTCAACATGACTGGCTTTGGCCTGACCGAGAAGCCTAATCGGAAAAGCACCGACTCTCATGCCTCGGCTCGTTTCATCTGGAGGCCCGACATCAACTTCCAGAGCATCAATGACCTCATCAGCCCGATATCGACGTATACGTCGCACGAATCGGCATTAAATGAGCTTACCAAACTTTCTTTGGTACTCTCTCAACGTCACATTGATAGCACCAGCACAGAAAATTCCCATCTACTCAAGTATCGTTCGTGGGTGACTGAGCAAGTTCGAGGCATTGAACCGACCTGGGTGTCTACCTACGCTCAAATGAACGATGCTCAACTCGAAGCCATGATCCAGTCTCAAGCTGAGCATCTATCCGACACATCGGTTGGTAGCGTAGCACTTGCTCTCCTCAAGCTTGCCACGAATATTACTCGGGTGTTCTCTAGCGAGGTTGAAGCTTATGATCTTCTTAATGAAGATGATCTATTCAACCAGTTGGAAGAAGTTATCAAAGAGCTCCATACTTTGAATCTTCTCCGCAGCTTGTCGCATAGCAGGCCCAGCCTACGCGTTCTAGAACTTGGAGCTGGTACTGGGACGTCCACATCTCAGCTGCTAGATGAGCTTGCCGAATCATATTCCGCCTATCATGCGACAGACAGTTCGGTTCATGCCATCGATATGTTGAAAGACCGCTTCAAGAGTTTCCCAAAGATGAATTTCACTGTCCTTGACATCGGCCAGTCACTGGTGGAACAGGGGTTTGAAGGCGGACAATATGATTTGATCATCGCCAACAATGTGCTTCATCAAACGCCGAACCTAAAAGAGGGTCTTGCAAATGTACACAGGCTTCTCAGCCCGAACGGTTACCTTATCGTCCAAGAGCTGTCACATGCTGCGAAATGGGCCACCGTAATCTTCGGGATCCTTCCAGATTGGTCAAAAGGTGGCGAAGCAAGAAGCACCTTTGAGGCCACCAAGGAAGCTGCTGCTTGGATCCGAGAGCTTGTGATGTCAGGTTTCGAAGTCGATGGTGTCAGTGGTGATTTGGAGTCGCAGGCTTTACTCAACACCACCATAGTTGCACGGCCGAGCCTTCTTGCAAGATCTCCGACAACAAAGATATCTCTGTTAGTTAGCGAAGACTCTGATGTGTCTAAGGTCTTGAGTGTAGACCGGAAGTTGAGAGAACGAGGCTATGATGTCTCACATGTTACCCTCAACAATGTTCCAATCGCGGGGCAGGATATCATCTCTCTTTTGGATTTGAGTCACCCATTCTTCGAGTGTTTCGACTCCAAGAAGTACGAGAACCTCCAGAACTTTGTTGCAAACGTCATCGACTGCGGAATTTTCTGGCCGACGCGGCTCTCTCAGATGCATGTCACAGACCCTCGCTATGGTCAGGTCATTGGTTTTGCACGCACCATCCGTAACGAGTCGGGTATAGACTTTGCTGTCTGCCAAACCGATCTGGACTTCGCCGACGACAAAATATTCGAAGTGTTTAAGAGATTCACCGAAAGACAGACGGGTGACATCCTCAAACCGGAGTTGGAATATGTGATTGCCAATGGACAAGTTCAGACTGGACGTTACTATCCTCATTCGATCCCTGATGAGCTGGTGACAACAAAGCCCGATGGACCAGCTTTGTTGACTGTCGAGAAGGGGTCTCGCCTTCGTGGTCTTCATTGGGAGCGCCAGAACGAGCAGACTCCACAGGGTGACGAAGTCCAGATCGATGTACGCTACATCGGACTCAATCGAAAGGTATGTAGTGCGCAGTTCCATAACTTATCGAGCAAAACTGACATTGATATTCAAGGATGTCTTGATCGCAACGGGTGCTATAGACACGGTAAATCCCGCTCTGGGTATCGAAGCAGCCGGAGTTGTTCTAGCAGTGGGTCCCAATGTGAAGAAAATCCGTGTCGGAGATCGGGTTATGGCCTTCTGTGAGAACAATGCCGCATCGATCATTACAGATTCCGAATCATACGTCGCCAAAGTCCCAGACAGATTAGCTCTAGCGGATGCAGCGACCATGCCATTTGCATACATCATGGCTCTGTATGCTCTACTTCACGTGGGCGGCTTGGAAGAAGGACAGGTGAGCTCGAAATCTGTGTCAGTGAGAAAACTAGCTGACTCCGGCAGTCTGTCTTGATCCATGGTGCAGCGGGTGGAGTGGGACTTGCTGCGCTCCAGATAGCTGACATGATCGGGGCTAATGTATTTGCTACCGTCGGTTCCGACGAGAAGGTAGTATATCTCACTGATACATACAACATACCGCGGAATCATATCTTCAATTCCAGAAATATATCCTTCGCGGACGCACTACTCCGCGAAACAGGTGGGAGGGGGGTTGACCTGGTCTTGAGCCCAGTATCACCCGAGCATCAACATGCGACGTGGCGCACTGTTGCTGAGTTTGGGAAGTTGGTCGACATTGGGAATAAGCACCTCTCGCGCGACGCCAAGACTGTCTTCAATGTTTCCTCGGGCAACAGGAGCTACACATGCATCGACATTGGACACGTTCGCAAGAACAAGCCATTGATCATTTCCAGGTAGGCATATACTCCTTATACCGTAAGCCATCACTAACAGCAATGGCAAACAACAGACTTCTCAAACGCACTCTGAAGCTTTACTCAGAAGGTCACATTGGACCAATACGTCCTACCAAGATATTCCCTGCCACCGACGCACTTGAAGCGATTGAGTACATCCAGGATGGAGCTCAGCTCGGTAGGGTGATTCTCGAGCTACGAAACGATGCAGGAGACACACATCTCACCTCGGGAGTGACAGAGCAACGACGCAACCCTCAATTCGATCTTGCTGCCTCATACCTCATTGTAGGGGGTCTCGGCGGCCTCGGACGTTCGGTCTCTGTTTGGATGGCTATGCACGGTGCACGGAGCCTCATTTTCCTGTCGCGCAGCGCGGGTAAACGTGCTGAAGATGCCGACCTCGTACACGAACTCGAATCGATGGGATGCAAGGTGCAGTTGGTGCAGGGCAGCGTCGCTACTAAGGACGACGTTACGCGTGCTATCAGCAATGCCCATGCACCGCTAAAAGGCATACTGCAAATGTCAATGGTGCTCCGCGACACGGCTTTCGCGAATATGTCGTGGGATGACTGGCGAGCTGCGACAGAGTGCAAAGTACAAGGTACCTGGAACTTGCACGAGGCGAGTATCGATGCTGGGAACAAACTTGACTTCTTCGTCATGTTCAGTTCAGTTTCCGGTATCGTGGGCAATATGGGCCAAGTGAACTACAACAGCGCGAACACTTTCCTCGATGCATTCTGTCAGTACCGTGCTGGCTTGGGTCTCGCGGGCTCAACACTCAACTGTGGTGTCGTCGAGGATGTGGGTGTCGTTGCTGAGAACCAGGACATCCTGCGTCGCTTCCGGGAGCAAGACATTTGGACTATCAAGGAGCGAGACGTCATTGACGGGCTGCAGCTCGCAATGGATCAGCCAACACTCCGTCCTGGCGATTTTGACGGCTGGGTATCCCCCAATACCTTCATGCTGGGTATACAAACTACTACTCCGCTCAGTAGCCCGAAAAGTCGTGCTGTCTTCCGGTCCGATCCTCGCTTCGCATTCTACCACACCCTGGGCTCCAAGTCTAACGACTCTGAGTCAGAAACCAGTACTGCTAGCGACGCCGTGCTAAAAACCTATATTGCGCAAGCCAAAGCCGACCATGCCATTCTCAACACACCTGAAGCAACGTCATTGCTCTCGCATGAGATTGGCAAAAAGGTGCTTGCACTGCTAGTCCGGGGCGATAGTGACGTAGACACGAGTCTGGGTCTTGCCGATTTGGGCATCGATAGCTTGCTTGCGATTGACATGCGTATGTGGTGGAAACAGGTGTTTGGGTTTGATATCAGTGTCTTAGAGATGCTGGGAATGGGTACGCTGGAGCAGTTGGGCAAGTTGGCAGCAAGTGGCTTGTTGAAACAGTGGGGCGTTGCATGAGCGGAAAGTGGAGTGCGTTTAGTGGTGAGTAGACTCTGCTCTCGATGCTATGGGTACAAGTTTGGGTTGTTGTGACAAACTATAGGGCTGCTAATTTAGCCTGGCGATATATTTTTATGAACATTTCCGCACTCAAATTACCTTCACAGAACCAGCGATAGCTCAACAGGCAACGCTGGGATGTAGATGTCTTTTCTTTAGCCTAGTGCTCGAAGTGCGAGCTACATGCCTTAGGACCCGATATCGACTTGGGGGTGGCCAAATGTGCTTCACCTACTGACGGACTTAAAGGAAAGCATGTTATACTACGCCCCTCTTCCTCATTTAGTATAGAGCTAAGCTATAGTATCTAGACTGGGGTCTAGCTCTACCTAGTAAGCGCTAGTAATTTCTAGGCCCTTAGCTCTTACATCCTCCCTTCTTCTATCTGGATCAAAAAATTAAATAGCGCTTAGGCCATGTTTGAGCTATCGCTGGTCTGTCGAGTTGGAGATGAAATGAGGTTCTCTACTTAGGTAATTCCCTTATCACCACTATCATTCTCCCTCTACCACTCTCATCTTCCCCCAGCATTATGTTCGCCGCTGTCTTGTTGACGCTGCTGGCCCTCCCTGCTCTTCTCTTTGCCTGGTCAGCACTTTCTCTCCAAGCTAACAAGGCCAAGGCGGAGACGACAGGTCTGCCACTGCTGGTGCGATGGGTCGCGCCCACAAACCCCCTCTGGATGATGTTCGGCAGCTCCATCGTGCTCAAATGTCGCGCCCTCGGCATCGGCACTAAGCGCTTCCACCGCTTCTACGTTTTCAGCTGGGAGGCCAACGAACGACACGTCGTGCACCAAGAGCTTGGTCCTGTCTTCATGCTGGTCTCGCCTGGGGGCAATTGGCTCTGTGTCAGCGACGCGTCCGTCTTTGAGGATGTCATCCATCGCCGTACTGACTTCCGCCGCAACATGGAGCAGTTTGCGGTGCTAAACGTGTACGGCAAAAATCTTTCCACGACCGATGATGAGGAGTGGCAGAAACACCGCAAGGTCACCGCCATCACCTTCACTGAAAAGAACAACGAGCTGGTGTGGCAGGAGTCTCTATCGCAGACCCGCGGTATGCTTAAATACTGGTTGCAGCACCAGCCCGTCAGCACCACCCACCAGGACACCAAGGTCTTTACCCTCAATGTTCTGGCTGCGGCCATTTTTAACAAGTCGTATCCCTTTGAAGGCGCTGCAGAGTCCAAAGAACACGTCAACACCCAGGATGCTTCTTACCAGTATAGGGACTCGCTCAGCAAGATCTTGGCTAACATTATTCCTATCTTCATCTGCGGCGAGCAGGGTCTGAAGGCTTGGTGGACACCAAAATCGTGGAAATCGGCTGGAACCGCTATTGCCACTTTCCGTGCTTATGTTGCGGGTTTGATCAACGACGAGCGAGACTACATGGACCGTGGTATCCAAAAGAATCAGCATCTCGTCGCTGCACTTGTCCGGGCCTGCGAAGACGAGACTAGGCAGCCTATCCAGGGCAAGAGAAACATGACGCTTACCGAGGAGGAGATTGTCAGCAATTTGTTCGTCTACGCTTTTGCAGGGAATGACACCACTGCTATCTCGCTGAACCATCTGCTTGTGGATCTCGCCGCGTCTCCTGAGACCCAGGAGTGGATAGCTGAGGAGATCCGTCACTACTTACCTGAAGATGATATATCGCTGTGGGCCTACAAGAGGTTTAGCAAACTGAAGCGATGTCTCGCTGTTGTGGTATGCAAAGTCAATGATGAAACTTGTTGTTAATACTGATACTTGATCAGATGGAGTCTATTCGCATCAACCATCCCCTGGGACAGCTTGCAAAGCAAACCGGCCAATATTCACAACAACTGAAGATCGGATCCCGCAACATCACAATCCCACCCGGAACATCAATCCACCTAAGCCTAGCAGCATTGCACACGCACCCTCAATACTGGGGTGAAGATTCCCTGAAATGGAACCCTAGCCGCTTTATCTCCACCCCTGATGGCGCCGGAAAGGATTTTGAAAACGAGGTTCTCGCATCAGACACACAAGAACACTTTCTTCCATGGGCAACTGGACAGCGCGTCTGCCCAGGGAAGAAGTTCTCGCAAGTTGAGCTCGTGGCTGCGTTGGCGTTCATCTTCCGTGATTACTGTGTGCACCCGCAGCCACTAAGGAACGAGAGCATGGAACAGGCGCGTAAGAGAATCTTTAATACTGGCATGGAAATTGAGCACGAGGGCACCATTCTGCATGAGTTGAGGTATCCAGAAAGCATTGCTCTTAATTGGAGCAAGCGCGAGAGGTGATCGGATCCGTGTAATCTGAAGATCTGGGCACTGTTTTGAACCTCGTTCCCGTTTTCAACTTTTGACCATGGCCAATGAGCAGATGCTAGAAGTACTGATTGGTAGGATTACTACAACATGTAAAATCTTACTATTATTATATTAGACTTGGCGTTTCTACGCAAACCTCACCTAGTGCTCGAAGTGCGAGCTATATATCTTTAAAACGATTCTTCTCTATCATGCTACAGGGCGGACTCTAATTATAATTTCAGTGCCCAAGTGGGGAGTGATCTACTCCAGGATGTAGGGTAAAGGGTTCGGCCGAGGTTGGGGGCGGTTAACCCTCACGAAGGTGTGCCCATGTGGAGAAGATGGAGAACTGAAGCAGGCTATTAATGTCTTCTGGGTGAGCCAATAGTAAAAACCCGGGAGGTCGTCTGCTTAGTAAAGATATGAGTGAATTGCAAGAGACAGACTATCGAGGCACGTCCCTTACAGGGGAGATGAAGACCAAAGGCGCGAAGAAAACTTGTACACACCAAGCTTTATCAAAGTGGGGAAGGTACGCCAATTTGGGTGGAGCCTGCAGCTTACCACTCCCGCCCTCATCGCCCCCCTCAACATGTGCGAATACGGGGGTGTGACGCTGGAGAGGCTGAGATGGCTGTTCTTCGGCGAGAAACGATGTTTCGCATTAGACGAAGGCGGACACTGACTCATCGCGAAACCTCGGATGTCTTTTTACTGGCCTTCTCATCATGACCTTTGGGGCACCACTTCTCTTCCTCTGACTTGTCGTTTCCACGCAAGGGTGTGATGCGTACCCAAATCCTGCGCCCTACGAGTAGACGAGTCAGCATGCGGCAATCGGGTTTAACGACGGAAATGTGGACATGCGGCCGCCCGCCTGTCGATTGACCCTAGGATCTTTCCCCGGCTTAGCTGCCCTCTAGCTGCACTGCTCTCATTATAAATACGTTATGCGACTGCCCCCCTCTGCATGGTGGTTCGCACTGTCATTTCTCACAGCTACTCCTCGCCGTGTCTCTTCGCCCTCCACGTCAGCCTCGTGCGTTTTCCCGCGTCAGAACGATCCGCCGCCCGTTCAGCGAGTCTACGAACGCGCCCGAGGCTTGCCAAGGAGTCAATGCCACGCGTGCTCATACATTTTCTGAGCCGTCATCATGGTAGCACCAGCGCTTTACCGCCACCCAACGAGGAGTGAGCTCATCGACCTCGCCGCCGCTGAAGGTCACGATGCAGATATTCCAAGCAACATCGGTTCATTGCCGGAAGATTCTCGACATACCACACGGCCATCAATCTCGTTGCACGAAGAAAATAATCACGCAGCAGCCAGAGAAAAGGACGTCGAGGGGGGCGCTAAGCCAGGGTCAATATCCAGTACGAATGAAGCAGAAGAAGAGCCCGATAACGATCCAGACGTGGTCGATTTTGATGGCCCTGACGACCCAGAGAATCCATTGAATTGGAGGGCCACGAAGAAATGGGGCATGGTAGCGTTAATATCGGCCATTACTTTTCTAACACCGCTTGCGAGCTCACAATTCGCGCCTGGAGTACCAGATGTCATGAGGGACTTCCACTCGACGGACCAAATGCTCGAGGGCTTCATGGTCTCTGTATACGTACTTGGCTTCGCCTTTGGGCCGTTGATCATCGCGCCGTTATCCGAGATGTACGGAAGACTACCGCTATACCACAGCTGCAACTTCTTCTTCATTGTTTTCACGATTGCAGCTGCTGTAGCATCCAATATGGACATGTTCATCATTTTCAGATTCTTCATGGGCTGCTTTGGAGGAGCACCTATGGTTCTTGGAGGTGGGACGATCGCCGATTTGATACCCCGTGAGCAACGCGGTACTGCAATGGCCGTATGGATGATGGGCCCAAGTATGCACTCGACCTTCATTGTAGGGTGTAGCTAATGATGCGGTAGCTATTGGACCATGTGTAGGACCCATCATCGGAGGGTTCCTCACCGTTGCGAAAGGATGGAGATGGAACTTTTGGTTTGTCGCTATAGTGGTACGTGTACATCCTGACTATCCTAGACATGAACTAACAGGCTAGGCTGGGGCGTTTTTTATCATGTCTCTCCTGCTCATGAGCGAGACGTCCGGGGTTATTATCTTGCAGCGCAAGACCAACCGCCTTAGGGCTGAAACCGGCAACATGAAGCTGCGCTCTAAACTCGATAGTGGTCTGTCGCCCACAGACCTATTTAAGTTTTCCATCATCCGACCCACCAAGATGCTCTTCCTTTCCGCGATATGTTTCGCGATATCGCTGTACATCGCCATCACCTATGCGTATCTATACATCCTGTTCACTACGTTTACAGCCGTCTTCACAAAACAGTACGGCTGGCACGGCGGCATCATGGGCCTGTCATTTCTCGGACTCGGCGTCGGTTCTCTAGTAGGACAATTTATCTACATCCATTATGGCAACAAAATCGTAAATCGGCACATCCAACGTGGCGATTTCCGGCCCGAGCATCGTCTCTACGTAATGACCATTGGTGGCTTTTTCATACCCATAGGTCTCTTCATGTACGGCTGGTCCGTCCATTTCCATACGCACTACATGGTTCCCATCGCCGCTACTGGTCTCATTGGGTTCGGGCTGCTAATGACATTCATGCCTGCGACAACGTATCTGGTGGATGTTTTCACGATACATGCTGCGAGTGCGATGGCGGCAAGTACGGTGCTCAGATCCCTTGCGGCAGCTATCATCCCGTTGAGCAGTCAGACTATGTATGAACGGCTGGGGTATGGGTGGGGAAATTCGCTGCTCGGCTTTATAGCGCTAGCATTGGTTCCAATACCTTTTTTGTTCATCAAGTTTGGTGAGCGAATCAGGGCAAGTAGTACGGTTAAACTATAATTCTAGGGACTGTGTTGTGGAGAAGTCTATACCCTCTAGTATGTAATAAAATCATTGCCATATCTAGCTCAGTGCTATCAACTACATAACCTAGCGATAAAACCATGACTCGAATATGATTCATTGTCTCTTATGCCTGAGTCGCCGTCCGGCTACATGCAGGTGGTACCTCGGATCTTACTCCGCCAACCCCACATCAATCCACTCCTCTACCAGCCCTATATTCGCCAAGGGCTTAAATCCGACGTCATCTGGGCTCCGCAAATCGATTCCACAAGTGGTATAACGATGACTAATACAAAAGGCCCATATTCAATTGTGTGCTTTACTCAACTCAACTTTTGTAATACTCACATCTAATCGAAACAAAAAAGACACCAAGACAAGAAATACAACCCTATCACAATGGCCTCCTCGGATCTCCCAGAGTCTAACACAGCACTAAGCTACACCCAGCCTTCATCGCAACCACACCTCACTCACACTCCGCTCCAATCTCCTAAACCAAACGAATTGCTTGTCAAAATCAAAGCTGCAGCAATCAATCCCGTGGATATCCAACTATGGGGAAACCCAGTTATTGGTTGGCTAGCAGGCAAGAAAGAGAAGGGCATTGGACGGGATTACTCGGGAGAGGTGGTCGCGATTGGCGAGGAGCTGAAGAGGAGTGGGAAGTGGGAGGTTGGTGATGAAGTTTATGGGCTGTGTAATCGGCCGGTAAGCAGCACTCCAAGCATCTGTAGGATGTACTAGAGTACGGGGGTCAAGGAGGGGCTTCCTGAAAACTGTACTAACGTACAAATAGACTGGAGAAGGTACATTCGCCCAATACCTGACTGTGCAGCCCGGCGAACCCATTGCCAAGAAACCCTCTACTCTGAGTCACCATGAAGCTGCTGCTATTCCTTTGGTCGTTCTCACAGCGTTTTCGTGCCTCGATTGGCTTCCAACTGAAAGTCAGAGTCCAAACTCAAAGCGCCGGGTTATCGTTTCTGGAGCGAGCGGTGGAGTAGGAGGGTGGTGTGTGCAGCTTGCGAAAAAGCTGTACAACTGCCATGTTGTTGGTATCTGCTCTGGACGAAACGCCGAGTTCGTCAAGGGCCTGGGTGCAGATGAGATCATTGACTACAGTACACAAGACGTTGCGAAGACGCTTTTGGATGGAAGACCTGGGGAGAAGAAGTACGACCTCTACATCGACTGTGTAGGAGGCACTGAGATATTCAACCACTGGGTAAGCCACTCATATCCCTCGTCATAACATTATCCTAGTATTCTCTCATCTAATACTAATCATAGTACGATCTTCTCCACGCGTCCGGCGCATATGTTACCATTGTCGGCGATAAAACCTCCCGCACAGCCATAGGCGGCCCTCTCACATACTTCACATACCCCTCCCAGGTTATCCGCCACATCCGGGGCTACCTATTCGGCCCACGCTACGCAAATGTCTTGCTATATCAGAAGTGTGAGCTACTAGAGCAAGTTACGCAGCTAGCGGAGAAGGAGGACGTGCAGGTCGTCGTGCAGGACGTTGTTAAGGGAGTTCTGAGCGAGGAAGGGTATAAGGAGGCATGGGAGAAGGTTAAGGAGTACATGGTTGGGGGGCGGGTTAGAGGGAAGATTGTCGTTGACATTGCTTAAGGATGGTGCGCTATAGGACATGTAGTGGTCATACACGTAGCAAAAATCTTAATGATTATGCGCATTGTGTCCGATAGACATAAATAAGTAGCTGCGTCTCCTACATCCAGTTGCCTAGATGGAGCACTGAACTGGAGGCTAGGGTGAACTAAGCTGGTTTAGTGAGGACACGTGCCCCGCCTCAAGCGTCGCACAACACTTCCCTGACGGCATCCGGCTTCCATCCCATCATCCCTTTACTCCACATGTACATTTCGCATGGGCGCTGTACGTACGAGCCCATCTTGTGTCGCTCTCTTTTCGCAGGCGCTCCTTGTCGCTTATGCTCGCTTCGGGGCCACGGGGTTCATCGCCCTACCCTTACCAGACTCATGTGGGTTTCCGTCTATTGGCACCTCTGAATACTAAATCGACCCTCTCTTCTAGACCCAGGTCTCGAGACACGCTCCAATCTCCGAGAGACCAGGTTTGTGACAGATTTGACAGTTACACTGCATTGCGATGATAGACGTTCTAAGGTTTCAGAAGCTCTCTCCTGTGTTCCACCATGATACCTACGATGGCATTATCGTTCAGTTACCAACCGCATTCCTCTTGCTTTCTCTTCAATACGTCATACTCTCGACCCCCCTTTGCTCGACACTCTCTCTTTTTCTCTCTGTCACTATTCACTATTCACGAATCAACGCCTCTGTCTCGCCTTCGTTCACATCGTCGTTGGTATTTGTCTTGCTGCCGAGTCAATATACCCTATCAATGGCATACTTGGCCATGGTCGTTCAAGAGGCATTCGATATACCAACACGACTCTACAATCCGGGTGTGCGCGGTCGAGACCTGTCGCGCAGTCTTGTAAGGAGAGATCGACGTAGACTCATCAGCTGCTCCACTTTCTGAAATAACTGTTATCTTGTTAAGACTTGTGCATTGAAGCCTGCCGTTTGTCGCAACGTCTTGCTAGTGTCAGTAGGCATCAACAAATGATATGGGTAGAAGCGCCACCGCTGATGTATATGGCGCGCCATGTCTTTCCACCTTGGATTGTTTTCCACATTTCGGTTCGGCTCAGAGACGTTTCCCTCTTTTTATTCTCACTGTTCTGTGCCTGAGGCACCTTGGTGTTTCAGTTCCTGCATCTTCATTTTAACAACGGCCTCGCGTTTCACCCCACACTACCCCATATAAGTGGATCACAAGGCCCCGAACACGATGCTTCGACAACACTTTTCTTCACTGACAACAGGGCGTCGCAATGGCCCAAACGGCGCCAGCGCCAAGCCGCTAAGGCGTTCCCCAGGCAGGCAGGCACGCCCGCGCGCCAGGCACAGGTACCACAACAGACACAGGACATACGTCAACACCCCTTGCTTCCATTCCACTCCCTCTCCACCGACCTCTTTTACAGTCTTTTCCGGTCTTTTGCTCGAAGCTTCTCAACCCGGCCCAGTCCGAGTCTCCTTCCTTTCTCAAGCTGCAGGGCGGCAGTCACTCACTCATTCTCAACGAGGTGCCTCTACCTCTGCTTGCGCTACATTCATTCACTGCGCTCTGGCCAAACCCTCGATTGCATCTTCTCGGCTAGCACCTTTACGTGGCATTTTCTCCAACAACATTCCGTAACATTCCCTTCACCACCACCATGAGGTCCATTGTTTTGGCGAGCGCTCTGGCAGCGGGTATCTTTCTGGGCACTGCGAGCGGACGCCCTCTCAGTATGTGCTTTCCTCTGATTGCTGCCGCAGTCCTGGCTAACGGAATACAGATGACAAACGCGCACTCACGACCCAGTACTTCTATGTTACTGACACGACTGCTGATGTTTATGTCTACGTTGATGAGAACGGCACGCCCTACCTGACCACGACCGTTGGCAAGACTGATAGCGTTGCTACCCCCGTTATTGTGCCTACGACGACGTCCGAGATTGCTCAGCCAACTCTTGAGCCTTCCTTGACGCCTCAAGTTTCGTCATCATCATCGTCAGCTGCACCTGCTCCACCACCCTCGCCGCCAGCGCCCGAGGCCCCGTCATCTGCTTCCGTTACGCCATCAGCCGAGCCTACCGCCGTCGAGGTCAAACATGTTACCCCCAAGGAGTCTGCTTACGTGACACCGCCTCCACCTCCAGCACCCACCACTTCGGCTGAACCCGCTCAGACCACTACTCAACTTCCCCCGCCTCCAGCGCCCACCACTTCGGATGCGCCCACTCAGTCTACTCCACTCCCCCCACCCCCACAATCCTCCAGCACGGCCCCGGATGTACCTGCTAAGCAGAATGAGCCTTCAGACCGTCTTGGCATGGGTGTGACGTACGATCCCTTCACAGGCTCTTCAGGTAGCACTCGGTGCAAGACCGAGAATGAGATCGCCAGTGAGTTCGATAGGATGAAGGACTACAAAGCTGTTCGAATCTACGGCTTGGGCTGCAATATCCTTCCACTCGCTGTGAAGGGCGTCATCAAGAACGGTCAGAAGCTCATGGCTGGTGCATACATGAGCAAGAGCGGCAACGGCGAAGACCTCAGCAAGGTTATTCAGACCCTGAAAAGTGCTGTTGACCAGTACGCTGGCGGCAATTGGGACGTCATTCAACTCTTCTCCGTCGAGAACGAGCGGGTCAACGATCACGACATGACCGCTTCCGATGTTGTTGATGCTATCCAACGTGCCCGCGGTCAGCTTCGAGGACTTGGATATAATGGCCCTGTTGGCGCCGTCGAGACCGTGCCCGCTACCATCGATAACCCTGCCATCTGCCAGGCTTCGGATGTAGTGATGGTCAACTGCCACGCCTTCTTTGACACCAATACCGTGGCTGCAGACGCCGGAGCTTTTGTCAAGGCCCAGGTCGAGCGCGTCAAGTCGGCCTGCAACTCAAAGCGCGTTGTCGTCACGGAGTCCGGCTGGCCTCACCAGGGCGACCCCAACGGCGACGCTGTTCCTTCACCGGATAACCAGCGCAAGGCTCTCGAGTCAATCCACAGTAACTTCGACCACGACATGTTCATCCATAACTCTTTTGACGCAACTTGGAAATCGGATAGCGCGTCGACGTTCAACGCCGAGCGATACTGGGGTGTTATTCAATAAACGGCCTGCCCTGTGGCAAAAGGTATCACTCTTTTGGTAGGGCTACTTGGAATGCATCTCGTGGCATGCACTTTTCGGATT
This sequence comes from Cucurbitaria berberidis CBS 394.84, assembly GCF_010015615.1. Taxonomy (NCBI): domain Eukaryota; kingdom Fungi; phylum Ascomycota; class Dothideomycetes; order Pleosporales; family Cucurbitariaceae; genus Cucurbitaria; species Cucurbitaria berberidis. The sequence continues at coordinate 2,699,935 of NW_024468938.1, forward strand.
GCATCTCCTGACATGCAGCTAGAACTGCTCCCATCTTCTTCATCTCACTTCATGCACACACGCAGCCGAGCTGCGCAAATGTTCAGAAGGCATTTTTGGCGCCATTATGGGTCATGAGGATATGGATATGAAGACATGCGTCACGTAGTATAGATATCAAATCTCAAATGAATGCATGCATGTACAACTTAATATCACAAGTCTTGGGCAGTTTCCTCAATCGCCTTGACCAAGCCATCCAGTGTCCCCTTTCTCGTATTGCCATTCACAACCACCCTGAAGAACTTGCCTTTCTCGCCCGGCGCGAAGTCAATCATGAAGCCCCGACTAATCAGCTTATTAGCAATATCCGCCGTCGCCTTGCCATTCGCCTCTGCATCGTCTCCGAGTAGCCCACCCTTTGCATAGTAAAAGCACACCTGCAAACAAGGCAACGGCTCGGGACTAATCGTGACGAAGTTGCCATTCGCCTTGAGCAGTGCGAGAAGATACTCGGCATTATCAAACCCGTTCGCAACCAGCTTTGAGAAATACTCGGAGCCATAATATCGCAGCGCAAGGAAAAACTTGAGGCTATCAGCGCGGCGACCACACTGAGGCGTCAAATCAGCCAAGTCATAAATATCATCCACACTAGCACCAGGCGCAATGTGGAACAAATAGCCCGCCGGCAGCGTCAGCGCGCGGTAGAACAGGTTCATGTCCTTGCCCAGGAGGAACGAGCACGTCACGGGCACACCGAGCATTTTATGCGGGTTGATAGTGATACTATCTGCGAGTTCAGCGCCCGCGAGACGCGTAGCAGCATGTGCATGGGAGAAGATGACGGGGCCGCCCCAGGAGCCGTCGATGTGGAACCAGAGGTTATGCCGTGCGCAGATAGGGGCTAGTTCAGCGAAGGGGTCGAACGAGCCATGGACAGTCGTTCCAGCGGTTGCGTTGAGTAAGAGGGGGGTTTCGCCGCGTGCTTTACTTTCCTTGACGAGGCGTTCAAAGTCTGCGGGGATGATGCGGCCTGCATCGTCGACAGGGACGGAGATGACGTTTTTGGATCCCAGGCCGAAGAGGTTTGCTGCTTTTTCGACCGAGTAGTGGCCGTGCGCGGAGGTGAAGATTGTGAACTTGTAGGTGCCGTTGCCTTCGGTCTTGGTTTCTGGGTACAGCGTGTTTCGCGCAATGACTATGGCGGTGCTGTTTGATGCTGAACCGCCTGGTTGCGAGATGCCTCCAGAGGTGGCTGCAGGCAGGTTGAAGAGCGATGCGAGGTACTTTGTCGTACGTTTTTCGACGAGGGTTAGTACTGGGGAGACTTGGTAGACGTGCACCTGCATGTAGCGTGAGCAGTCGTAGTACATGTCACGGGGTGTGGATGAGAGTGAGATGAGACGAGGGGACGTACATTGGTGTTCAACGTTGCAAGCAACAATTCGCTCACCAAGCCCACTGCGTTGGTACTCGCATACAGCTTATCGAGAAACCCTTGATCCCACGTGTTGACTGAATACTTCAGGACACTCTCCACGAGCGCAACGAGGCCATCTCTTCCGGCTGCATGTTCTGTGATTTCCAATTCACTCTGCAGAATCCCTTCTAGTTTTTTCGGCGGGAGGTGCTCAACAAGCGCTGTTCTCGGTACTCCGCCTTCAACACGAAGGCCTTGACCTGTGTGTTTGGTGGCCGCATCTTGGTCTGCAGCAGCAACGAACGGGACGATCAAATCAGTGATGGCAGTGAGTAACTGTGGGAGAGATTAGTAAATGCATCATCTTTTCATCCTTGAATCGGGTTGATTCGCCAAACGTGACCACATGGATGAAAAAAAGCAGCGGTGGTAGGCAAAGGCGATGTCGGACTAGCCAAAAGAAAATTCCGGAGGCACTTACATCCTTGACCTCGTCTGCACGATTGAGGGGTCCCTCGGTGTCACCGTTAGTGGCAGACATGCTGCACGATTGTATGCGAGACGCCGAAACAGGCTCAGCAGGTAACAGTCTCGTTAGGCAATAGGAAGCAAGAAGGAAGAGTACCCTAGTAGGAGAGAGATTGGGAAGTAGTAGGCCGCACTAAGTCCAGTCATACAAGTAGAAGTCATTGTTCGCTTTAATTCCTACCAAACATCGCTCCTCCCCACATGGCGCAAACTTCTCTGCAAATGCACTAAATATGTTTAGATCAACGAATCAGAAGTTGTCCAAAGGACCCACCCATTTAATCCACAACGCCTTTTGCCAATGCCTGACATCAGATAATTCTTACACGCGATGCACGCCAACTATTGCGCCACAAGATTTACTTTTTCCTTATCTTTACTGGTCATCACAACTCTCCCCTCCCATCCCTTTTACCGTCCTTTTTCGCTAGGGCTTCCTTCCTCTTCGCTCCAGCCGCTTTGGACGCAGCGTGTTTTTGCCTTGCGAGTTCGATGGCTGTCATTTGTCTGCCAGATCTGTGGTTGTGCTGGTTCTGTGGCGATGTTGCCGTATTGCTCTCTGGAAAAGACTGAAATCCGTCGTTCCCAGCAGTATAGCGTGACTGCTTGACCCAGTCGTATCGGTTACGCTTGTAAAGGTCCATCTTCCAATTTCGCCAGACGGCACGACCGACAAAAGATTCACGCAGTGAGTTCTCGTTTTCAGCGAGCTCTTCGGCGATACGTTCGCGGATGAAGGCTAGGCCGTGGGTGCCATCCCATATGGCATCGATAACGCGCGATGCGGCGGGATCAAGTGCGAGTTCACCGACTTTGCCGTAGAACTGTTGTATCATTTTCCGACGGAAGATGACTGAAGCGTTCTTGGAGGTCAATGCTGCTTGGAGTGTACGTGATGCTGTGGGATCGCGAGCTATTTGGATGGAGAGTTCAGGTGATAAATTGGCGAGAGAGTCAAAGACAAGGCTGCCCAGGGGTCCTTCCACTAACATCATAGTCTGCGCTAGGAGAGACCCATGAACCTTTTCCGGCGAGTGTTCCTGTTTGCCATTGGGCTTTGCGTCTTCCCCACTGAGTTTGAGGATTCGTGTGACCTCGAAGCCGTTGGAACCACCGTAAGCGGTCTCGAGTTGCGCTTTGATCGGAGATGTGTCTACTTCCCGAGCCATGCATCGCTCGATAAGAGTTTTGATAATGGATGTTCTGTTGCGCTCGACCAAGTTTGGTATTTGGTCCACAATCTGACGCATAGCCTCTTCCAGATCATCTTTGCCCAGTCGTTCGAGTATCTTTCCAGCTACGTATCCAGCGATTTCGTTGCGCGCCAAACTGCCCATTCGCTCCTTGAAGAACTCCCCGTAAATGGACTTGAACAGCTTGCCAGGGGCGTTCTCGATGATGGTTTCCAGCAGTCGCGAACCGATAGGATCGTAGACGAGACCGTTGATGAATGAGGCGCTCTCTGTTCCTTCTGCAATTGGGTCATCGGGTAATAGCCTATGGATGATCGACTTCTCGTCCTTGGCTCTTGACTTGCCAAAATGTGATAGTTCTAGTTTGAGGAGTAGTTGTAGAGTCGGGTTGCCCAAGGGGTGTGTAGAAAGCGAACGCAGGTAGTGTGGCTCAAATCCTGACACGCTGTCGTTGATGACTTTTTCTAGGGCTCGCAGGAACGACTGCGGCACAGTCCGTTTCTCTAGTACCAAGTCTTGCCCCTTCTCAGAGCCTGCGACGCCAACCTTTTCTTTCCTCTTGCTCTGCATGACGGATTTGGTCTGCTTTTCTAGTGGTGACCCAGAGAAGATGACGAGCAACACTCGTAGTACGTGTGAGGCAAAGCGATCCGTCATCAGGAAGCCTACGTATCCCTCCAGCTCATTCAGGGTATAGAGGAACAGATTCTCCATAGAGACGAAGACTTGGTCGGGGTCAGAGGATGGAGGGGTCTGCAAATCGGGTTTGGCAAGTTCTTGCGTGACAACGGGCGCAGCTTGTAGGAAGAGGGCTTCACAGCAGTGCGAGGCGAAACGGTGCTGTACGAGATTGAGGAAGCTGCGACTGGTAAGCATGGCACTGGCGGGAGACGCACTTGATGCACTCACTGTCCACTGAACTTTTGGAACAGTCCTTTCAGCTGGTCTGGCGTAGAGAGCAGGATCAGACGCTCGAGCAGGCGCGAGCACGACTGACTGTTCGCAATCTTGAGTTCTTTCCCGTCTGCTTCCTTGTATACACTTTCGAGGAATAGAGTGCGCGCCTCTGCATCGTCGAACTGGTTTAGCTCGAGCATTTCATCGGCGCGCTTGAAGTACTCCTGCTCATCGTCGTCGAGCATGCCATAGAAGGGCAGGGCGGCGGGAGTGACGCCATCGGTGGCTTCCTGCTGGAACGCCTCAGCATCTGGGATGTGCTCGTCGACATCTTCGTTCTTGTGTCTCTTGGAGGTTGTATCGTCGTCGACGTCCCGCTTGCGCTTCTTCTCCTCTTCGCGACGACCGCGCTTCTTGTGTTCCTTGGGCATGGCGAAGGCGCGGCGAGGTGGCCGACGAGACTGTAAAAAAGTTCTCGGCTAACGGTACCAGGTAGAGGAGGGTAGGTAGTGGACGACTTCTCTGCAGAAATGCGGGCGACACAGCGACTATTAAAGGGAGCAGCCACGGTCCGTGGGTAGAGCTATTAGAGGGCTTGCGACACGACAGCAGCGTGCATTAAGGTTGTTTTCACCTGGGCCAGAAGCGGGCTGACGAGAGCGCCGACGCCTTCGCTTGCAAGATCTTGAGAAGGCAGATCGATCGCTCTCCGATGCGGCTTAGCTCGAGCGCCACAGGCGCCACCAAGCGTTGGGCGCCCGCATCCCGAGACACCTCGTGCTCGTACACAGTCTAGTGTCTCTATACCTAGCCCGTTGCTGCTGCAGCATCTGGCAACCCTCGTACGATGAACGAGGCCATGGACGACAGCCAGGCGCGCGTAGCCGACTACCTCGACGACAAACTGCAGACCATCAGCGACCTGGACTCGCTCGATGCGCTCCTGACCAAGATCACCTCGCAGCACGGCCTGCTCAAGCAGCAGCTCGACGACGCACAGCGCCATCTCCACGACGCGAAGCAGTCAGCCCATGCCCACCACGCCCAGCTCCAGCAGCGCGGCGACGCCTTCCAGCATGCCCAGGCCGACATTGACCGCCGCCTCATGGTCATTACCGCCTCGGAGACCAGTGACGATGCCGTCCCCCGCTTCGAAGCCGTGCTCGACACACTGCACCGCCTGGACGTGGCCAACGGATACGTCGAGCTGCTGAGCGAGGTCCATGTCCTCAGGTAGGACAGAGCCCGCGCCTAAGCCTCTCTCCCCATCAGCTGATATTCCTGTAGCAAACACGCCCAGGCACAGCTCCAGACCTCCAATGAAGCCGCCCTACACCCGTACAAGCAACTGCGTGCTCTCCACACTCGCCTGACCAACCTGCAACATGCTGCAGAGGGTGCCGCTCCGCAGTTACTCCACCACGTCGACAGCATCACCCAAGTCCTGCGCACAAAGATCCTCGATGCCTTTTCGTCCGATCTCGACGTGGTTCTGAAGAAGATACACTGGCCCACGCCAAAAGCAAACATACCTAGTCAGCTGCGCGAAGAATGGGAAACGGCAATTGCTAAGCTGTTGGACCTGCAGATGCCTGAGCTGCAAGGCGCAGACTATGCCAGCGGGCCAGTGGACAAGGTTAAGCTGCCTGCAGTTCTCTTCCCGCTCGATGTACTCGTGCAACCCTTGGAGATGCGCTTCCGCTACCATTTCGAAGGTGACAGGCCAACGAATCGGATTGATAGGCCTGAATACTTCCTCTCTCACATCACCACACTGTTGAATGATTACAGTGGATTCGTAGGCGACCATCTGCAACCTGTTCTACTGAGGCACTTTCGCGGGACTGATTTGGCCCTCGACCCTGTCTACATTGATGCCATGTCTGCCTTCATCACCGCGCTTCTACCAATGCTTAGGACCAAGATCGGATCCCTGTTGCCCAAGGTCGCCGGCCAACCCCAGCTCCTCAGCCACCTTATGCATGAAGTGATGAGCTTTGACACTACCATTAGAGACACTTGGGGCTACGATGGCGGCTACGGAATAGACGGCTGGAAAGGGCTCTCCTGGGAGTTTCTCGTGCAAGGCGATTGGTTCGGCCGCTGGCTGCAGGTTGAAAAAGACTGTACAGATCCCCACAACGCTCTGACACGCCATGTTTGCTTGAGACTAATGTGCGTGCAGTCGCATTATCCCGCTATCAAAGTATCGTAGACGATCCAGATTTCGGTGATCTCGACTACGAATCCGTCGATCCCAACGCCACCAAGCCAACCAAGGGAGCGATCCGCGTCAACGACCTGCTCGAAACCATAACTGGTTCGTCTCGGCGTCCCGAGTAACCGAATATGCATTGCTGATCAACACTTTCAGATCGATACAGACCCTTGACATCCTTCACGCAGAAACTTACCTTTTTGCTAGACATACAGATTGCCATCTTCGACAAACTGCATGAGAGGCTTTCGAGTAGTCTAGATGCGTACCTCGCGATGACCACGTTCACGGGACGTACCATAGGTGGTGTTACGAAAGAGGAACAGGAAAAACTGCTTGGCATCGAGGGGCTTGAGCGCCTCTGCAGGACGTATGGCAGCGCAGACTATCTCGAAAAAGCAATGCGGGACTGGAGCGACGACGTGGTAAGCTTCGCCGCATGCCAAGGCAGTGTCCCACGTGTCACTAGTGCTAACCCACTGTAGTTCTTCCTAGACATTTACGAGGAGCTACAAGACCGTGCGAGACAAGCAAACAGCATTGGTAGCATGAGCGTTGCTGACGTTGCTGGACGCACGTCAAAGTCGGTCGAAGGAGACAGTGACAGCGGCTCGCTCTTTGATGAAACGGCGAGTTGGTATGCGCGCCTCCGCGAACGCAGCGCAAACATCATCATCGACAGGTTGAACAATAATGTGCGGGAGGCGCTGCGGCCCTACCGACATATGTACGTCTCCCGAATAGGAAGTTGCAGCGTTGAGCCATACTTACTTTTTCGGCCAGCAATCCCTGGGCGACTCTCAGCGGCTCTTCGTCAGCTGCAGCCACAAATCTCTCGCCTACAGCAGAGATCGACCCACTTCTCACCCACCTAACCACTACCTTGACGTTCTTGTCCCGCGTGCTTGCTTCCGCTCCCCTGCGCCGCATTACTAGAACGGTGCTCGCCACCATCTCAAGCACGCTTTGGGACAACGTCCTTAGCCGATATCGTTTTTCGACTGCAGGCGCGGCACAGCTGCACACTGATCTTGCGGCGATATGTCGCGTCGTGGATAAAGCGGTGGGCCCGGGAGTCGCTGAAACAGGCTTACAAAAATGCATCGAGGGCGCACAGCTCGTTGGGCTGCCTGTCAAGGGTGGCAACAATCAGGCTGTGAGGACGCCATCGTCTACAGAAGATGGTGGCGATGGCGGCGAGGAAGATTGGGAAGCTTGGGGCGGCGCGGATGCAGACGAGGACGGGGACGGGGATGATGGGGCGCCTGTTCCGCGAAAAGCAAACATTGGTGACACAGCGGCCGGGGATGTGGACCTTGGCCTATGGGAGGTGGAGAAGCGTCTCTTTGCGGACAATCAGAGCGCGAGGGATGTCTTGGAGGCGTTGGGGTTGGACGTGTTGAGCGAGACGGAGGCGAGGGCGCTGTTGCGACGAAGGGTCGAGTTGGCGGGTTAGCAAGTAGGCAGTTGCTCTCTGAGCTGTCATGTGCCAAGTGAAGAGCTGAGATCGTACGATGCAGGTCACAAAGTTGATCACGATTAGATCAGACGATGTTTCTGCATGTAGTCGATATCGTAGTCACAAATTCGATTGCCGTGGCTCTCACAAGGTCCCAATGCAGCACCCTGGTCAATGCAAAAGACTATCACACGGCGCAACCGCAGCAAACCTTATTGTTCAAAGAGCGAAATTAAAAGAGGGTGCTCGTCACAAAACTTGATTTCTGTACCTCGTAGTCGTTGGGGGGGTATCATTTCAAAAAGCATCTACATAAACCCTCTGCTTCCTTTCCATCCACCTTTCCCACCGTTCAAAGATTCACGCCTCCATCTCCTCAGCCAGACCTGACCGCATGATAGAATGTTAGAAACGAATTCCCACAGGCTGAAAGGTCTCTCCGGCCTTGTCCTTCCCTCCGATGAGAGAAATATCCATACCCTGCGTCCGTCCAGTCAAGCTGAGCAGTCTTACGCCATCCTCATTAACCCCTACCATTCGCGCGTGTATCTTCCTCGTGGGCCAGGCTAGGACTGAACTTAATTGGAGAACTTTGAGTTCACCTTCTTGCCCGTGAACTTCTCGAAAAGTTTGCGCGCGCCGTCGGTCTGGATAGCACACGAAATTAGCAAACTTGCAAACACACATGAATCGTTGTCATCAAGGCCCGAGTGTGATGTAAACATAGCTAGTCGATCGTGCGTGCGCCGAGTATAGTGCGGAATGGAACGGAATGGAAGAATTCCAGCGTGAGTAGGTTCGTTGCGCAAAACTTACGATTTTCTCATTCATGCCACGGTTCTGCGACATCTTCTGGCCCTGGGCGCCGCCGAACTTCTTCTGCGCAGCCTCGAGGCCCTTGTCAAGGTAATCCTTCTGTCCACCAGCTTGGCCGTTGTTGGAATTCATATTTTCTGTTGCGAGTTTTTGTAAATGTGTTGTGGTTTAAAAGGTTCGTGGGTGTAGTAGTGGTAAAAGTTTGTTGCGGTAAAGTGCAGTGAGTGATAGCGGCAGGCTTATAAGAAGCGGGAAGCGGGGGAGATGAAACTCTTTATGCTACAACGCATGCGACGCACTCGATTTCAAGTCGCGGTGAGCTGAGACGGCGCATGCCGTTTGATAGGGCCGACGTCAGTCACACAGCCCTCTTTTCTTTAGGTGGACCATATTCGGAGGGGTCATTTCCAATATTCGGAGGGGTCGTTCTAGATTGTACGCATACAGCCCTTAAATATTTAGCCTAATCTAACACTAACCCTAACTAATTTTACTACTAATTATATTATTTAATTAAAAACAGGTAAATTTATTCTTAATTTATAACATTTTAAGTCTATTAACTACTTTATTAAAACCGCTAGCCCTAAACCGCGCAGCTACACTAATACTATAAAAGCAATTTATTTTATTCTAAACTGCAGGTACGTTTTTATAGTATACGTAATAGTACTATAAAGTTTTCTAAAATTATTCTATTACATAGTTATAGAGTTACAGTGCTGCTTATATTAAACCTATAATATTAATAATAATATTGCTAACACCTTTGCACTCTAATTTTTAATAATACTTTAAAAAAATATATTCTTCTGCATGCAGACTAGCTTAGAGTATATATATATACCTTCTCCTACATTAAAGAAGTTGTACAGTATACTATAATAAAAATATAACTTTATTTAAGTAAGTTTTTATTAAAGTTAAGCCTAAACCCCTAACTAGCTAGCCCCCTATAATAAAAATAGAAAATAATAGTATATAGCTGCGTATACAGGGACTTTAGAGCAGCTAGAAATAGCTTCTTTTAAAGCCTTTAATTAGCCTAAACTACCTAAACAAGGCTAAAAAAGCTAGAAGAAAAAAAGGAGGTTAACGTATATATATACTAACTTCCTTACTACTATTCTAACTGCCTGGAAACTTGTTTACTGCGCACTAGAAAAATGCTATAGCTTTTTAAAAATATATACTAAGGAAAAGAGTAAACTTTAAAGTACTCTAGGTTTTTTAAGTAGCATTTAAAGTTCCTAAACAGCTAAAACCTTTTTTTCTTTAACTAGAAATAAAGGGGCAAGGCAAACTTTTTATTAAAACTATATAAATTACTGCTTAAAAACTTTTAACTAATCTTTAAAAGTATTGCTAGGTGCTTATTAAGACTAGAATTAAGCCCTTAAAGTCCTTAATAATAAAAATTAGAATATTTAAAACGCCTGCATATATTTTAAATAAATTAAATTATATTTCTTTAGCATAAAAACAGCCTCTAAATTATCTTTAGCAACCCTGCCTTTACTTTTTGCACCCTTAGGACAACCCTTAAGTTTTAATTTAACTAAGTTTTTAGTAAAAAACTTATAGCAGCGCAAATTATTTACAGCGCAAAAGGGGTAGAAGTACTAATATTAACCTACCTATATAGGCTTAAGGGTGAAGTTTAGGTCTTTTTAGAGCTATATACTAAGCTAGTGCTTATAAAAAAAATTATATATTATAGTAAAAGCCCTTAAATAATTTTTAAGATTATAGGATAAGTCCTTCGCAAGCCTAAACTAGTTTATAAAGAAAACTAATTTAAGCAAAGTAATATAAGTATAAAGCTTTTAAAAGCCTAAGATATTTATATTATTAAATACCTAAACCTCTTCTATATCTATAGCAACCTAATAAGTATTTCTAAAGGCCTAAATGTGCTTATAAAAGTCCTTTATTATATCTAAAAAGTGCCTAGTTTAATTAAAGAAAGCTTGTTTAACCCTCCTATATAAAGCTTTAAGCAGAAATATTATTTGCTAGCTAAAACTAGGCATATACTAGCATATATACTCTGCCTATTTATATTTTAAAAATATTATATAACCTTTTATATAGTCTAAAAAGGTTAGCGCGTAGTTAAAATACTCCTAAAGAAATATATATAAAGTATTAAACTGCTCCTTACTCTAAGCGTCTACTATACTATAAAAGTAGTATAAAAACTTTTCTTTAATATTTTTAAACTCCTCCTCCTGCCTATAGGGGGCCCTATTGTTAGCCTAAATCTTATTAATCTTAACTTTAAAGTTAGTATTAAAGTGCTATAAACAGCCCTTAATAAAAATGTTTTTAAAAGTCCTATGTAGGCAGCGCTTTAAGGCCTTTTTATTATTAGTAATAAAAATTTTTATAGTACGCCTAATAAGGTTTAAAAAATCCCTTAGGGCAGTTATAGTATTATTATAAGCTCTTTTTTGTTTATTTAAGAAAAGCGCAAAAGCTATATTAAAAGTTTAATTTATACTTAAGATCCTTATAATATAGAAGAAAAGTATATTAAAACAGTTTGTTTTATATATATAGTCTATTATAAAAACATCTAGATATTTTTGTAATATGTTTATAAAATATAAGTAGGCTTAGAATAGTAAAACAAAGCAGCTAGAAGAATCCTAGGTAAACCTAATAAAGTATTTAAAGAATGCGTTATTTACTTTAATTAAAAAATAAAAGTAAGGCTTATTTTTATAAAAATCCTATTAAAGCTTATTTTATAGAGCTTTAATCTTTAAGCAGCTTTTTAACTTTCTTAATTAGCACTTTACTATACAGTTTTTAACGTCTTAAAAAAATATAAAAAAGCGCCCCTCTTCTAACTGCAAGTAAATAAAGCCTAGTATAGCACTTAATTATACTTTATTTTTAATTATATAGTTTCCTGCTTTATTTTAACTAGCTTGCTAGAACTATAAAAGGCTATACTATAAAAATCTAATATAGTTATAGGTAGAGTTTAAAACTTTAAGCCCCTATATAAAGGTATTATTTTTACCCTAATATAGTTAATATAAAGTAGCTTTCTATTTATATGCCTTTATTTTTATGCTTATATTTTGCTTACTAATACTTTTACTATAAAAAGTATTAGTATATTTTTAACTATATGCATACTGCAGGCTAACTTAAGTAACTTTTAAAAAAAGTCTAGATTAAGTTACGCGTCCTTTTTATGCGTATAAAATAGAAGCTGTAAATTTATAAAACTTATTATAGAAAAATAAGTTTAAACTTTTTACTACTTAGTAATAATTATTACTTTTAAAGCTTTCTAAGTATAATATAGCAGGATTAAAAATTGCAGAATCGTTATTTAAGTTATATTAAGTTAAGAAAATATTATTGCTTTAAAGCTAGGCCTTTAGGGAGCCCTTAAGTATTATAATTAATAGTTTTTATATATTAAAAAGTAGGAGTTTTACGCGCATATGCAGGAGTTAATAGAAAAAGTTATAGCTTAGTAAAATAGCAACAATAATAATGCGTTAAACCTGCTATACTAGCTGCGTAACTATAATAAGTTATATTACAACTATAAAAATACGCGCAATTAACTTAGCGCACTTTATTTAGTAATTCTTAGTATTATAATATACTGTAATAATTTGCTGTTAGTTTTGCAGCTAGTGCAAAAAGTAGATTATATTTAGTAAAGGGCAACTTTAGGCTAACTTTAGCAAGGTTAGCATTAAGTTTTGTAAAGCTAATAAAAATGCTAAAGTTAAAATAAAAAAATATACATTATACTATTAATTTAAGCAGGTAATTATGCAATAAAAAACTAGTTTATCTTAAGTTTTAATATTCCTGTCTGTGCGCTCTGCAGGATCTGTAGGCTCTTATTAGCCTAAAGCTGTTGTATCCCCGGGCTCTGACGTTACTCTATTAGGATTAGTTAGTCTTCTAAATATTAGAAATGACCCCTCTGAATATGGTCCACCTTTCTTTATCATCATTCACACTTTCTAGGCCGCTTCCAGACATCAGCGTGGGGATCTTTTGATCTAGATCGTCTGTGGCTAGGGGGACTTGGCTTTCGGCCGGGTGGACGCTTGGTGGGGTTTAACGGGGAATAGCAGAATATGTGGGTCCTGGATGGAAGGCAAGACGTACTCCAGATATTAGTCGACTGAGTTTGTCCGAACCTTGCTACGTAGATTTACTCTGGTGGATGTTTGAATGCTGTTTGTGAGCATTGTGATGACGTGCTGCCGGTTAGCCGGTGAGATGGAAACGGAAGTTTTAGCCGACGCGTCACAATATGGGCAAGTTACAATCTCATCATAATGATTTCGTTACGGGTATATATACGATTCATCCTCTTGAATAGGTCTTCTTACGACTTGACACTTTGGTATCGACCCTCTGCTGCCCAAGCCACTTGTTCTCGAGCCCTTGAGGCTTCAGCGGGACAATGGTCCCATTGATGCGTTCAACATACGGCCGACACCGTTGCCATTTCTTATTCAAGGTGTGCAGACGATCCTTCATGCCGTGACTAGTTGGAGACCTTGTCTGGGACATTCTTGCCGGTTGCTTTTTCGAACGCTCCGCGCGCGCTATCGGTCTATCACAGGGTGGTAAGTAACAGTCTCTAAAGATGTGTAGGGTAGTGATGCAACGTACAATCTTCTCATTAACCCCGCGATTCTTCTCTGTATTCTGGCCCTGAGCGCCTCCGAACTTCTTCTCCGCGGTATCGAGGCCCTTGTCAAGGTAGTCTTCGTTTTGGGCGTTGCCAGACGTTTGTGCATTGCCGCTCATCTTGGCTGTAGAGTTGGGAGTAAGCTGGAAAGTAGGGAGATGGTTGTTCAGTCTAACAAGGCAATGTAAGCGGATATTCGTGAGAGATCTGGAGACGGAAAGGTCTTACGAGTTCGGTTGAGAAGGTACGTTGGGGATGTAGGATGGTGATGGTAGAGTGATGTGTGAGCAAGACTCGAGCTCTCTTTTATATGTACTTGTTCTTGCATTGCCGCTGGTTACCCCTCGTTGCAAGGGTCATTACGAGCGTCGTCTCGATTGCATCACATCCGCTAGGGTCTATGGTGCCTTATTTGCTCATGGAGCTAAGGGTGGGTCAAACCATGTCAACATGTTGGAACGATCGTCAAGCGTGGCAGAAACTTGGCTTTTTGACTTCAACGGCGCGAACCATGCGGATATAACGGCCAGTAAAGCTTGAGTTGAGCCTATGAGGCTTCCTTTCTGCTGTGACGTCACACTATCGATAAGCCTGCCAAAGACATGGCATGACGCAGCCCGGATGAATGAATGACTACGGAGCCTAGACTGTGATCGTTGAGATGAGGACCGAATTGAGGGCTCTGCATCTTGGTCATGCTGGCCGTGTGGAGGGTCTCCTAACGCGAAAGTGATTCAGGTACCACCTACAACCGAAATGTACCTTCACATGGACACCACGTTCGCCAGGCACCATCCATACATATGCATAGAAACAACAGTCATACTGCGTTCATTATTTGCTAATTAGACTCTTAAGTGGAGTAGAATAAATGCACAACCCTAGAACAGCTCACAGCCTTGCACGTGTCATCCCACGCTAGCAGCACACACCACGTTCTGCCTCCTCTGCGTCGTCTGCTTTAGGAAAACGCAGCTGCCTTGCGTGTGCAAAATTTTCTATTGAATGTCTCAAGACTCAGGAGTCAGACTCAGACTCAGCCTTCAGCTCATGTTCTTACTTTACTTTCCGACTCTACTCCTACCTTATACTCGGTCACGTCCATGGTACTGACGACGGGGAGTGACACCAACATGAGCACCTCACTAAGCACGCAGTATCACACAAGAGGAATTTTGAAACTGGACTTAACATCGTACATATTCGAGGATACTGACCAGCCAGAATGCAATCTCGTCATCCATCGTAGCCGTCACCCCCCCACTACCTTCCGATATATATCGTCGCAACCGGCCGTCAACGTCGTTACTTCTTCTCAATGTTGAAATATCCATGTCAAACGCCAACAATCAGACTCGAATCCACCAATCTATGTGTACGACTCAATACCAACAGAATAAAGGGTATCTCAGAACGGGTATAAGGCTACGCCTATTACAACCACGCAGCATCGAGTTGCAACAAGCGAGCGCTACTGGAGCAAGTCCAGGAAAGAATCTTGTAAAGAGAAGGAACCCACCTAGACACCAGTGCTCAAACGCACTGTAAACGCAAGATTGAAAACGCTAAAACGCATAGCAAGAACAACGATGATGAGATAACAAATACAAGAGAAGAACTGGAAAGTGTTGGATAGGCGAGACAGCGGATGAAGCGGCCGATCATCCATACTGTTTGATGAGGGAGTGCAGGAGACCGCAGAAGAGGGTGTGCAGCTCGACGAAGAAGTTCTCTTGACCAACGATTTCGGCTAAGCTCTTGGCTTTCATCACATCGCGGGACACACGAGGGAACCCGTCAGGATCGAGCTTCTTGGCTGACAAGAAGGATGATACTGGCGTGATACTGCGGGTGGGCGAGCTAGACGTGGAGGAGAAATATCGCCCTTTCTGTGGGGACATGAACGTTGGCGGCATTGAGGACGCTGAGGTTCCAAGAGCAGGAGGGGTGCTGTCACTTGCAGTCATGGGCCGGGATACGCTTTGCGACGCGGCACTCTCCCGTTCCAGAACCCTCTCAGCGAGTGCCACGATGCGATTGGCGATGCTTTCGAACACTTCGGTGATCTTTACCATGGCCTTGGTGGCTCTTCGGCAGTCACGACCAGCCATTGCGATGAGTGCATATGTGCGTTTCGCTCCGCGGGACCGAGGATCTTGGAGACGGAAAACGTAGGCAATGGTGTATCCGGCGACCGAATCTCCGAACATAATGGGCCCAGATGGTTTACTCAAGGGAAGGACCTCTGTTGATAGAGTGCGAATGCATGTGCGTCGCAGGAGGGAGTATGTGGTAGGTGACTGTGGCTGACTGGTGGAGATGTAGTTCAGTGTGTGGGTATGCATGCCTCTCGAAACGAGCATTGGTGAAGCAGGGATTGAGTCTGGGTATGCACCTGAGTGGCGGCTCTCGAATGAGGTGGACTGCTCCGTGTCCGAGACATCGGACGAGTCTGTACTGCTGGCATCGCCACGGGAGACAGGCCGGCGCACTGGGTAATTCTGGGAACTTCGTAGCACAGGACTGCCGTTCCTGCCACGTCCGTCCTTGGAGGGGCTCCCAGGAGCACCAGTGGGCAGCTTGTCCCTATACTTTTTGGGGACTTCCATTTGGCAGTTCTCGCATACGTCAGGGTCAGCGTCAAAGGTGCTGCTGCTGGGTCTCCTTCCACCAAAGCTGCTAGCAGTAGAGGATGGAAAACTAGGGAAGTATGGGTTGTGTGTAGGCGAGCGTGGGCTAGTAGGCGGAGTCTCGAATGGCGAGGTGAGCTGGGGTAGCCGCCCGCCCAGCTTCAGCGGAGTAGGCTGGTCATACAGGCCGTTGTAAGAGAAAGCCGAATGCGGCTCTTCGGAAGGTGGCGTAACGCATGGGTTGCAGGAACCGCAGGGCGAGGTCGAGGCTTGGGTGCAGATGATAGACGTAGGACCGTGGACCTCGCAGAAGTGTGCCAGCGAGATCTAGCCACCATAGTTAGCTAAGGTATTCTCCGCCATCCTACGTGCAGACAGGGCGCATGACGTGGGGAGGAAGGTGTCCCCGGGGCTTGACTACTGTGTAGAGAGAGAGATAGGCGCGCGGTAACTTACCGTGAAGTCCATTTTCCTCGTCTGTCTTATCCCTAAGGCCTCATGGTCTTGGGTTCAGGTGTGTAGTGGAGGGTGGTTATCCGTGGCTCAGCTGACAATCGATAGCCCCTGCTCGCTCAGAGGGGAGTAGTTGCCGTGCTGCGGTCGCGCCCGGAGTGCTATGGTGTGGTGCAGGTGTAGCTGTGAGTGGTGAATGCGCAGATAATCGCCAGGCACCGCTCCACAGGTCTCAGAAGAGAGGGGGGCAGCGAAGTCGCGTGGTGGTGGAGGAGAGGCGGTGGAGGGTGTGGCACGCGGATGGATGGGCAATCTTGGTGGTTGTTGGCCGCAAACGGTGGGCCGGGGGCTCCAAGAGCGGATTATATGGCTTTTCTGATCTGGCTTACGGCATGGCAACTAGAGAGGGCAGAAGCAGAGGCAGAAGCAGAAGCAGCACGCCGAGGGAGCGGCAGGACTGGGTATCCGTGATGGATCTGGGAGCCATAATTACGGGGGGGGCGTTGCGCGGAGCATCATGGGCAGCGCAGCGAGGCGACGCTACTGTAAGAGTGACCAGGGGTTACACGGCCTTCGTCTTGCGGTCAGTATCAGCGGCGCGCCATTGGCCAGGGCTTCCGCTGTGACACCGCAGGCCACAGACAGTTGACATGTGGAAGAGGAACGACGAGATGCAGACTCTGTGCGACTTGCGGCTACGCACGTCGTCGCGAATGCATCCGCGACGATGTGACGAGCCAGCCCTTACACGACGGACAGACGACTCCTGTGCCACCTCGCCCAAGGGAGACGACAGACGCAACCTGCAAGCACACGACCACGACATGTAAGAATGCACTACACCCTCTTTAGCACGTAGATCTACATCCGCGGGCCTATCTTGGAGCCCATCGCTCAATCACAGCCTCTCGTCCCCTGATCCACGGTTGCACGTCATGCCTCTTCCGTTGCGGAATCGAACTTCCTACTCGCAAACAGAATGCCACCCATTGCAAGCAACTGGGCTCCTCCATTCACCCTTCTCTGTCATCTATCATGCCACCGCAAAGACGCTTTCTTCCCCTCTGCAGCTGGCTGCACCCCTTCGCAAGCGTCCATCCTGCTATGCAATAGTGGCATGAATCAAGTGGATCGCAACGCCCTGAGTAATAGCCGCTCACTCTTTTGACTGACCCCAGCCTCACTCGGAGAAACCCATTGGCCCTAACGTTGCCCGTGCGCTGCTTCTGGAAACCGTCACATGTAGGTATCAAGTGGAGCATTCGAAGCTACTAGGCCTGACTCGTTGCAAAGCCACCCACCACCACCGTTCGAGAACTCACTCAAACGGGCCCTCATAGCCACGACGCAAAGCGGCCACGACGACCCCATCAACTCGGCCGCGTTGCTCCGCTATCCACGGTAACTACTGCAGGGTCTATAAAACTTCTCTCAACGTTCCTCCTTCTTCGACGCCGTACGCCTGTTCGCCACTTACCGGGAGACTGGACGAAAAAAATGCCGACGATCTGGGGAACGCGAGGGCCAGCAATCTACAGATCCACCAATCGAGCACTGAGCCAGCTCATCAGGCTCAGTGCATATGGATGATGCATATGGATGAAGAATTAGCAGCAGCAGCAGCAAGCCCGAGGTTTGAGCTCAGAATCCAGAACGTAGTGGGTTTTCTTAAACCGCTTCTGTCAAGGTCACGGGCAATATATTGCTCCGCTAATATAACGATTCTGCTAAATACGAACGGAAACTGGTCGTATGCATGTGGATACAGGACCAGTAGTTCCCGTCGGCTTCCACGATCTGTGTACTAACAAAGGTAGCGCGCTACGCGACCGAGCCAGTACGTAATATGGAAGAGTTCAATGCCTCGAAAAGAGAAACTAAATCCAAACTAGTCGTTACCCGTCTCAACGACCCATAACATGAAAAATCTTGATCAGTCAACAGGCTCACAATAACGCATGTGATTAGTATCCGTTGTGAAGGCTGCCTGTCACAGAGTAGCCGATTATCATTACATTGGTGTAGTTCTGACCTGCATACGCTCATCCTCCTCCGCGTCGTCGTCAGCGTCGCTAGCATCGGCGGTTCGGCCGCGCAGAATATCATAACCCATGACTTCGTTGATAAACTTGTTCGAAATCTTGAGCTCCTCATAGCGGAGCCGCTCCTGCTCGGTGAACTCCCTTCTTCGAGGCCCCATCATCTGCGCTATCAGCGGCTCCCAGATCTGGTCGAGCTGCGTGACACCAATACGTGCGCACGGAATGTCGTCCAACAACGCAGGCGAGACGACACCAATATCCCTCCAGTGTCGTCTCCAGCATCTGCTAGTATGTGGCGAAAGGTGTGTTCTATACGCATGGAGGTATCTTCGACGCTCCGCGTAAGTTGGGCACGCGAGCAGCTTGGCAATCTGGCCAATGCCTCCAAGAATCAGGAAGAACGCAATGTCTTCTGCGCAAGGAGGCTGACTAGACCACCCTCGCAGCAGCTTTTCCACTGTCCCCGTGTGACTTGAAGGCCGCAGCTTCCGTCTTAGTATTTGCACGATGAAGCAGTACATGTAAAAGTACTGTAACCGTAGTGGAGGATCCAGTTTTTTCATAATCTTTCTCTCCTGGTTCGTGATACCAGCCGTGGTACAAATGAGGTACCCAATGTGCGAACGCGGCCGTATCCGTCCAAGGTCTCGGTCCAGGAGCAACCGTCGATGCTCATCTAGGAAATATCCAACCCCGAAAACCAACGGCATCATTCTCTCGTACGCAGATGTCCACAGCTGTCTCTGCCGCGGGCACGTCTGATCCAGTGCATCACCCACCAGGATGTCGGCTAGCTGCCGGGTTAACCTGATAGAGGCGATGTGTCGCCGCCTCATGGCAAGGAGGAAGGGAAAGTCCGCTGCATTAGGCCTTGGAGCGGGATACAGGCGCAGATGGAGATTACCCATGCGATGCTGCACCCAGTAACGCACAAGTGCAGGCGCATTGTTTGTGATGAGTTCGTTCAAGCTGCGGCATGTCCTTCTTAGAGCGAGCACATCAGCCACACACAGCTCACGGAGGATATGAATGTGAAGCTCATTTGGCAGGCGGAACAGCGCTTCCAGAAAGGGACTACGCAGTGTTTGATTAGCATGTGTTGCAAGGCTGAAATGGCAGAATATAGTACCTTGACAAACTCGGGGCAAGCTGCTCGCCTGCACTTCGTCTCCCAACCCTCAGCGACGCAAGCAACCTGCTCTGGAAGCGACCAGCTGCCTTCCCTAGACTCGGTCTTTTTTTCGAAATCGCTTTATCTGCCGGAGAAAGCGCAAACCCGTTCCTCGCACGCTCCGGGGTCGACTTGCCTCGCCGAAAACTCTCCATGGGCATGATGACGATGCTCGTGCGCGGTGCCGATCCTCACCGGCTCTCAACTTGGCGGAGATGCAGCGCTCAGCGCGCGTTTTCGTTGCGTAACTTTAATCACCAGGTCCTTCATTGTCGCAGAACCGTCCGCAGCATTGTTGTTGGTCCTAAGTCGCACAGAGATTGGAGATGGGAGGAGTGTGTGGAAAGTTGAATCGAACGACAAGGCGCATGATGAGGTGTAAAGACCAGCTCAGGGATTCGGTAAACAGGGGACCAAGACCAAGCATGGATCGGGGGTTGATCAAGCCACAGAACCACGAGGCCGCAATCCGAAACGTCAGCTTTGCCGGGCTTCCCTAGCCCTGTCTATGGGCCGTGCGATTCATTCAATCATTCAGTGAAGGACCCAAGGGACACTGCTTGATACTATGAAAGGAAGGATGACACCTTTCATTCATTCATCCATGCGATGCGATGCGATGCGACACATTGACCTGACTTCACACACAAAGCTGTCGCAACAGGACACATCCCAGGCTTTATCACAATGCAATGCAGGGTCGTCACCAGAGATTAGATTTGACCTGCCGAGGCCTTAATTTAGCAGTGTCAGCTTCCAAAACGTTGAAACCCGGTGGCTGCATCGCGTGGCAAGTCCCCGCATTAATTCATGGATAGCGGCCGTGCGCTAGTTCGTCATCCTCCCTGCACTTTTCTTCCGTCCACACCGCTCTCTCTCCGCATTCAACGATTACCATGCCAGTACGAAACGTGTGTTACCTTGATACGAATACGTATAATTACGTATAGGCGGATGGCTTTTGTCGCTCTAGGTGTGTGTGTGGCAAATGTATGTCTGCTGTTACCGAGTTTTATACATACGTGGCATAGCTATCCGAAGCGATGTCAAGACCCACTATCGTGACGTAGACATTGGAGCATATAGGGATAAAACTGACTGTTTCGAACATATGGTGCTTATTCGCACATATCTTATTCTGGGAAATCTGGGTACTTTAGTTCCAAGGTTATCAATGTCTACTGCTAAAGTTTCGGGACGATATTGACCAACTGTCGTGCCAACTGGCGGAATATTAGAAGTAGTGTAGATGGCGGATTTTGGTGACTGTTTCGAAGCAGACCGATCTAACGGTTTCATCAATGGTTCCTACTAGAGAAGGGCATCGGAATGGACATATGCAAGACGGATGGGAAGTTCAACTCCTGCGCTAGCGTAAACTAGTTTGCCTCTAGAAGGACTGTGAAGTCGAGAGAGCATTTGTATATAGGCAATAACATCGGGTACTTTTCGTAACATGGATCCACCGATCACAGATGCCTAACACAAACTAGATGCACAACCGGGAGGTCAATTCGGTGTGTTTCAATCGGACTTTGGCATATGCTCTGATTGTGACACAACAGCTGTAAGGCGGATTTCGACATGCTGAATAGCGTGAAACAGTTCAATACACTACCCACATGACAGTAGCCTAGCAATACCCTTGCAAGGATACTCGCAAGACTTCTGTGTGCAAACGTACAACACGCTATATGGTACCGATAATTTGACATGCATTCTCGAATCGAAGTTAAAAATGACCATTAGTCGAACAATGACTGCTACCCCAGCCTCACTCTCTACACGACGCTAGTTGATTTCCGGAAATCAAATCCTGACCTCTCCCCAAGCTACCCCTCAACCCCACATACATGCATTCGTGATCTCAACACGACGTAGCATAACGTAGATGCAGGCATAACTATGCAGAACTTGACATTCTCTTCCACTATCCCGCACTGTCGTGCACCCAACCTCGTCCCCAGTAGTCTACACCCTCACATTTATCTGTACACGACATCTTCTCCATGAGTGCTACAGCATCCATCCAACCCGTCATCCTCCACGCTCCCCAAATCGCCACCGCGCCGTCGGAAACATTCCCAGACCCCTCGATAGGCGGAAATGTATCGTGGAAAACGCTCATCTCCTCGTCTACAACTCCGTCAGATACTTTCACCGTTGGAATCGCAACGTGCCCCTCAGGCAGCAAGGCGAGTTGCCCATCTACTACGCCACAAAGGCCTGGGCACTTGAAACTTCATCGCCATACGCACGCGGAGATCTACCATGTCACCGCTGGGATTGGCGTAGTTGCGATCGATGGGGTAGATCATGAGGTGAAGAAAGGGAGTGTGGTGTTTATACCCGGGGATGCGGAACATGGGATTAGGAATGTGGGAGATGAGGAGTTGTGTTGGTTGTATGTTTTTGCTGCTAGGGGTTTTGGGGAGGTGGTGTATCGATTTAGTGGTGATGGAGGCGGTGGTGGGGTGATCGCTAGGCTGTAGAGCGTGTGTCAAGGAAACAAAGATGAAAGTGCAGGTTTTGAAGAGAGAGAGACAGAGAGAGACAGAGAGAGAGAGAGAGAGGGAGAGAGAGTTGATGTGCGTACATGATGAGATGTTTGATGGTGTGGAAGTCGATAGCATAGTCGAGATAATTGACAGTTGCAAGTAATGGATATCGCTGTGGTCTTGGGTGCCATACTTGTGGATAGTATGTATAGGCACATTTAGTAGACCGGTGCTACTTTGTACAGCCTTTAACATCCACGACAGTGTCCATGACACCGCATCATAGCTCGACCCGAGCGAATGCATCGGGAGCGGCACGTGGCGCAATTGCATCAGGCGCCGTAGGAGGTGTGACTATACGAAAGCGGAAATAGATAGCAGTAATTAGGGGAGAACTTGACAAGTATACAGCTCCGACTCTTCCCTTGGGTAAAAACTACATGATGTATCGAGATTCTCGAAGAGACGCAGATCGAAACTGATAGGTGAGGAACAAAATGTTTTCAGATAGCAAACCAAACTCTCACGCCGTGGATTTGAAGGGCTATGCCCAGCAATGCAGGAGCGGCTAATAGCCTACACATACCCATGTTGTCGCGCCAAAATAATTGTATCCGTAAAAAATCGTGGTGTGGTACTGTGAATGTGAGCTGCAGGAGGCGTGTAACGAAGACGGGACAGCAGAAGCGGGGCACGTGTCCCGCACAGTCAAATCTGGCCCGCGTTGAGTGCGGGGCAACAATCCTTCTCACCTTGTCCATCATCGTGTTTAAACCTCTCAATGGCCGTCGTACCCGTCAGTAACAGTGAGAGAAGTTGTGCTACCAGTGTCATGTTTCGTTGCCGAGCGAGGTTTATGATTCAAGCACCACCAAAGACCCGACCGCCCAGTCTTTCAAACAGCGGTCGCTTCCGCCGCGTACGCAAAGCCAGCCAGCAAAGATTATCGCAGACCGTGCACTCGGTTAGCGCAACGCACACGCCAGCACCCCGTTTCCGTCCCTCAACCTATTAGGCCGCTTTTCCGATGTGTATATATAATTAACATTTCCAAATGTCCATTGTGCAGTGCGAGGATTTGTACGAACTCATTTCTTGCCTTTTACCAGAAGTGACCGCGAGTCCCGCACAACACTGCACTTACTCAATCTTTGGAAAAAACATCACCCATGCGTGGGTTCGAAACTTTGTTTTTGCCATTTTTTGTTCCTTGTTACATCTTTTTACTTGTCCACTCATCAACGCAATAGATGAAGTGCCTGCATCAAGTTAATTGATTTACAAGTGGTCCTTGATTTGTTTTTACTCATGTGCGGTCTACAAGTTATATCCTAGTAGTTGGTCTTTGGCTTTTGTTTCTGCTGCACTCCCGTCTCACCTTTCATCCGTTGCAGTTATCGTTCTTCTTACTTGTACTGCGTAAACGCAACATGCCACACCTTGATGCCTTTCACTCCAGTCCTCAAATACCCTCTAATCTTGCCAAATTCCTCCGTCTCCCTAAACGCCATATGCGCTTCGACTGTCGGCCACCCCACAAACGCTGCGAACAACTTGCCCTCTACGCCCTCACCAAGGCTCTCATGCTGATGGGTCTCAACTGACCACCCACCCACCAATCCTTTAGCCTCAACATTAGGAATGTTCGCAATCTCAGAGAGGAATGTAGCGAAGCTCGCGTTGTACTCGGCCTCAGATTGCGCAGGATCGAAGTACGCGCTTATGCACTCTGTGACGGGCGCGCTCAGAGGGTTTGCTGACAATGTGTCTGTTGGGAGCCTTGCGTGGAAGAGCGTGGGTGGGCCGGCTAGAAGGTGCTTGTCTAGTGTCTCCAGGAAAGGTTGGTATTCTTGCGAGGCAATGAAGACCTTGTGGGCGTCGACGGATTCCCAGTCTGCCAGGGTGTTAGCGGGTAGTCTACTGTTTAATTCCCGAATATGAATTTAAGAGGCACTTGGTGCACTACACCGCAATCACACAAATACGCAAAAGGCCGTATAGATTACAACACGCACCAACAACCAGCTGCAAAACATCCTTGTTCTCAATCTGGCGTCCCCAGAACAATGTCTTTAACCCCGATTGCTTCGCTATGGTGACTAGCGTCGAGTCCCACGCGCGTTTCGCCTCGCCCGATTCTAAGTCCAAACCAGCTTTAAGGGTAAGGTATACGATTTCAGTAGCCTGATCTGTCATTGTGGATGGTAGAGCGAAAGATGAGGTACTTAGGACGATTGAATCTTGTTCTAGAAGATGAAGTGTTCAAACAGACGAGGCTGTCGAAGAAGCAATTGTGTGAATGATGGGTTGATCGATATGAAGATTGTTGATAGGGTTGTTCTGCATATATACGCAATAGTTCGGATCCGAAGTCTTTGGCCGTTGCATATGCCTAGGTCAGATGTTGTGTGTTGTAAGCATTTGTATAACGAGCACGGCATGGTTGTCATCTGGGAGGTGCCCCGCCCTTATCCTCAGAAAAGGAAGGTGGGGCATATACTCCTGTGCTACCATGTAATACACACCCTGTCAAGCTCTCATTTCACGCAAACACAACACCATTTGCCCCTACGTGTCTAAGATTGCAGACGTGCTGTGTAAATATTGGGATCTGTAAATAACAGTATGAGCATGCTAATCCAAAGCAGGCAGGAACTTATATCTTCCACTCAGTTAGCTTGCCCTTGAGTCCTCTCGAATCCACGGCCCCATAAGCGCTTTCAAGAAAGAACTTTCAACCTGTATGAAGTAAAACGACTTTTAGGTGTCAACTCGTTACTGATCGTACACATTATTCTGAAGAAACTCTACGTATGGCGACCTCTTGATTCGACCCGTGTTTGCAGTTCTTGCTATCAGGCTATTGTTGTTGCGTCGCTACTTTACATACACTTCTTAAAAGGATTTCCAAAGCGCCCACGCCCTAGTTGAGCTATCGCTGGTTCTGTGAAAGTCCTTTGAGTGCGGAGATGTTTGTGATTACATTGAATCTTCCACCAGGATAGGCTGTATTCGAGACTGGTCGTCAATCGTGGTATCGAACCTTATCAAAAACGTAATCACAAACATCTCCGTACTATTTCTTACTCAGTATTGATCGGTACGAATCTATCTGTGTCATGCAGGCAGAAAGCTGCCGGAATAAGACACGCCGCGGTAGAGGTGGTAGTCGTCGGTGGCTTGAAGCCCACGCGTAAGTGCGGGAGAAGGCTGACAGATGGCACCTGCCAGGCGGGAGGGGTAGATTCAATGTCATCCGGATGTACTGCTCTGGCGATTGAGACAGTGCCGAGTGAAGAGGGCGCACCCGCCCGACCGTACGTTACCCACCAGTGTAGCGAGGTCCGCAGCAGAACGAAGAACATAAACAGCCAAATCCTCCTCCCACCACCGTATTAGCTGCTCACGCGGGATGTACTCGCATTGCCATGACGAGGCGTGGACCTGGGCGTCTTCGCTGTGCTCTAGGACGACGAGGATGTTGGGCTCATCGCGGAAACGTGTGTACATGGTCGGTGACACGAGTTGGAGAAGAGTGTAGAACGTGCATGCTGCAGACGAGAGGCGGACGTCTACTACCTGGAGCTTGTCAAGAGAAAGGGAAGCTGATTCCCTTCTTAATAATGTGAGTTACATCATCGCCAGTCAAGGCGAGAGGAATTTACTGATGGCTGGATCAACACCACCAACAATCGTCGTAGGCATCATCGTTCTTGTCTGGCTGGGCTGGGCTTGTGGAAGTTCTTCTCAAGCGATGCATCCGGCCCTGGTAAGAGCGAGGACGTCAGAGCTCAGACGTCGATATGGGGAAGAGTAGTTGTATTGTGGAAGACGCACATGCTTTTCTCGGGAGATTTCATGTTGCTTCTGTCCTCGTCAATCTTCTGATGGCAGGCCCAGCTTCGTGATCTTACTGGGTGGTCGAGAAAACCATCTGCGGTATTGACAACAGCAGTTGTTGTATCGTGGAAGGTGCACATTCTCATCTCGGAAGATGTCCTTCTCCTTCTCTTCTCTTCTCTTCGCCTGTCATATCGGCCCAGCTGCTGTATAGACCCTACATGGGCCTTCTCGCTCTAAATCCCTATCTCCAGGTGCGGCTTAGCTGATTTCCTCTACAGCTACATGTACATTACCATTAACAGACACGTCTCACTTCAGCCACAGTCAAGATCCTCGTCATTATAGCTCGTACTTATTACAGCGAACAGTAAGGGTACATTCATTTATCCGGCATGCGAATATGATTTCTTCCCTCCTCGGTCGAGTACTCGATTTGAGTAAAGCTCATTCCAAATCCTCCTCGAACCCAAGCTTTGTATCATTACGCCTTTACAACTTCGCATTGGCCTCGCCCTTGAGCTCATGTGCCTTGCCCTTGGCCTCGCCAGCGAGCTCGTTGGCCTTGCCCTTTGCCTGTCCGGCAACCTCGTTGGCTTGTCCCTTAGCCTGTCCCTTGGTCTCGGGGACTGCTTCCTTAACGGCGGCGGCGGCTTGCTCTGTTTGGAATTATCAGCCAAACTAGTTCAACAACACACAACGTATGGGGACCCTAAGTCTGGAACATGTTCGTCATGTTCTTTGCTGCAAGCAAGCGTAGAACAGCAGGACTAGGGAATGGTAGAGCGTGGAGTAAGACTAGAAGCTGTTACATACCGCCCTTCTCAATGCCCTTTACGGCAACATCTGAGATGGTCCTGTCAACAACCTTGGCGGCGTCCTTGACGGTCTCTACTGGGCTCTTTCGCGCAATTGGGGTGGTGCTGAAGAGGCGAACCTGGCGGAGGAGTTGTTGGCGGAACATTGTGATGGATGTGTGGGATTTGTGTGTTGGAATTGACGAGGGATTGTTCAAGGGGTGATGATTGGTGATGAGTGTCTTGAAGATGATGTATTCTGGGCAGCGGATGAGAGCTTTAAAAGAAAGCGGAGGTGTCTAGGGTTTGCGTTATGGTGTCAGGCATGACGTAGCTATGATCAGCTTCCAATCGAAACCAGAGGTGGTCATAGCTCCCTGCATGTCCCATCTCCATACTGTCCCAACTTTTATGCATTTACGGCGCTTTGCACATGTTTACTGAATCATTGGAAAAAGTTCGAGCTCAATTCCTTCTCCTCAATCGTTAACATGGTAACCAGTTATGCGACAAGATTGCTCGACCTAGTACAGCGCCTTCTGCCACCACGCACACCTAGCATTCGCGTTGCTGTCGCGCACATCTTCAATCCCCGTCACGTTAAGTTTCAACACTCTAGCATCCGGCCCGTACATGTTGAACTGTGTGATACCGCCCGCCTCTGGTGCACCGTTCTCCGCAAAGCTCGCAATAAATTGCTGGAGCGCAATCGCAATCGTTCGGTTCATCACAGAGAGTGACAGAGCTCCTCCGTCGTAGTATGTATAAGGAACATCGAAGCCGTGGAAAGCAGGCGGCACCGCAAAGAGGTACGAGTAGGTCTCGTTTTTGAAGCCAGTGGACAGATAGTTCGTGTTGCACGTGAATACACTTTCGGAGATGATCAGGTTAGCGCGTGAGAACTGGTTTCTATAACCGTACGAGCCATCAAAAACCGCCGGGTAGAGGTCCTTCGTGATTGTATCGATGGAATGCTGCGGTGCGTACGGATAGGCACTCCTGAGCTGAGTAACAAGCGTTTCTTCTGATTTAATCGAAGGAGGTGTGAAGTACGTTCCTTCATTCGCATTATGGCCGACTAGAATTCGAACATCTTGGTCGAAACGTCCTTGAGCGAGAAGCTGGCCAGGCTGCTGAGGCACAAAATTCCCGTCGACTACGGGTCCGTAGATGAATGATCCCCATTCTGCATCATAAGTAACCTGTTGAAAGTTGGCGCGCATGATGTCTTCGGATGGCAGCGCGCGTAGCTCGGCGAGCGATGAGCTATTCGTCAAGTTGAGGAGCTTGCGATATGTATCCTCCTGCTGAAGGTTTGACTGGGCGGGCTGCCAACCAGGGCTCTGCGGCACAGCTTGCTGAAATGGAACTTTGCCCTTGAGGCCTCCGTACGCGGTGATCTGATGCATGATGCTACCGCCACCAGCACTCTCTCCGACAACGGTGACGCGGTTAGGGTCACCTCCAAAAAGGTGGATGTACTTTTGCACCCATTCAAGCGCAAAGCGTTGATCATACAAGCCAAGGTTGCTGACACCGCCTTCAGCCTGGTACGAAGGGCCTGATTGCCACCCAAGCGCACCGAGCCGATAGTTCAATGAGACGTAGATGATATCGCCGTTCGAGGCATTGCCAGAGGCAGCAATCAACCCAGCAGGGTTCAGATTCTTATTCCCAAGGGTATAGCCTCCACCATAGATCCAGACCAAGACAGCAGCCCCATATCCTTTGCCTGCCTTGCTGAGCACATCTTCCGGGACGAAGACATCTAGGAAGAGGCAGTCTTCTGACTCGCGAGGATCCCGAGGCGGAACTGGACTGCTGGAATTTGCACCCGTCACTACAAACGTTTCGTTAGGAGCGGGCAACCCTAACACCAAGCTGGTCAGATAATTAGTGGCAGGTTTACCCCATGCGGGACTGGATTGAGGGCATATCCTGCGCACGTTAGGACACCTCTAGTCAAGTTGAGAATACTTTGATTACGTACCTGGAGACATCGCCATTGTTGATAGCTGATCTGTTCTCCAAGGGGGCTTTAGGAGGTGCAAATCTTAGGTTGCCAATGGGAGCTTGCGCAAACCGGATGTTGCTGAAATTATAGAAGTTGCCAGTGCTCTACGCTCGAATTAGCATGGAAGTATCCACAGTTTGAAAGCAGACGAACATTGAAGCCAGCAGCTCGGTAAATCTCGTATCCTAAATCCACCGTCGGCAACGACGAGTTCTGTGCATACACAGCTCCTAAGAGGGCAGCTGCTCCAAAAATCTTCAACATCTTATCGACAAGATTACAAGTTAAGCACGAATATATCCGAGCAGCTGTATCCCAACTGTTTACTCAACCCGCAAGCCTGGGAATCAAGACCGAAAATCCTTAGACAATTGAGTAGAGACTCCCGTAGACCGGGTACGGGTCGAGCTTTAATACATGCTCGTTCAATTTTGTTGTCCAATCGCGCAAGCGGGGCCGACTCCAGTCTCAGTGGTACCCTCATCGTACATGCGCAGTACCGGTCAAAGAAAATACGCCCATACGCTGGCGTAAGCCGCACGCAAGCCCATTGTTGCCCGACCCCTACAAATGCGTCATGAGGCGGAGGCCAGGGCGACTAGCTGGGATTTCGATTCGTCCGCCCGGACCTGCGCTGAATACATTCAATACGTGGCTATTCAGAGGACGGCTGGATCTTGAAAGGTACGAATTACGAGGCTTGAATGTGCGGAGCTACTTATTGATTTTAACAACGCGGTTGGTCCCACGGGGCGGGTGATGAGATGGGAAAGGTGGGTTCCGTTGGTTGTGTGCTGCAGATCTAGAATGTACAGGGTTCCCCGACTTTGTGTAAGCAATCTACCGAGGTTCGCTCCTCCTTGCATCTTTAATCTTGACCTCCAGGACCGCACCATGCTGCCGACAACAGTGACGAAGGCAGAATGACCTCGTACAAGATGAGACAGGATTCAAAGGCTACCGAAACCTTTCAGCTTACTCATTTTGTGCCGTCCATATTCGACCGAGTGGAGGCTGGGGAAGCATCGCCCGTACATATTTAGACCTGCTTATCCACAAGAACACAGTAGCGCTGACATCCATGCGAAGCATCATTTCGTTATATCATTCACAGTAACTTCCCCAAACAAGCTATGGCTTCGATGCTCTGATCAGCGCGCGGTGGTCGAATTCCAGTGGTTCAGATTGCAACACACCGCCTCTACGATTGACCGAGAGCTCTGGGCGCTTTACAACTCCACGTCTCTCTATTTCATTGTCGGTATTACCTTGCCATTTCGCGTCATTTCGAAACAGGACAACATCCACTTCGAGAATAGATTGAGCTCTTGAATTGAGCAAAACATTGTTAGGACGTCTTTGATGGGTGTTTCCGAAGCGCGTGTTCCTAACTGCTGCTGCTGCTGCTGCTGCTGCTGTCGGGGAGGCGAGCTTCATGTTACCCCTTCGAATGGTCCAACAGCTAACATTACTGTATCCAAATTCTTCTGTCAAACGAAACTCCCATCCTGAAAACTACCCGTCACGTCTCCTTTCCCCATTCCATCTCACTCATTTTAGATTCTCTTCATGGTGGAAAGTGGCTAGTCATTCAGAGCCTTGACTCACGTTTTATTTATAAAGAGATATCTAGCCTTGGTCATTTCGCTGCTGCGGTTTCTACAAGCTCACTGTGGTATCTCCATGCGAAGCCACTGACAAGAAGAGATTATGAGCGATAGGTTTGAACATGTGATGGCGGCGCTGAAGGAGCCGCTTGTTATAGACAGATAGAGTGCGTAATTTTCGTTTCACTGCTCACAAATTCTCGTCAAGATTCTACGGTGTTGCCAATTGGAGTGGACCAGTGCACCGCTCCTTTCACTCCCTCAAGAGACCACGAGGCAGGCACCTGTGGCTTCTCCTCTCCTCTCGCCCTACTCGCCGTTACATAAGTTCCTTCTTGAGCTCTCTACCTCGCGATCCACCCTGGTGGACTATCGCCCAGCGCACAACAAGCAATCACCACGCCTACGAACTGCTCACACATTCTTCAACGCCTACAACTAGCCAAATACCCCAAGCTCGTGCAAAAATGTCTACTCAACACCCGGTAGATCAACCTGACAAGATTCCCACAACGCAGTAGTGGCTAACAGACAACAAGCTCCCACCACACTCAATCATTCCACCAAAGCAAGCCGTCTCCTCCCAGCGCCGCCCACCTCGAGGCTACATCCCCCAAGAAACGTTCCGTGAGCTAAAGAAGCGCATCCTCTCCAACGCGCATGCATACTACGCCCACCACTTCCCCCGATCCGAGCGCTTCGACCTCATCACCTCGTCGACGACGCCTACAGGTCGACTTGACAGTAGGGAGTGGCGCGCCGCGTTGATCGTGTATCCCGACCCGAAGCGCCATGATTGGCGGGTGTTGTATAAAAGCAATGCGTGTCCGAGTGTGGAGGACGCTGCGTTTGAGATCAAGTATTGGATCGAGGAGGACATGAGTGCAGTGTTTGACAAGGTGGAGGTGGGGGATGTATGGTCGGCAGACGTTTAGCATACTGCTGCTACTACTACTACTGTGTCGCCGGAGGAGAATTTTGGGGGTTATGCGATTAAGACGGAGGAATAGGCTGATACTGAAGAGGGGACTGTTCAGAGTGCGTCTGGCTTGAGGCGTAAATCGCGTGATGAGCACGACGAGGAGCGGAAGAAGAGCGTCAGAGCCAACGTGGGATAGCGGGTCTTCGTGGATGAGAGGAAAGAGCTGCCTGATATTGATACTACCAAGAGTGCTCCAAGAGTGCTCCAAGAGGCTGTAGCGGTACTATGACAACGTCGACATGTTCTTAGCCTACTTTGCTATGCCTGACTAGATGGACCCTCGTTCTCTACGTTATTTCTCCATATCAAATCCACGACATCTCGTTCGCTCAGTAAGTTGGGTCAGAGGGGTTTTCTTTCCAAAATTCAGTCTGGATATCCCCAAACCGGCCGCCCACCCCTCCGCTACCTCATTTCTCATGTTCCCCCAACGTTCAAATAAAATATGTCTTTACCTCGTTTCTTGCCCAATACACTCTTCTCTTATCATATAGCATGTCATAGGCACCTCTTCCCCCACCGAGATAGAAAGCGCAACCCTTTCAAACTCGTGTGAAACCAAA
Organism: Cucurbitaria berberidis CBS 394.84; assembly: GCF_010015615.1. NCBI lineage: Eukaryota > Fungi > Ascomycota > Dothideomycetes > Pleosporales > Cucurbitariaceae > Cucurbitaria > Cucurbitaria berberidis. The sequence continues at coordinate 2,731,726 of NW_024468938.1, forward strand.
GTTCACCAACTGAATCTCTGACTAGTTTTAGCAGGTCCCCTAAATATATTCTACATTTATCTAGGGCATGTCGATTCCTCTCACACACACTACCCCCTCTATTTCTCGCGCAAACAGTAACACAAACCGCAGCGGCCCCTCCCCCCTAGAAATAAGAAGAGATGTCGGACACAGAACACCGGGTGCGAGTGGCCTACATCAAAGATGTAAAAGAAATGATCTTGAGTAAATTTTGCCCTCCTCTCCTCTCCTCTCCTCTCCTCTCCCCTTCTTACTTTTTTTTAAGAGAAGCCAACTAACACGGCCAGGCGACGGGCGCGCCCTCTTCGCAACCCAAGGCTACACGTCGCACAGAATGACCTACGACATGACGACGTCGACGTCCGGCGGCGGCTACCGAGCCACGCTCATCGTGTACCCCGACCTAAACACAAACACGCATTGGATCACGCTGTACGAAGGGATACGAGCCAGGACGTTGACTTCGGCTGTGTGGCAGCTGTGGGATGCGTTGCAGACGGGCTTGGGCAATTACCAAGGTGTGTATGCTAAAAAGGTTGTGGTGGGTTGGAAACTGCGAGGTATGGCTTTGCTGACGATGTTGCGCTGAAAGTAGCTATGCAAGCATATTATGCTGAGGCTGCGCTGGCGGCTATGTATCCTACTCCCGCTACGACGACGATGAAGCGGGAGGATGCGGCCGGTTCTAAGACACCAGAGGGGAGTTCGTCGGGCGAGGTGCCGGAAGCGAAGGTAGAGAAGGTTGAAACTGAGGCGGAATGAAATGAGTAGGCTACGTTGAGCAGCTTGTGCAAATGGGTAACGGTGGCTCCTCGGAGAGAGAGAGAGAGAGAGTAGACGGAGGTTCCTACCTATGAGATACAGCACAATCGAGGACTAGTTTTGGTAGGGTTGGCGAGGAGGCCTTTTTCTTTAGTACCTTGCTCATGGACTTTCTTCTGTATGCTGGCTAGAATCTTACATCTCTTTATTATTCTCGACACAAATCCAAGGGTATCACCATGTCTATTTACATACCAACAAGGTCGACAGTCGACAACCTGTTACTTCATTCCCCCTCAACCTATCATATCAAGCCCAGCTTCCTCATAGACCCGACATGCGCCTTCTCCCTCTTATCCCCGCCCACACTCACAAACACCTTCTTCGCATGCCGTATCAAACCTCCCCTCCAATGCCAGAAATTACTCTCAATCTTCTTGGCTACCTCTTCGCCCTCGACGCTCGCAACAAGCCGACATACCCAGATCAAGCGGCGGGCGCTGACGAAGCGGGCTTCGGATAGTGGTCGAATGATGGCAACGCGGACAGTGGCTTTGGTGAACATCGGGCTAATGGGGAAAGAGTGCTGCTGCATATGGCGGTACAGGTAGTATATTGAGCGCCATGCTTCACGCTGGGAGCGTGTGTTGTCGAGAGAGTATTGCTGGGCAAGTTGGTGTATGAGTACGATGCGGTTCTCGAGCGGTATATCGACGGGGAGGCTGCGGTACGCAAGCGGCAGAACGTGGGCGGCTTGTGCGCGGTCGAGGATGTGCTGGAATTGGCGCTTGCTTTGGAGTGTGTCTAGCTCTTTCTTCGTGCCAAGTGCGCTCACGACGACGGATGATGTAAACTTGCTGAGGACTTTGAGTATCCGTTGACAAGTGGTCAGGATCAAGGCGTTGTGCTGACGTTCTTTTTCTGTTGGAGGGCTTGACTGCTGGCAGAGGGCTACCTTGTCCGCAACGAGCCTGTTGAGGGCAGAGGTATCGCATATGTTCAGCTTCTCTTTGTCCATGGCAATCAAGAAACGTAGCACGAAGCCTAGATCGTTGTGCCGGACGAGGAGTGTCACAGTCATTTTCATTAGGTTGTCATATGGCAGTAACTCGCTTCGCATTCGTGAGAACAGACCTCCAATCCAATCCTCGCATGGAACAGGTCTCAGCGTGGAGGCGGCAAAAGAGTCAATGAGCTGCAACAGCTTCTCATTCAAAGCGGCGTAGAACGCATCTTGCTGGGATAAAATGGAGACCAACGCGTCAAGCAGGGTTTCCGGTCGCATCTCGGCAGACGAACGATCAGCAAAGACGTGCTTTGCAATTGTGGTAATGGCAGTGTCCACTAGAGATGCGCTTGGTCGATTGAGAGCAAAACTAGATTCAAGGCGGTAGAGAAGGTTCAGCCAGGTGCTGAGACGATTCTTGTACGCGCTCTTGGAAAGTCGAGACTTTCTCTCGATTGCCGTGACCAAGTCTGAGGTCATCCCTGGAATAAAGTCGATTAGGAGTTGCCGTGGTATGCAGAGCAGGATTTGTTCTGCAGCCAAGTCACGATCCTGGCTTAACGAAACACGCGTATTCAAAGTCCTGACTCCCTCTTTCATGTCGGCGAGAATACGTTGTAGTGTTTTGGCTGTAGGCTGATGCTGAATCTTCCTAGCGACTTCGCGTAAAAGGTCCTGGGCCGCGTGCTTGTTAGGCACTCTTGGTGAACAAGTAGATCGCCATAGCTGCCGAACCAAAAGGAGGAGCTCATCATCCTGTGTGGTGCTCACTGAGATGTCTGCATGAACGGCTGCTTCTGCTAGCTTCACATTCAGGCGGTGCAAGTCATGTAGGCGATCCGGGAAGCGTGTCGACAGCTTTTCTACGCATCTCAGAATTTCCAAGCTCTCCGTAGTGTATGTGGGCGGCACTGCCAAGGAGGCTGATTTCCCGATGAGTAGGGTAAGGTCCCAATTGAGTTCAGTCAAATGCTTGAAAGCCATGACATTGTAGACCCACGCCTCCGAGTGGTTCGGACAACAGGATCGAAAGGCGTTGGCTATAAGCTGACTCTTGCCGGGCTCTGATAGGTCACCTGCGTGTACGATGCTCGATTTGAAGTTCTCGAAACAGACACCCATGGTCTGCGCGGGAGCGGTAGATTTCGAATCAATTGCTCTACCTGGTTTCTTCAGAGCCGTTGGAGTATGCGAGACTCGTTGCGGGAGAGGGCTACTGGTAGGCGCGGTAGGCTCGACGAGAGGGATTGGATCGAACGGGAATGGCGAACGTGCAAGATTGGATACTAAGGGTGATCAGCTAGGCTCAGACATATTCTCAAGTGCTTCCGCAGACATACCCAGGTCCAATGGCTCCCCTTGCTGTGGTAGCGACGGCGGTTCATATCTCCACTGCGGCTGGGAGTCTTTGCGAAAGCCGAACAGCGCACCCAGGCTAAAAGGTGGGGGGAAGCTGTCTTGAGGATGGAAGTTGGCCGAGACGGTCATGCGACGCTTCGCTGCCCTCCTCCTGGCCTCCAATGGCCCCGGGACGTGGCTGCCATGGCGCTTTTGATGTGGACATGTAGTGGGGAAAAGTCGAGCGAGGGCGAGGGACAGGAGGTCGTCGGAGATCCAGATGTGCTGCGGAGCAGGAGATTGAAGTGCTTGCACTGCTCGGCGGCAGGCAACAGGCGGACGGCGCATCAAGCGGGGTGCTGGTCATTGAAGGGCTTCATGCTGAAGTTTGACATGGTCGAGCTGGCCGAATTTGGACGCGAACGCACGGACGCTGGGCACGTGACGTGCGAATACAGCAGCACGATGGCCCTCGGCAACAGCGTTTCGCCCTGCGACGGTGTTTCAACGTCTTCCAGGGTTCCCAGGGGGCTTCGAATATTCCCACTTCGAGAAGCTCTTTCGTGGTCAGGAAGTGATAAAGAGAGTAAGGTTCGAAAGGGCGGATTCATCGTAACCAGCAAGAGGACCGCATCGAGTATGAATATGAATACCCTCTCAAACACGTCCAGAATGCACTGCGAAGGAAGCTCAATTTTGCATTATTCCATGCATAAATCGCAGCATATGGGCATGTTTGTGCTGTATGCATGGCTACTACTATTTTTGCTCGGCCGAACACTTGCGGGCCTTCAGCTGTTGATCCTGTACGGCAACACGTGAGGTTTGCGCGACGTCGTTGGCCTGCTCTTACTGGCTGCGACGCCAACGGCAAGACTCTTGTCACTACGCGAAAATTCTCAAAAGGCCCAGACTGTGCCGCGCAAAAGAAAAGTGGTGCAGCGACACGACGACTCTCCTCTCCAATGCGGCAACGTCAGCGACCAGCTGGCAGCAATAAGTACACCTGCAAGCCCGCGAGGGCCTTGGGGCTGGCCGCGCGGTTCAGTCCACCCCCTGCGCCGTGGCTGTGGTGAAACGAATGGCAGCGCTGGTGGGCTTGAAAGGGCGGGGACAGGCTGGCCACCAAAGCCAGGCACCGCGTCCTCAGTGGCCGAGAGACTCCTGGTGCCTGTCCACAGCGACGCCTCCATTGATAGGCTAGGTGGAGCCGCCCGTTGTTGCTTCGTCGTTGCAGCGCAGGGCTGGACGGACGGCCGCTGTATCGTGTGTGCGTGCTGCAGGCGACGACTTGTTGCAGCAGGTCAGGCTGATCGTGGACGCACGTCGTATCGTATTCGTAGAGCCCCCGTGCAATGCAGTCAGGTCAATCAATCAATCTATACAATAGACAAGCCGTCCAACCGTGCCAAGCGCACCGGAATTGGCGACGCGGCCGCCAGTCAGCCCAGGCTGGGGGTGGTGGTGGGCTAATTTCGCTCAACGAAGGTCCCAACTGGGGTCCCTCCTCCTGATTCCACCTTCTCACTAGCGACCTACTCCCAAGCCGCTCTTCGTCTTTGCTTTGCAATTCACCCGAGTCTGTCCTTGTCGACCTCTACATTCGTTCTTGCGCCTCTCCTGCTCGTCCAGACACTCGTTATCATCGACCTCCTGCGCCCGACGATACATTCCTTTGCCTCGCTACGACGAGAAAGGGGTGAAACACGAAACATACATTCCCCGGGGCTCCAAGAGCCCTCACCCAACGCGCTTCGTTTCACATCCGGCAGTCGTCGAGGGCATCGCTGAGCGAGTCCACGGTTGAACAACGCGGCTGTCAAGTCACCTACGACTCCACCATTTCCACGGCCATCGCCCCGGCCACTACCGTACCCACCGCAATCCGTATACCCGCCACCACCCGCCCTTGACCTCACCACACACCCGAAAAACAAACCAAAAAAAGGGACCGGCTCAGAGCCTTGCATGTGTACACTCTCCTGTGTATAGGCCAGAGGTGCGACACGCCTGCAGTGAACGTCGCCCGACACAACACCGCTGACTGCGAATAGTCTGCATCTACTGGTACACACGGCAGTCATCTGCCATCACAATCAACACCCACCCATCTCATCCCCTTCACAATCATGGTCCTCATCAGATTCACATCCGCCATCGCGGCCGCATCAATGCTGCTGTTGGCGGCTGCCGATGAAACGCCAACCCCAATCAAAAACCCCATCACCACACCCACAGTCACGCTACCTGCGAGAGAAATTGTCGAGATTGGCTGCTTCCAGACAGGCGTGCCGCTTGAAAACCATGGAGACTACATTTATCGGAGTCCTGGCAACTGTCAGCTAGTTTGTCTTGAACAGGGCAAGAACGTCATGGGTCTCTCCGACGGAGAGAACTGCTGGTGTGGAGACAAGAAACCCCCAAAGAGCTCGCAAATCGACAACAGCACATGCGACACAACATGCTCTGGAGACAAGACGGTTCGCTGTACGTTGTTTTACGCCACATTGATATAGACTTGACTGACACATGACAGGCGGTGGGCCAAGCGTACTTTGGATCGCCCTCACTGGCAACACCAGAAACAAGGTGGATTTCTTCGAGCCTGTTTCTAGCTCTTCATCGTCATCGATAAAACCGTCATCGACTGCTGCTCCTCCTACATCCACCGCCACACATACTCCGTCCAGCACCCCCTCAGCAGTGCCCGAAAAAGAGAGCAAGCCAAATACCGTTGCCATCGCAGTGGGCGTCGTCGTTGGCATAGTAGGGCTTTCCGCCATCCTCTTTGGTGTCTGGTTCATGTTGCGACGAAGACGCCAACGCCAGGCCGAGGAGGACTATCGTCGCAACGCTGCCAATGTCAACGGCTTTGTCAATGGTGGCAAGCTGCACACCAGCAACTCGTCAATGAACGACTCGCGCCTGGACCCGAGCTTCATGGACAGAAGGCAGAGCAATGGCAGCATTGCAGACAACGAGGACTACTCGAGGCGGATATTGAAGGTACGCAAAACAAGGAAACATGTGCGCCGCATAATGATACTAATATAGCACAGGTTACCAACGCATGAGTGCATTGACAATGGCAACTGGCATGGCATGAATGAACAACCAGCCAATCGCCCTTGCCACACCATTCCTCCTCTCACGGCTGGAGTCCTCTGACGAAACCTCAATACCCTCGATATCCCACACACCTAATCTCCTCCTCCACCTCCTCATGTCTCGCATTCATGGTGTGCGATTACGCTTGACGACGAGAGTAAGAAAGTAGCATCTTGCGTTTTTAGCCCGTTGCTATTCAGTACAACGACGGACACCCAACCTCCGTTGAATCAGGAATGCGGTTTGGCTTTGTGCAAGCCCTTTTCCTTTTGTGTTATATATCTCCGACCTTTTCCATACCAAATCTGGCGTCTCTAGGGTGTTTAGATACCGGCTACTTACAATCAAATGGGTTGTTCAACAGAGTTCAATTTGGCGCACGGGCATCACGGTCACTCCTTTTTTCTCTCTGTATTATCTTCTGGACGGTAATTTCGTTCCCTGCCATTCCTTTACAACGCCTTTCACACACTTCCAACCTGAGAGGGCATTGGTCATGTCCCCCGCTGTCGTCGCTCCCTACTACCTACCTACCTATCACCATGTGTGCTCTGCCCCGTGGCTCCCATCACCACATAGACGCCCGTACCTCTAGCTACCTATCTACACCCTACGCCATCCTACAAAACCTATAGTCTCCTTGTAGCTAAAGAAAACAGACCATCTTATAATCCTTTGTGCTCTTGACCCTGAGCTTGCATTACGCTTCTAATGTGCATTACAGTACTCCTTTTGATCATGTTCATCATTTACTTCTATAGCTATAGCGGTGAACACGAAACACCCAACTATGACATGATCCTTGCATTATTGCAGCGACATGTCACGCCGCACTGGCCTTCAAACGTACATCAAGTGCAGATCCAGACTAACGCACTGTTCCACTCACGTTCCTCATTTCTCGCAAATATACATCACATCTTACCGCCGCCGCAGAGTAAGTGGATGTAACGCCTCGATTCAAATTATATACTATATACGCTGGTGGGTGGGTTGTCGCGGGTATCAAGAAAAAGGGAAATAGAAAACGTGGCGAGCATAGAGAGCGCTCACACTGAACGAGAGAAAAGAAAACGCAGCAAATTTCGACGACAGATAACGAGCAACGCGCATCCCAGAGGGCCCAAACCAGAACATAAAACCCCAAATGTATCCCACCTTACCGTAATTTACCCTACGGCATCGGCACCCTTGAACTACCAACCCGAATCTTGGGGTACTCGCCCGGAACATGTAGGTCACTAACACTAATGTCCGTGTTCTGCCTCGCCATACCCGGATGTGCCCTTGCCTGCGCAGTCTCAATCAGCTCCACAGGAACAGGTCCCCCGTTGATGGTCTTTCCAAAGGGAGCGCTGGTGCCCACCTCAGAATCGGCTAAAAAAGACTCTGCTGTGGTCGCAGGTGTAACAGGGGCATTCTGGTTGGAAGACGGAGCAGAGATAGGAACGGGCACTACCGAAGAAGGCAGAAAGGCTGTAGGCGGGGCAACATAACCAGTGTCATCAATCTGATCAGGACCGGGTGCTCTAGTTTGGGCAACATAGCCAGTGTCGTCGATCTGATCAGGGGCGATGTGGTTGGGATTGCGCTCGGGAATCGCTGGTGTGCTGCCCAAGGAGCTCAATGTCCGCGGTAGTTCGGCGGGATAGTGCTGTTCTTGCTGCTGCTGGGATCGTTCTTGCTCTTCCATTTGCCTCCTACGGTAGGCTTCGTTGGCGAGTACTCCCGCAGCGGCTCCACCGGCGGCAGGTGCCATCCAGTTGCCATAGGACGTGTCCTGGCGCTCGAAAGGAGCAGGGTCTGCATGAGAAGCCTGAGCATAAGGCTGCTGAGGCTCATAGTGTTGCTGGGTATACGAAGGATCATTGTCATACGCTTGCGAGGTAGATGCGTACGGGTCGACGTAAGAAGCTTGGTTCTCATAGGTCTGCTGAGTGGGTGGAAAAGGATTGACATACGACGCAGCTTGGTGTCCCTGCGGTGGCTGGACGGTTTGGAAAGACTCGGGATGCTGAGTGGATTCGACAGGATACTCTGGGTTTACATTCTGTTGCAGGCCGCCGGCTGCGGTGCTTAGATCATTGCCGACCTCGGAGGACCCACTAGAAGGCGAAAGAGGTGCTTGTAAGTTACGGTTGACCAGCAAATCGGATGGGAAGCGCCCACCTGGAGAAGGTCGTGAGGGTCGTTCCAAGGACTCGTCCCTTAGAGCCTGGTTCTTCATCGACTGGTTTGCACTGTAGGGGATTGCATCTGCCTCGTCTTCCTCAAGGCCTCCGTCGGAGCTTGCGGAGCGAGCACTACCAGCGCTGGTGCTCCTGACACTAGCATGTCGGCGCACAAAGGCATTCCGCTCCTCGCCAGTCTTCTCTGTCAGGGTTTTGATGTCATCGAACCAAGCCAGCATTGTCTCATACGTCTCGGCCCGGAAAACCCAAGTGTGGCCACGGTGCATCGATCCGGTCTGACGGCCCTTGATAACAAACTTGTGGGAAGAACTTCCGGGCTGAGAACGCGATCCAAGCTTCTGGTCTGGCAGATACAAAGACATGACGGGAGGCTGAGTGTAGATGCGATCGGCCGACTTGAACTCGTGGAGGTGAGTCGGCGACAGGACATACCTGCAGCAAATTAGTCATGAAATGTCACAGAAGAAATTCCAACGTACCATCCGGGAGTGTAGCTCTTCAGATACTTGCTCTTTCTCTCGAGCATGCCCGCCCTGACCTCGGTGGTAGCTGGATGGTGCTTGCCAGGATATTCAATCTCCTCGAGTCTTCGCAGGGGCAGTTCGGGGTTCACAAAGTGAACGTCACTTCGCACGAACCTGTTCCACTCGTGATCCCTAGACATGGCAATCGGACCACTGCGCAGCTTGTCGACAGTGTTGTACATTTCATCCGCATCGCGCTTCAGGATACTGGCGAGGGCATTGTAAGATTTCTGGACCTCACCCACGACGATCGACTCCAGCTCGCGCCCAGAGTTTTCGAGATTAAGGTAAGCCTGACGGTGTTAGTGAAGCCTTAGTTATAAGTAATTGCCTGACTCACCCTGTGGAGGTAGTTTTCTTCATCAATCTGCCTTTCCACCTGGCGCTCCACTCCGAGACGGACTACGTAGGGGTCGCCCTTGCCCGCCACTGCCGTAGGGTCTGAGTCGATCACTGCCAATGCCTCCTCGAGGGCTGTCACACACTTCCTTGTCGTCTCCTTTTCTCTCTCAACGTTGTTCTTGAAGTCACCCGACAAAGACTTGATCTCCTTGATCTTCTGCGCCAAATCTGCGCGAAGTCCACTGAGCTGGTTGATGACATCTGCCTCGATATCTCTAGCCTTGTTTGCCTCAACGATGGCCTGTTTGTGGAAGTCGCGGAGGAAGCGGTTGGCATCGTTTAGGCCGCCCTCGGTAAGAAGCGCAGGCGGCGCATTGGTGTTGTTGATGACGTTTGATACTTTGAGGAGAGATTTGGCGCGGTGTTCATACGATGAAGCCACTTCTCGAAAATAGGCGATGAGATCTTTGAGAAACTTTCGCCAAGCTATCATAGGTCAGCCCATGGCATGAGGCTAATGTGCGCCAACTTACTCTGGAAGCGATCCGCCAGAACCTCAGTAGGGGAGCCTTTGGTAGGCACAGGCGTGTAGAAGACGCTGTTCTCTCGGTCGTAGCCTTGCTCCTGATCGTCGATGGTCACACCGCGAATGCTGCCCGCGTGCATGCTTTTCCTGCTGCCACTGCGCTTCAGACTCGCGCTCCTCTTGACTGAGGCCTTCTTCTTCAGAGTACCACTGCGCGCAGGGGTTGAGCCCTGGTTGAGCGTGGAAGCTCGGGAAGCTCGGGAAGCCGACCGCTGAGGCACATCTCCATCGAGGACTGAAGAGCCTCGTGTGCGCGCGTCAAATTCCTCCTCGAACCGCCCTCGGCGCTCAGTGTGAGCTTCAGCGGGCGTGTTTGCAAAGTCAGTCACACCGACGTCCAGGTGGGAGGAGTTGCCGTATCCTCTGCTCAGGTGCGAGGGGTCGTGGATGTCGGGTACGGGGTTGTAGGACCCTGAGGGGGTATCTGAGCGCTGAGTTGCCATGGCGGTTGTGTCTACCAGACTCAGTGCCAGGTCCTAAGCTTGGTGGTGCGCTGTAAGATGTTCCTGGTGAGTAGTTTCAAGAGGTGTTCGTAGTGGTAGTAAGAGCTCCGAACTTCTGCAAGCAACCCTGTGCTGTGGCAGTCCCCTTGTGGCTGGCGATGACGTGGGGAGTCTGCGCTAGACGAAATGACCTCGGGAGGTTTCTGCAAAGCGACGCTGATTGGGACCCCAAAAGAGACGGTGCTGTAGATCAGTACCTACGGAAACGGATTCGCTCAAGGGGGGGGGTTGTCGGTTGCTGATCGAGTTGAAACGCAAAAGCGAAACATGCAAGCTCTACACTAGCAACAGCTTCTGCTCACAGCCTTGCGGCGTAGTAGCCAAGTTCGTGATGTCACCTTTCCAACAGCCTTGGCGTGACCTTTACATCACGGCATTCGGATCGGCATTATGCAGAAAGTGACAGTGACGCTTCACCAGTCGTCTTATTAGCTTTGATCGCACGGCTACCGCTTAGCCTTGGATTCCTATACGCTCTCCTTCTACCGTCACATCTCCAGTCACCTCCTAGACACAGTTGTTTCTGTTGGACAACAGGTCTAGCACATGCCCCCTCGGCTTTGCGACACATCGGCGAAGGACCTAGGGAAAGAGGGAAAAGATGAACACTTCCAAGTAAAAGATCACGCCGAGCCCCCTGAGGTGGGGAAGAATCAGCCACATCTCGGGTTAGCAATGCTCAATTGCAGATCTTTGCGTTAGCCAGTCGCCCAAACCAAACCCCAAACCCGCTTTTCTCTGGGCGGCTTTCAGAACCCGCCCGACGCGTGTGTCGTAACAACTGCCAGAGTAACATCACTAGTTGTCACTCGTCGTCCCGGTGGACGGTCACCAAAGGTACCACGTAAGTTGTCGAAATCGCGATTAAGTCATATTTGTGTGAATGGGGAGTTACATTATATTTCGCAAACATAGACACTAAGTTAGTGTATCGGTTTTACGTCAAGCGAAGATTGCTGACGCTTTAACATTGGTACTTATGCAGATATTTGATCGCCTATATTGACTCAGACGTACACTGCTATGCCGCACTACGTCGTGTTCCGCTGTACAATGTCGTGCTAAGCGTAGTGTACCATGATTCAACGCTGGCGGGAACGTCATGCTCTACAACAATCCTAATGAGACGGTCGGCTTATTTTGAGCAATAGAAAGGAATGGCTACCAAATTCCGTAAGGAGGGCATACAGATGACTTCAGTTCTCCCTGGCTTTATGTCCTAGTTTCGAAGCACTTGAACCGTTAACGCTTCTACCAGGCTACGCCTCATGTCATCCCCTCTGACTGCATACAATGTGCCCAGCAAACGAAGTACCTGAATCGGACGATGCGAAGATCAACCCGACAAAAGAAAGCCCCTACAAACAGATTTCCTCCACGATGGTACCACCAGTCAGCAACAGGAGTCCATAACAACAACCGTATCATGCCATCAGAGCGCCTCCGAAGGCCATATCAAGAACCGGACGTCTAATGGCCTCACATCACTTCACTACTTGTGACACCGTCAAATAGAGTATGGGATCAAACCTCAAAATCTACCGAATCTACAAGAGACGGGTACACCTGACCTGAAAGATACTCATGCAAGATCTATTGTCCCCATCATCACTCGCCACGCTCCTCTCACTTACGCAGACGCCGTTTGTCATGCGACGGCCCATACAACTATGGATTATATATCCTCGTCTGACCAAATACCGGTCATTGGGTGTCGTTCACGGGCCTTCGACCCCGAAGTTATATTACTCGGTTGCACATACAAACCATCGCCAAGCGGCTAATCTCCAACGAATTAATTGCAAAACATCTATATAGTTCGAAACCACGCGTTTACTTGCCGAGCGAATGTGCATTGCAAGCCAAGGCACCCTTGTTATATCTCCGCTTGAAGCTCGTCAAGTCGTGGACCAATGACACGACAAATGCCTGGGGAGGCGTAGAGGGAGAATCTGGGGTGCATGCTAATTCCTAGGTACGCTGGTATACGGTGGGTGCATATGCATCTCCAAGACTAGTCATGAGATAGAATGGATGATCGACGTAGCGCCCACAGCTGGGCGTCGAGAAGAGTGTGGCTGCCGTGGACAGATAGGCCGGTATATAAGAACCAGCCTCATGCTGAGTGCCGCCTCATCCTCTTCGACACTACTTCGATCGTTTTGTTAGTACGCCCTTCGAGTCAGTCACTTTCCAACTTCACTCTCAACATGAGATTCTTCGCCGTAGTCGTTGCGTGCCTTCCGGCTCTCTCCTCTGCACACACCATCGCTCAGCGTGTCCGAGTAAACGGCAACGACAATGGCGAGCTCGTCGGTCTCCGCGTCCCCAACTCCAACAACCCCATCACGAACGTGAACGATGGGAGTATCGCTTGCAATAGCGGCTACCGGACGCCAGTCTCGAGCAAGGTCATCGACGTCAAAGCTGGAGACAAGATAGGCGTCCAGTGGGGCCATGTCATTGGCGGTGCACAGTCTGCCAACGATGCAGACCATCCCATTGCGAAGAGCCACAAGGGTCCGACAATCTTCTACCTGTACGTCTTCCCCGTACTTGACACTTTTCTCAACAGCAGTTCTCCCACCCCAAATACTCTCAGGGGAGTCGTCGTACTAACCATATCCAAAGCGCCAAAGTCGACAACGCCGCCACAGCCCAACCCAGCGGTCAAAAATGGTTCAAAGTCTCCGAAGACGGCCTCGACGGCTCCGGAACCTGGGGCGTCGACCGCATGATCTCGGCCGGCGGCTGGGTAGACTTCACGCTCCCCACATGCGTCGCGCCAGGGCAGTACCTTCTCCGCGCCGAAATCATCGCATTGCACTCTGCCACCAAAGCCGGCGGCGCGCAATTCTACATGGGCTGTGCGCAGATCAATGTTTCGGGCTCGGGCACCAAGACGGGGTCTACGGTTAGCTTTCCGGGTGCTTACCAGGCGAACGATGCGGGGATTTTGGTCAGTATTTATGATGCGCAGGGGAATCCAAAGGGGAATGGGTCGCCGTATAAGATTCCTGGGCCGGCGAAACTTACGTGTTAGAGTTGGGTTTGTGAGGTCTTGGTTCGCAAGTTTCAACCTGGCTTTCTGGGGGGATGTTTCAATAGGAGAGCGGACTTGCAAATATTGTCTTGCCGATATAAATACGCATATGCATCCTGTCACAGCCGTCCGTCATTATAGCTTACTTTGAGATTAGCTCATCATGACAGATATACTCGTAACAATTTACTGCGTGTGATGGTCAAATTATTTATTACTGTCGTAACATCATCAAAAAAAAACCGAAATGAAGAACGAACACCAACTCCCCTCTAGCTCAAAGTGACATCATATTCCCTTCCGCCCTCCCATTCAAATATCCACTTAGTATCTCTCAATCAAAAACACCCTCCTCTCCGGCTCAGACATGCCAGCCAACATCTTCTGCTCACTCTCCTTCATAAGTAGATAATCCTGCACCAAGCCAGGGGCCAGCGCCTCATGCAATTCGCCATCGCCCTTCAGCGCAGCGACCGCTTCACTGAAACTGGCCGGCATCTTGCGCACAATACCATAATGCGCGCGACCCTCCTCATCCAACGTCGACGGATTAACCGGAACATCCTTCTGCTGAAACTCTCCCTGCGCAGAAGGCGGAGAAGACGCCAAACCCAGCAGGCCCGCAGCAATAATAGCAGACAGCGCAAAGTACATATTGGCCAAGCCGTCTAGACATCTGATTTCCCACCGCCCGTCTTTGATGCGGCGCAGCGGCGTCTCGCGGTTCTGCGTGCCCCAGGCGACAAACGACCCGCCCGTCCAATGGTCGTCGACGACCCTGGCGTAACTCGCAGATTCAGGTAGACTAAATGCGCAGATGGCGGGAAGATGGTGCAGCACGCCGCCGACGAAGAAGGCCATGTCGCGATCTGGCGGATGGAGCGAGACGTGCGCGTGCGCCGCTGTGCCGATTCCCTCAAAAGGCTTTGGATGCAAGGTAGCGCGCAGGCCGTGGAGCGAAGCAATCTGCGCAAGGACCTGTCGGGCTTGGATCAGCGTGTCGACGGCGAGGAGAGGCGGTTGAGGCGGGAGCACGAATTCGTACTGCCCTTGTCCTGATTCCGCATGGAATTGCTGCACTTCTATGCCCATTTGTTCGAGCGCGAGGACAATCTCGGACAGGAAGGGGAGCTGCAGCCATTGTTCGGGTGTCAAGGTGCCCCAGGCGTGAGTTTTTGTCAACGCGTCGTAAGGCTGATCGGGGTTGCGTGGGTTGCGGGAGAGGAAAGTGACTTCGATTTCAAAGCCCACGAGGAGCGTTGTGGCGTGGTTGTATTGTAACCCGTTGATCAGTGTTTCTAGATTGTTTCGCGGGCATTCGCGGATGGCTTTCCCGGATTCATCACGCCAGTAGCTTAGCACTGTTGCGGAAGGGAGAGGGTCCTTGTTATGCGTACGGCGAAGGGAACGGAGATCTGGCTCAACGTAGATTTGCCCGGTACTGTCGACAACGGGTGTCAGTGCATCGTTTTGCAATGTGCCAGTGTTGCCTTGTGAGACGCCAATGCGCTCCCCTTCCCGGATCATACGTGAAAACTCCTTGATAGGGACGATTCGAGCGCGGATGGTGGCCATGTAGTCGAGCCATTGGACGTAAATGAACTTGACATCTGGATTGTCCTGCTTGAACTTGTCGAACAACTGGGCATCATAGACTTGAGGAACTGTTGGCGGGGGAGGAAAAGAGGGAACGTAGGGCGAGGGGGATCTAGTAGTAGAAGTACCGAGGGCTCCAGCTCGGCTGGCTAGGCCTTGGTTTGAACTTGGGCGTATTGTCGGTGACAGATGTGGCGACCCTATGGCAGACTTTGGATTGTATGTCAACTGCTTGGGAACTTCTTGAATCGTCTCATCGAATATCGCCTCGTAACGCAAGTCGTATAGCATGTTTGAGTTGTTGAAAAGGATGTCCTTTGTCATAGCGATGGCCTGATGTGGGGTGAGGTCGCCCTCTTGGACGTACTCAAGGAGCACCTGTTGCCATTAGTAGACTGCTACTTACCAGGAAAAGTGTAAGATTACGTACCTCGAGCCACACCTCGCGAAACTGCAAGTTTGCTAACCAAAACGTCTCTGGAAACCAATGTCCATCACTGGAATAAAGTAGTTTGCTTCCTGGTACCAACTCCATGGCTTCACGCAGAATCACTCTCTGGCCATCTCTGCTCACCATGGGAAACACTTCGCCGATATCAAGATACACATGGCGATACACTGTGGCGAGGTAGCCCGCTTCACGCGTGTGCGGATAGGCTGAATGGAGCAGCACGAATGGCACACTTGGATAGTTCTCGATAAGCGGCTGAAGGTACGCAGGGTTCGATTCAAGGAGACTGATGTCGTTGTCACCAAGACCGGTGTGAAGTTGGAGCGGTTTAGACAGCGCATCTGAGTGTGACAACCGTTCTGACAAAATTTCCAGTGTCCGTAAAACCAGGTAGTCGTTCAACGCTTTCTTCTCCACCCTGTAACTGCGTTTCCGGATACACGCCTTGACGTACCGTTCAAAAGGATGACCCACTGCTCTTGCGGCCTGCTCGTAGTCAGGCTCGACATCGAGTCCGGTTCTGTAGCATATGACAGTCTTGAAGCCAGCGACTTCGTGGTCTTGAATAGCTTCTTGGATCTCGCGCTCGAATTCATCCGTGAAAGTCACCCAGGTGTCGGGTAGGAACTTTACTTCTCCCAGGTCGTCTTCAGTGGCGTCGCGAACAATGCTCTCCATCAAGCGTTCAGCGACTGTCTCGATACGCACAATACGCTTGCTGGGCGCCCTCGTATACTTGTCGTGGTATTCATAAGGGTAAACCTTTTCCGGTCCAGCAAGCCCATCGTCGATGAGCAGAGCATGAACACCTTCGAAACAACGGTGATGCAGACGTTCCGGGTCGCTGCGCAGCCACTCCACTCTCTGCTCGAGAATGTCCTCCCAGTCCGCATCTTCCCCGCATTCGTAAAGCTGGCGTAGTTGCTTGGCTGCTCGTAAGTGAGGGAGTGCCTTGAAAGTGTCTCTTAAAGCTCGTCCTTGGGCTTCGGTGGTAATCGATTCAAATGGTATGGTGTCTGTGTATGTGGGCAAGATCAGATTGTGAGCGTGGTTGTCGATGATAGGATAGTTGTTCGCGACATGTCGCAACTGATCGATAGTAGGCCTAGGGAGAGACATATTCGTGCTACCTTATTCGCTGGCGGGGTGAATCCAAATGCGCCGCGGGTATTCAAGTGGTTTCTAGCGTTCCTTCTCTTCGCAATCTACAAGTAAGATCCGAGAGTTTAAGCTCTCTTAAGCTCGGTCGGATGACGTCGGTATCAGCGGATGTTCGGATCGTGTAAGCGTCAAGGTCAGTAGCTAAAAGTTTTCGGAAGGCCCGAGCAGTTTATTATCATCGAAAGACATCAGTCATCTAGATGTTGGGCAGAGGAGCGTGGTCGTCCAATGAAGGCGAAGATGAAGTGGGGGGAGAAACATTTGATGCAGGTAGACGGCCTAGCTATTTTTAGCTGGCGCTTTTTGACCTCGTGAACATCATTTCGTGGTACATGCTACTCTAGGCTTTTCGGTGCTACATGTTAGGATGCATTTTCAAGATAATAAAGTAATTAGCCATGCTAGTCAAGCACTCAACTCCCGCAACCTCCAACGCCTGATTTGAAAAGGTATATCGGTGTTGGAGACATACTTGATGAGGCTGGTCGGTGGAGCTTCATTAGGTGTAGGGACCATAGATTTGAGTAACGCAGGCGTCATGTTCCACTAGATTTGATCAGTTCTTTGTGCAATGAACTACCTCACAATTTCAGTCGAGTAGATACGGTTGATTAAAACACAAGACTGCGCACAGAAACATGAAGAATTTAGACAGTCAAGTTCACATTTCAGTGTGCGGTTTTTATAAATATACAGCCACCATTAACGACTCTTAACCCAAAACTTCACTACCTTATTGATGCATTCAATGATGATCTTAAAAGGGGAAACACAGCAACCACGCAAGCTATGCAAGAATATCTATTCAATCGAAACCCTCCACCTTCAACCTTCCACGCTGAGAATCTATAGCAAGACCATGGCCATGCCCGAGGCAACAGCGCCAATGACGTACATGCCGAGACCGAAGATGCCAGTGGTGAACTGAGGGATCGCAAGACCCGCCGCAGCACCCTGGGAAGAGGAGCTGGAAGAGCCCGACGAACCGGCCTTGGGCGCGGCGCTGACCTTGCCAGTGCCAGCAGCGCCAGCTGCCTTGAGCAAGTTGGAGCAGCCGGATGCGGTAGGGGTGGCAACGGCGGACTTGGTGGTAGCCTTGCCCTTGAAATTGCAGCCGCCCTTGACAGCGCCGGCGTAGGCGTTGGCAGCGAACGAGAGCTGCTCCTTGCTGGAGCACATGCCGTAGGCGCCATAGGGACCCTTGGTAGCGTTCTTGTTGATACCAGCGCAGTACTGGCCGTCCTTCTCACCGCAGATGAAGCCGAAGACGTCGCCGAAATCCTTCTTCTCGACCTTGTCGGCGATAACGCAGCTCAGAGTCTCCATCATGCAGCTGCAAAGATCGGAGTTGGCAGCAGGAGGAAGTGTGTCAGATACGGCCTCCCACTTGCCTGGGGTGACCTTGGGGCACGCGGCGGCAGCGGTGTTGGAAGGGTTGTAGTCGTTCATCTTGACGCCGCTGGGGGTAGCCTTGGCGATCTCCTTGGACAAGTTCTCAAAGTCCTTGTTGGTCTTGACCTTGCCGCCCTCAATGGAAGCGAGACCTATCAATAAGCATTAGCAGGGCGGTCGGTGTTGTGCAAGTAAGCGACTTACCGAACTTGTTCTCCTCCTCAAAGTACATGTAGACGATACCACCGGACCAGACACCAGTCATTTGCTTGCCGTAGAGCGCACCGACTTCGGTAAACTGACGAGGACGAGGCGTGTTGCAACCATACTCGGCGAAGAAGACGGGAACATTGTACTTTTCGAAGTTCTTGGTTTGGACGTCGAAGCCAGACTTGGTGAAGGACGAATCACCGCACCACGAGTAGATGTTGTAACCCCAAAAGTCAATGGCATCCTCAGAGTTGCCGCAGTCGAAGTAGTTGGCCATGTTCTCACGAATGTCGGCGTCGTCATTGGTGGCGTATCCGACACCGATGGGGCGGTAGTTCTTGCTCTTGATGTAGGCCTTTGTGTCACGAACAGCGGCTTTGACGAAAGCACTGGCGATGGTGTTGTTGGGCTGGTTGGAGACCTCGTTACCGGCGAAGAAGCCGAGCGTGTTGCTGTACTTCATCAGCTCATCAACGACGCTGGTATAGCGCGCGAAGAGCTCTGTGGTCCATCCTGGGTCGTCACGGATGATAGACGTTCCGGGTTCGGACAAGTCGGCAACGACATAAATTCCAGCGTCTGCCAACGCGTCCATGCAGTCCTTGTGGTTTTTGGTAGGATCAATAGCATACACGCGGATGGTGTTGGTCTGGAGCTTCTTGAGGTATTCGATGTCGCGCTTGCATGTCGTGGAATCGGCCAGAGGATCGGTGATTTTGATGGCGTCGCCATTGGCGGACTGTGTGGTGTTGGAGTTGATTTCCTCTGCCTTGTGTGAGCTTTTGTCCAGACGTGTGTAAATCAGGGACCAATGCGCGTACGTTGGTAGGCGACACCCTTCATGAAGCTAGAAACAGGTTAGCTTTTTGTTTGCTATGATGTCGTACGCGTCGCTTACAATTGAGTGCCATTAGTCTTGTAGAAGAACTTCTGACCCTGGATATTGTTAGCTTCTAGGGGTTGTTGTAGTCGCTGTACGACCTCATACCTTGATAACGATTGGGTCAACCGCGGCTTGCACGCCCGCGAGCAACGCCGTAGCAGCAATAAGGCCCCGCATATTTGTTGAGAGCTACAAGAAATGATCCAAGATGTAGGTGGTGTTGGCGAGAGCTTGGTTTTGAAGCGCCGAGAAAATGAGGTCCAAGACGGTTGAGAAAGGGTTCTGTGCAAGGCACGGGCAACGAATGTGGCGCAACAGCAAAAGGAGCTGTTTGCAGTGTTAATTACTAAGGAATGATGTAGAGACCGACTGGTAAAACAGAGAAATCAATGTAGAAACAGGTCTGAGGCATACGGAGTGAAGGAGGGCGAAGATAACTAAGCTTCACCCAAGAGGGATCAACGGGCCCACATTTTGGCCCCTGGCTAGGCCCGTTTCGCATTCATGGCCCGAGCAGTCATCCATGTGTGTACGTGACAGGCGTATGATGGCCTGAAGAGGGCGTCTCAAGATGCGAAACTGACATTCTACGGCTCCGTGGCTTACACGGGTGTATTGGCGACTGAAAATAGAGCCCGCGAAGCCCTGAATTGGACTACTCTGACCATTGCGACGCGGTTTGCTCGCGACTTCGCTGATGCTCAGTGTGAATAGTAGATGCCAGGTACAAGTGACGCGTACATTAATTTCGCTGCACCCCACCACCAAGAGCCGCCTGCTCCACTGCGGATCGCAGGTGCTAATATGGCGCATCGTGGTTGTCAATGTCACGCTTTAGATGCCGTGCGATGCCGATGCCATGGTCATTGTACACTCGCTACTCGTGTGCGTGTGTGTGTGCGCGACGCCCAAGCTTGTTGTACACAGCCTCGTGGAGTCTTTGGCGAGAGACAGGACGTGTAGTAAGTGTAGCTGAAACTTGGCTGTGGCGACGTCGCGCGAGCTTGCAGGAGGCGAATGGAAGCGCATGTGCCGACAGGTTCCGTGGGGCTGTACCCGTCTACCAGCTGTCGTTGGCCCAGAGGAGGCCTGGACGTGGGGAGCAGATCCTTCGTACCAGCGTTCGCTCCGCAAAAATAGTGAAGGGGCGTTGGTTGAGGTGAGCGCGATCTACCGAGAAAAAATAGGCGGAGGCTGAAATAATAACTGGTTCTGGCAGGCAGAATTCTCTTTGACACGACAAGACGATCGACGGCCTCTAGTGCGACGTCGACTGCATGCAAACGCAAATCATGGGCAGTGAGTGAGGAGTTGCAACAACCGGCTTCCATCCCAACAGTGTCGCGGCCTGTAAGAGGGTGGACTGGAAGGCCTTGAGATCAACGTGCAGAAATAGGGTGGTCAATTATAGGCTGCCAAGGGCGAGGGCCCCAGTCTTGTCAGAATAGCAATTTCGTCATGGTGCGATGGCGTTTGATTCAAAAAGGACTGCCAATCTATCGACATGCATGGCTCAGGAGAGGCATGCTCGCGCTGACAGCGCCTCTATAATAGTCGGGACTCGGGAGTGCAGGAGTGACAGGCAGGCAGTATGGGAACTTGGGAAGGGAAGGGAAGGACTGGGCGGGCGTGGAGCATCCGGCGAGTGCCTGGCGCTAGGCCCAACAATTGAGTCGACGAAGCCGTCAGCCCCCTTTGCATTCAATCTCATCATGGGAGTCTTGCAACACAAAGCCGCCGTTTGGACCAGGATATGGCGGGAGGGCGCCACGTCGCCATTGGATACGCGATAAGGACGCCCTATCGCCATCGCGCCGTCGAGCAAGCGGGCCAAGTTTATTAGCAGAACCAATCTTTATGCTGGTGCGTCGTCTAGTTTCGGTATTGAAATGGCCCTTCTGCTCACTTTTCACCGTGCGCCGCCTTTCTTGGTTGTGGTGACGTGACGTGGGTAGCGAGGGAATGGCCATGGGAATGGCAACGATGGACATGGGGAGTGCAGGGGGAAAGATGGACAGTAGAATGAGTAGATATTGGGAGAGCAGTGCCCCCAAGGCCAATGGGCTTTCTCTTCGGGGGCGACGATTATCGAGCTGCGGCAGATCGGGCATCCCAACCAGCTGGTCTTTGCGAGAGCCAGAGCCAGAGCCAGAGCCAGTGTGTTTTGCGTCCCCCAGTACATTCCCGCCACCGCTCGCGTGCGTCGCGACGCGCAGGCATAGCTATAGCCATAGGTAGAGAGAGAGAGAGATAGAGAGGGCAGCAAACAGGCTTGGGCTACACTACCACACGCTGCTGGACAACGTACATGTCGACGCCCCTGTCTGTACTGTACTGTACTGTATTTAAAGTGGCAAGACGAATCTTCAGGCGTAAATGCTAGTAGAGGTACCCATGCGCAGCGCCTTGCGACGGCGTTAGTCCTACCTGGGCCTTGTGCCTCTCATTCAGGGGAAGCTCGTAAAAAGCTCTTTGCCTGCCCGTCCGCATTCCGCGCCGTCGCTCTACTCTCCCCAATCCCTCCTCCTCCTCCTCGACTACTCCCTTCTCCACCCTGCCTCTCGTTTTTCTACGTCGAGGTCATCTTTTTTACTTTTGCGGAAACCCTCCCACATAGCAAGAGGGGAGCCGCAACCGCCACCACCACCAGCAGCACCAGCACCTGCACCCTAATTCCCGCCTCGCCCACCACCAGCAGAAGCGCCGACTCGCCGCGCGTCTCTCCTGGCAACCACGACCGACTGCAGCTGCTTCGTCCGCCGCCATTCACTCGCTAGCACCACCACAACAACATAAGACACTTTTGCTCTCGAGCAGGCACGAGTAGCGCTCCTTGTCCCACCCGAGCAGCACTGGTTCCCCGGGCTCAACACCAGCCGCCCGTTTCACCTTCGCTCGCCCAATTGCCTCCCTCGCTCCCGCGTCAACACTCGTTCATCACCACCACCACCAGCACCACGTTGGCTTCGCGCACCCTCGCAGCAATCGACCACCACTTTAATTCCCGCAACCCACAATTTACGATTGATTGCATTCTGCCGCTCCTAATGCCCATTGTTTGAGGTATGCCCCTCCGACTGCTGCTGTTTCAGACCGCGCCCCGCCCTCGGCACCACGGCTTGCTGACAGCTTGTCTCACAGATTCTCCATTGCAACTCTAACCACTGCCCATCATGGCCGGACATCAACAGCCCGCCCTGTACGATGATGGCTATGGCCGCCAGGGCCCGCCTCAGGGTCAAGGCCAGCCTCAGGGCCAGGGCCAGGACTCGTACTATCACGACGACCAATACGGGCAGTACCACGACGATGCCCGCGGCGGTCAAGGCCAATACGAGCAGCATGGCGATGCCTACTACGATGAATCAGCCTATTATGACGGCCAGCAAGGCGGTCACTATCAACAAAACGGCCAATATGACGATCGGGGTCAGCAGGGCTACCAAGACGAGTATTACAACGATCAGTACTATGACCAAGGAGGTGCCCAAGATGGGTATGCGTACGTTTTACCTATATACCCTTTATGCTCCTTGTTTCTGACTTTGTCTGTGCAGCCAGCAGCCCCGCCGTCGTAATCACGACTCCGAGGAAGATTCCGAGACCTTCAGCGACTTCACAATGCGGTCCGACATGGCACGTGCCACCGATATGGACTATTACGGCCGTGGCGATGAAAGATACAACAGCTACAACGAAGGCAACAACCGTGGATACCGACCACCGTCATCCCAGGTATCCTATGGAGGCAACCGTTCGTCTGGCGCATCTACGCCCATCTACGGCATGGACTACGCAAATGCTCTCCCAGCTGGCCAGCGTTCGCGCGAGCCCTACCCAGCCTGGACCTCCGAGGCCGAAATTCCCTGCACAAAGGAGGAGATTGAGGACATCTTCCTCGACCTTACGGCCAAGTTCGGTTTCCAGCGTGACAGCATGAGGAACATGTATGACCACTTCATGACGCTCCTCGACTCCCGCGCGTCCCGCATGTCGCCAAACCAGGCGTTGTTGTCATTGCACGCCGACTACATCGGTGGAGAGAACGCCAACTATAGACGATGGTACTTTGCCGCTCATCTCGATTTGGACGATGCCGTCGGCTTTGCCAACATGAACCTTGGCAAGGCTAGTCGCAGGACGCGCAAAGCCCGAAAGGCGGCGAAGAAGAAGGCCGGCGAGAATCCTGAAAACGAGCAAGAGACGCTCGATGCATACGAGGGAGACAACAGTTTAGAAGCTGCTGAATTCCGCTGGAAGACGCGCATGAACCGCATGTCCCAAAATGACCGCGTACGCCAAGTTGCTCTGTACCTGCTATGCTGGGGAGAGGCCAACCAGGTCCGATTCATGCCTGAACTTCTCTGCTTCATCTTCAAGTGCGCCGACGATTACCTGAACTCGCCTGCTGGTCAAGCCCAGACAGAGCCAATTGAGGAGTTTACCTACCTGAACGAAGTCATCACACCTCTTTACCAATACTGCCGCGATCAAGGATACGAAATCCAGGATGGTAAATACGTGCGACGAGAGCGAGATCACGCCGCAATTATCGGTTATGATGACATCAACCAGCTCTTCTGGTACCCAGAGGGCCTTGAGCGCATTGTTTTTGAAGACAAGTCGCGAATTGTCGATCTACCTCCTGCTGAGAGGTACTTGAAACTGAAGGATGTCCTTTGGAAGAAGGTATTTTTCAAGACGTACTACGAGCGACGATCCTGGTTTCACATGCTTGTCAACTTCAACCGTATCTGGATTATCCACGTTACTGCTTTCTGGTTCTACACGTCATACAACTCGCAGCCCATCTACACCAAAAACTACACTCAACAGCTCGACCCACGACCACCGAAGGCTGCCATCTTGTCAGCAGTCGGATTGGGTGGTACCATCGCTTCGTTGATTCAGATTTTCGCAACTCTTGCCGAGTGGGCCTACGTTCCTCGCAAATGGGCTGGTGCGCAACATTTGACCAAGCGTCTTTTCTTCCTCCTCGGTGTCTTCGCTATCAACATCGCCCCTAGTGTCTACATTTTCGGTCTTGACAAGACCACGGGCACGATCGCGAACATTCTCGGAGGTGTTCAATTTGCCATCGCCCTGCTTACGTTCATCTTCTTCTCGGTCATGCCGCTTGGTGGCCTCTTTGGAAGCTACTTGACTCGCAACTCGCGCAAGTATGTTGCCAGTCAAACATTCACAGCTAGCTACCCCCGTCTCAAGGGTAACGACATGTGGATGTCATACGGTCTCTGGATTTTGGTCTTCTCTGCCAAGTTGGCCGAGTCTTACTTCTTCCTGACGCTGTCGATCAAGGATCCAATCCGCATTCTTTCCCACATGCAGAAGCCCCAGTGTCTGGGTGATGCCATCTTGAAAGACCTCATCTGCAAGTACCAGCCTAGGATTCTACTTGGTTTGATGTACTTCATGGATTTGATTCTGTTCTTCTTGGACTCCTATCTGTTCTACATCATCGCCAACATGCTGTTCTCGTTCGCTCGATCATTTTACCTCGGTATCTCGATCTGGACTCCTTGGAGGAACATCTTCTCTCGCCTTCCAAAACGTATCTACTCCAAGGTACTGGCCACCACCGACATGGAGATCAAGTATAAGCCGAAAGTCCTCATTTCCCAGATTTGGAACGCTGTCGTCATATCCATGTATCGGGAACATCTTCTCGCCATCGATCACGTCCAGAAGCTGCTATACCACCAGGTTCCTTCGGAGCAGGAGGGCAAGCGCACACTGCGTGCCCCTACCTTCTTTGTGTCTCAGGAAGATCATTCTTTCAAGACCGAGTTCTTCCCTGCCCAGAGTGAGGCTGAGCGTCGGATATCTTTCTTCGCCCAATCACTGTCCACTCCGATTCCAGAGCCCCTACCAGTTGACAACATGCCAACCTTCACTGTCCTTATTCCCCATTACGGCGAGAAGATCCTTCTTTCTCTGCGAGAGATTATTCGTGAGGATGAGCCATACTCTCGTGTAACTCTACTTGAATACCTTAAGCAGCTCCATCCTCATGAGTGGGACTGCTTCGTCAAGGACACTAAGATTCTGGCCGATGAGACGTCTCAATTCAATGGTGACGACGAAAAGGGTGAGAAGGATACCGCTAAGAGCAAGATCGACGATCTTCCCTTCTACTGCATTGGTTTCAAGTCTGCCGCCCCTGAATACACTCTGCGAACCCGTATCTGGGCGTCATTGCGATCTCAGACTCTCTACCGCACTATCTCTGGCTTTATGAACTACAGCCGTGCGATCAAGCTTCTCTACCGTGTGGAGAATCCCGAGGTCGTTCAGATGTTTGGTGGCAACTCCGACAAGCTTGAGCGTGAATTGGAGCGCATGGCTAGACGCAAGTACAAGATCTGTGTGTCTATGCAACGTTACGCAAAGTTCACCAAGGAGGAACGCGAAAACACCGAGTTTTTGCTCCGCGCCTACCCTGACCTGCAAATCGCCTATCTGGACGAAGAGCCGCCGGTGGCCGAGGGCGAAGAGCCACGCATCTACTCGGCCTTGATCGACGGGCACTCTGAGATTATGGACAATGGCATGCGTCGACCCAAGTTCCGCATTCAGCTTTCCGGCAACCCTATCCTTGGTGACGGCAAATCTGACAATCAGAACCATTCTATCATCTTCTACCGTGGCGAATACATTCAGCTCATCGATGCCAACCAGGACAATTACCTTGAGGAATGTCTCAAAATCCGAAGCGTTTTGGCAGAGTTCGAGGAAATGACCACGGATAATGTCTCGCCCTATACTCCCGGTCTACCAAACGCAAACTTCAACCCTGTTGCTATTCTCGGTGCTCGCGAGTATATTTTCTCAGAAAATATTGGTATTCTCGGTGACATCGCTGCCGGAAAGGAACAAACGTTCGGTACCATGTTCGCTCGTACCCTAGCCCAGATTGGTGGCAAGCTCCATTATGGTCATCCTGATTTCTTGAACGGTATCTTCATGAACACACGTGGTGGAGTTTCCAAGGCTCAAAAGGGCTTGCATCTCAACGAGGATATTTACGCCGGTATGAACGCTCTTCTCCGAGGTGGTCGTATAAAGCATTGTGAATACTACCAGTGCGGTAAGGGTCGTGATCTTGGTTTCGGCTCCGTCCTCAACTTCACCACCAAGATCGGTACCGGTATGGGTGAACAGATGTTGTCCCGTGAGTACTACTACATGGGAACGCAGCTGCCTCTCGATCGATTCTTGTCCTTCTACTACGCCCATCCTGGCTTCCACATCAACAACGTATTCATTATGTTGTCCGTTCAGTGCTTCATGTTCGTCATTCTGAACCTTGGAGCCCTCCGCCATGAGACCATCATCTGTAAATTCAACAAGGATCTTCCGATCACCGACCCACAGTGGCCCAACGGCTGTGCCAATTTGGTGCCTGTCTTCGATTGGGTTTGGCGTTGTATTGTCTCCATCTTCATCGTCTTCTTCATCTCTTTCGTTCCACTCGTGGTACAAGAGTTGACGGAGCGTGGTTTCTGGCGCGCAGCGACCCGTATGGCCAAGCACTTCTCTTCTGGATCGCCTTTCTTCGAGGTCTTCGTCACTCAGATCTACGCCAACTCTCTCCAGACTAATTTGTCCTTTGGTGGAGCTCGATACATTGGTACTGGTCGTGGTTTCGCCACGGCCCGTATTCCGTTTGGCATCCTATACTCGCGATTTGCTGGTCCATCCATCTATCTCGGCGCCCGTGCCTTGATGATGCTTCTGTTTGCCACTATCACAATGTGGGGACCTTGGTTGATTTACTTCTGGGCGTCCCTGCTGTCTCTTTGCCTGGCCCCCTTCCTGTTTAACCCGCACCAGTTCTCTTGGGACGACTTCTTCATCGACTACAGGGAGTACCTTCGCTGGCTGTCTCGTGGAAACACACGCTCCCACAGTGCCTCATGGATCGGTTACTGCCGCTTGTCGCGAACGCGCATTACTGGCTACAAGCGCAAGATTCTTGGAGACCCAACTGCCAAACTTTCTGGGGATGTTCCTCGCGCTTCAATCACCAACATTTTCCTCAGTGAGATCATGGGACCCCTCGTCTTGGTCGCCATCACTCTCGTTCCCTACCTCTTCATCAACGCTCAGACTGGTGTGACCGATCAGCGTAACAAAGACAATGAAAAGGCCGACCTTGCCGACCCCCAACCCTCTGGCGCATTAGTCCGTGTTGGCATCATCGCTTTCGGTCCTATCGCTGTCAACGCGGGTGTTCTGGCTGGTCTATTTGCCTTGGCTTGTTGTGCAGGTCCTCTACTTGGTATGTGCTGCAAGAAGTTTGGTGCCGTTTTGGCTGCCATTGCACACGCAATTGCTGTCATTATGCTCCTCCTCTTCTTCGTGGTCATGATGGTCCTCGAGGCCTTCAGCTTCCCCAGAGCCTTGGCTGGCATGGTCGCGGTTGTCGCCATTCAACGATTCTTCTTCAAGCTCATCATCTCGCTGGCCTTGACTCGTGAGTTCAAAGCCGACGGCGCCAACATTGCCTGGTGGACTGGCAAGTGGTATACCATGGGCTGGCACACCATTTCCCAGCCAGGTCGCGAATTCCTTTGCAAGATCACTGAGCTTGGCATGTTCGCAGCCGACTTCATCCTGGGCCATGTTCTCCTGTTCTTCATGCTTCCAGTCTTGTTGGTCCCTTATGCCGACAAGTTCCACTCCGTCATGTTGTTCTGGCTTCGTCCTAGGTATGCATATCTTTTTCTTGATTTGAATTACCGCTAACATGATTCAGTCGTCAAATTCGTCCGCCAATCTACTCGCTGAAGCAGACCAAGCTTCGTAAGCGCAGAGTTATCCGCTACGCTATCCTCTACTTTGTCCTCCTCGTCGTCTTCCTCCTGTTGATCGTTGGTCCGATTATTGCCGGTTCCAAGCTGGATCTAACCAGTATGAAACTCCAAAACCTACCGATGGAGATCATGCAACCTACTGGATACAGCAACAACAACACGAAGTCTACTCCCACAGGAAAATGTATCCAGAACCCGTGCCCCAAGTTCGACGATGGTACTGGTGACAGTGCCGATAATACGGCAGGAGGAAACACTGCCGCGGCGTCGGCGACGGACGCCTCTAAGCGTTTCCGCCGCTACATGGCGTACTAAACGCATACCTGACGAAATTTGCTGCTTCGACACATTGCATTGTACAACAGGCGGAAGCATGCAGCGGGACGACTTGGATTGGTCTCGTAATGATTGTAATAATCGGCTTCCTCATCTGACTCGTCTTCTCCGGCGTTGGGCGGTGCGAGTAGATGCACCATTGGCCCTGTCTTTTCTCTCTTTTTGAACACTTGCTGTCTGCCTCAGGCGTAGACTTGGCTGCACATATACTACGATGGGGTTTGTTTTGTTTCATCATGGGTTGGCGAATATGTTAGACAGTGACTGCATAACACATAAATAAATGGATGCCTTTACGCCAATGTTTGTTTGTTATCCCACTTGTGAATTTCCTGTCGACGGCTCGTAGCCTGATGACTGCCTGTTGCCGTGTTTGTGACGATAGAGTTGTGACATTCAAGAATGGAAAACACGTGAGGCGTGGGAAATTAATTGCGCGCCGATTGCTGACGTCTGGTTGCACCTCCGCGCTTCGCCGCAACCCCGAGTCTGAAGACCCCCAAAAGTCTCGCCTGCCTCCACGACGCTGCATTACACGACCACTACCGACCATGGACCTTCACGAAGTACAGAACGCGACTGCGCGCTTCTTCACTGATGCCAATGCGCATTTCAATCGTATACCCGGCTCCGCCATTGCCGTTCGCTACATCAAGTCGAGTTACCAGGACGATCCTGTCCGCAGCGCGATTGAGCTGTTCTTGTTCTTGTTCGCTGTCAGGTATCTACTTGCGCCCAAGTATAGCACGCAGAAGAAGGTGCAGCTTTCAGATGCGGTATGTCTTGCGCTGGTGGAGAGTGGGTGTGGGTGAGAAGCATCGGGTGCTAATAAGGCGGAATAGGAGATCGACGAATTGGTCGACGACTGGACACCAGAACCGCTCGTCGCAGCACCTACGGCCTTTGAAGAACTCGACAATGAGAAGAGGCCTGTCATCGTCGGGTAAAACCACCCCATCCTCTCCTGCGCTCGCCAGCCGGTACGAAATAACCCAAAGCTAACGCAACCCCCTACAGACCAACCGGCCCCAAATCCAAACTCAGCAACGGCCGCACAGTAACCAACCTCGCCTCGTACAACTTCTACAATTTCCTCTCCTCCGAAGCCCTCAAAGAGAAGGCGATTGCTACTCTGCGCACGTACGGCGTCGGGCCCTGCGGACCCCCCGGCTTCTACGGCACGCAGGATGTTCACATGAAGACTGAGGCCGACGTCGCGGCTCACCTGGGTGTTCCAGCATGCATCATCTACGCCCAGTCGTTCAGTACAATTTCGAGTGTGATCCCGAGCTTTAGCAAGAGAGGAGATATCATTGTCGCGGACAAGGCGGTCAACTATGCGGTCAGGAAGGGCATGCAGATTTCGAGGAGTACTGTGAGGTGGTTCGAGCATAATGACATGGAAGACCTAGAGCGCGTACTGCAGCGAGTGGTAAAGGAGCAGGCAAAGAAACCGCTTACGAGGCGGTTTATCATCACAGAGGGGCTGTTTGAAAACATTGGGGATGTGGTGGATTTGCCAAAACTGGTATGTTATGCTTGTTCTGCTCCCGTAGATGGCTGGATGGAGGAGTATTGGCTAACGTTGTTCTGGCACAGGTCGAACTCAAACTAAAATACAAATTCCGCCTCATCCTCGACGAGACATGGTCCTACGGCGTCCTTGGCCGCACCGGCGGTGGCGTAACCGAAGCCCAAAACGTGTCCGCAACCGAAGTCGATATGGTCATTGGCTCTCTCTCAGGCCCCCTTTGTGCTGCAGGTGGTTTCTGCGCAGGCAACGAAGAAGTCGTCGAGCATCAACGGATTTCTTCAGCGTCATACACGTATTCGGCTGCATTACCTGCCTTGCTTTCAACAACTGCGAGTGAGACGATCAGTCTCCTCCAGGAACAGCCCGAGATTTTGACAGCGCTGAGAGAGAACGTAAAGGCCATGAGGGCACAGTTGGATCCGAGGAGCGATTGGATTCGGGTGTCGAGCACGGCTGACAATCCAATGATGCTCCTTGTTCTCAAGCAGGAAGTCATCGAGGCAAAGAAGCTCAGCATAGATGACCAGAACCAGGTCTTTAGAGACGTGGTCGACGAGGTACGTCCTAATCCCCCCTCATCTCTCAATAGTACAGTTGCTGACATGTTCACTCCAGTGTCTCGCAAACGGCATCCTCATCACTCGCCTCAAAGCCTTTCCTCTCGGCCTTGGACTTAATCCCCGCGACGCGGGCTGGCAACCTACTCCTGCCCTGAAGGTATGTGTGACGAGTGGATTGACGAAGAAGGAAACAGAGAAGGCGGGCATTATTATCAGACATGCTGTTACTAAGATTGTGGGGCGGAGGAGGTAGAATTACGTCTGAGATGAATACTATTGACGAGGGGAAGGGGGGAGCATTGGGTGGCGTTCTTGAAATGAGGAGATGTTTAGGATGGGGGCGGCGCTTGTTTCGCTTCCTTGTATAGATAACTGTTTGGCTGCTAGATGGCTTGTGTAATGCTTAATACTGATCCCGTGAACGAAGGTGTATATTTGTTTGTCTTGGAAACTCGGTTTGGTGCCGTGACTTCCGCCTGGTGTGTGGGTCGCGAATGTATCGTTGAGGTCACCACAGGCCGGTTTTCGATGACCGCCAGCTGCGCATGTACCATGAATAGAGACTCTACTATTGCATATACGCGATGAATTATCTTGACATGATAGGAAAATTGAAGCGTCCTTGAAACATCCTTAAGGTCCGGTTCTGGATATATGTTATTGTTGTTGTTGGGTGCCGCGCCCACCTCGTCTCGTTTCCAGCCTCCGCCCAGCCATCGTGTTTGCGGTAGGTTTTTCCAAGTTTGAACATCAGATTTGAGAAAATCGCACAGCCTGATTCCTCTACATTGTTTCTTCTCACATACCTTCTATAAACCCAACATATTCAAATCCTTCTGACTGCACTCCTGCGATTGTATTGCTACTTCGCATCGTATCACCTCCGAGACCTCCGCATCAGCCCCGCAACACTACACCCGCAATCCACGTTGCTCACGGCTACGTACGTCATTCGCTCGCGCCAGCTTGTACAACGACGTGCAAGGACCTGAGATATTGATTTCGCGATATAAGAGTTTGATCAGGAGAAGAGAAAGGATAAACGTCCGAGAATAGAGGGCACAATTGCGACAGCGCGCCTGGTCTGAAGCTCACTCACCACACGGCTAACCGACACAACCACCAACCAAGGAAGTTACCAGGAACGATAGACACAATGGCGCGCGGAGGACACTCAGGGACAATCGTCGGCTCGGCGATAGTAGTGCGCGAGAAGTACTACTGGCCCGACCTACAACTGAACATCTGGACGATTGTCATGCTGGCAACAGCAGGAACGATACTAGGCGTCAACGCGCAGTTTATGCAGATACAAGATCGCATGGACCTTGGGATACCATGGTACGCTTCCCTCCAATCTCTCTACCCTTGATTTTCACTCCAGCACAAAGAACAAGGAGCTAACAGAATGAACAGGATCATGCCCTACGGCGTGACAGTCGGCGCACTAGCCATCATCTTCATCATCATCGAAGTCGTCTACATTGCGCAGCGCAAACTGCTCCCGGGCATGATGTTGCTGCTCTCCTTCATCCTGCTCGTCCTGTTCCTCGCGGGCATCATCGGGACGGCGATACAGCTGTTCGGCGCCCCGAAGATCAACGACATGTGCAATACGTATGTGTTTTCGGCGAATAGCAATGGGCCGAGTTATAATACGCTGGCGTACTTGCAGCAGAAGAATATCTGTGAGTAGTGCTCACTCCTTCTTCCTCTTCGTATCCAAGGAGACGGAGATAAACAGAGCTGACAGGAGGAATAGGTCAATGCTGGCAAGCTGTCTTTGCGTTTTGGGTTGTAGGGACCGTCTTCCTCGTCTGGATGATGATCATGGCGAGCCAGGTCAATTCAAATCAGTACCATGACTGAGTGATTAGCGACACTTTCGCTTTCGTTACTTGGCCGTTCCCTAATTTTTTTTTCCTCAGGGGAAACCTTGCTCACCATTCATGTATATTTCTTTCGCGTGGGATTATGTATACACGAAGTGGCCATGGCACTATGGGAATATGAGTGTATCCTTAGCAGCGGGTGGCGTCTGGGTGTTTGTTTTGTTTACGAGATACCGAAAGCATGGGATAGGAGGATGGTTCTAGGACGGACGGGATGAGGAATGTTCACATCTGTGTTATGTACTATTTCCAGCTGCGTGGGTAACGGCAGATTATTACCACAAAGTACACCACCCTGTGGGATTCACATATCCAAGTCTTCGACTCTCCGCCTCGTGCAGAGTGGAATAGGGAACGAGGAATCGGCCAGGACTTCCTAATTCTTGTTTCATTTCCCTTATCAAGCTACAACCCACGGACTAGAAAGCATACTTTATTTACCGCAGCCGAGTATTATGACATGGCAATTAAGTTTCGCTAACAAGGGATCCTTCTCCTCCCTTTTTTCTTTTTCTACCAAGTGTTTTTGCCCAAGGGCGGATCTGAACATTTCAACGTTTGACGTGCTCTCACTCGTTCTACCACCGAGCAAGTATTAAAACGATTTCACGTTTCTCGTCTCTTGTTTTCATGACTCGCCTAACCAGCTCTCACCACCCCCCTGACAAAAAAAATGAGACAGTGACGTAATCCATCATTAAGCGGGCCAATAGGAATAGGTAGTTTACTGTGGCTTAGTGACTGTGCCACAGCTTGGCACAAAATTGTATTACATAAGCGTCTCAGTTAATCTGTCAGGGGGGTGTCACTGCCAAGTCCCAAATTTAAACAATGTTGGCGGTAGATCGCATACAATAAATTAAGCGTCCGTGCCATGTCTATGCGTATGCTGTCTCCCCGCCGACGCAGAATAGGAGACCGCCAATCGCCCTGTCTAGTAACGCAAGTTAGCAATAGCCCCGGGGCATTGCTTCGCCCGTGGACCGAAAAAAGGACAGGCACCACCAACACCCGCTCCCTCCGCCTCTACAAACTACCGAAACCAACTCTAACAATCAACTAGCGTGCCAGCACTCCATTTCCCGGGCCTTCGCACCTCTTTCCCCTTTCCGTGCGAATTTTATATTACTGACTCATCCGCTCCAAAACCCTTTCCTTTTCCAGCCTAGCTGTATCGGCACCCCCGGGGCCTCATCTCTAGCTAACAACCTTGCCTAATCCCTGCTAATCCTTGCGAAACTCAGCGAATCATTGCCGAACAGAATAATTTAGTCTTAGACAGCCGCCAATGAAACGCCAGGAAAAGATATTTAGCACGTAATTCCCTAACGCGAAGTTGGCGCGAAACGCGTCCGACGATAGGGTTCAGTTGGGCGCGTCGCTTGGCTTGAGTGAATCTGATCTGACTCTGGGAGGGAGGGGGAGTGAGGTTATTGGTGAGTGGGGACATATCCATGCGATGGATTGGGTAGGATGGTCTGGAGAGGTAGATAAAAAGAGAGCGAGAGTAGGGAGGGGTATGGTGGCTGGCTGACTGGTTGCCTGGTTCTGCAGCGTGTTAGTATGCAGCAGCCTTATGAGTCTCATCTCGCACAGCATGTTTAATGATGGTTACTAGATATTGGTTAGTATTGGAGATAGACTGACTGCAAAAGATAGAGTGAGAGAGAGGGAGAGCGATCGTTTCGACTTGCGTCACACATTGAACCACTCATACATCGAGAATGGAGCGATAGCGATAACGACCAAGGATCTCCGTGCGTGCCTTGCTTGCTTGCCGTGTTGCGTGAGGATCGAGTTCGCAGAATGTCATGTCATGTCATGTGCTGCACATCTAGCTAGCTGTTATGGACATTGCCGACTCATGCACTGGCGATCAAAGGCAGTAGCGTAGCCTTGATTCGCCCTCGGCCATGCCTCCCGCAAACGCAATTGCTGCTGGCTGACATCAATAGTAGCGAGCATCAGGAGGCGAAACAGGAATCTGCAGCAGTTACTATTACAGACATTATGCATTTGGGTTTAACTCTTTTGCGTTATGCGCCTATTTATCCTGGGCTGGCTGCTGCTCTCCAGCTGTACAGGCCTGACCTGTCTTTCTCTGGCGTGCTCTTGATGTACTTGGCTGCGCTGTGCTAATAGCAAACAAATGAAACACAAAGGAGACGTAGAGTACAGTCGCTGAAGATAATGCTCGGACGGGGATATGCTGGGAAATGTGTAGTACAAAGCGCTTGCTGTGTTGCTAGCTCGCATTTGCCGCCCAGGGGTAGATGGGCGACAACAGGTGGAGGAAACGGGTCCAGGAACCGCCAGTGGTTCGGGTATCCAACAAACCCACTTGGACAAATTTGGGCATCTAATGACCCTGTTACAGAGAGATACGAATCCAAAAATATCCCTTAACGCCATGCTTTTCGAAGCAGAACAAAGAAAATAGAGTAATGCAATCGGCCGCACTTGACTGGAAGTGATATTGCATATGTGTGTACTGTCGCTGTGAAGTCATAATCGTGTCCCTCGTCTGCGGGGTGATACGTCCTGGATGTCCTGCGTTGCCATGAAGCCTTCAGGAAACCAGTTCCCCTCCCAAATCCATGCCCAGCCCCTCGACCTTGGGGATGCGGGCGCCGATGCCTGGACTGTCTCCAGTGGGAGGAACAAGGTTGTCGAAGTTCAGACGGCGTCTGCTCTCTCGGATAGCGGCGGGCGTTTTTCCGGCAATTGGGGTGCGATTCCACGAGGCGCCAACTTGTGCAGGACTCGGCGTCATGTTGAGGAACTCGGCAAAGTTCAGATTGGTCGAGGGTGTGGCTAGGCCGAACCCTGGGAAGGGTGCTCCGCCGCCTCCAGGTGTCGACATCATCGACGAAGGTAATGGAGTCTGTTTCGGGGGCGGTGTGGAGGGCGCGAGCATCTGAGGCTTGGTTGACCCTGGCCGGGCAGGCGTTGGTGATGTGGCCAAGTACATCAGCAAGCTTGCATCCTCGTCGCCTGTTTTGCCTTCGCGAGCTGCACCGGCAGCGGTGAATCCGCTCTGGCGAAGACGAGCTGATCGGGCAACATCTGGGGGCGGTGTGCGTGGAGCTCGTGGTGGTGACGACTGGAAGCGGGATTTGTTCATGTGGAACGAGGTAATGGGGAGGTCTTCGTCGTCGTCTTCTGATAACAGGGGCGAGTGAAGATTGGGGACGGTAGATGTCTCGGAGACAAAGGACAAGCTCGGCACATGTATGCGTCCAAAGCGTGCGTGTCTGCGGTGGTATACGGGAGAGGACTCGGGCAGCTGGAAGCTGTTCTTCCACGACGCCGAGGCCGACGTCGAGGCTCTTACTTTGTTCCGGGTGTGGTTGCTCGATGCGGGATATACGGTTCGGTCGTAGCGAGGCCGCTTGTTCTGGCTGTGACTGCTGCCAGAACGACTGCCGGACCGTCGAAGATCATCTGAGAATATGGGGGCAGCGAGCGGGGAAGAGTCGAGGATGCCTGGTTGGTAGAAGCGCTCAGATACACTGGAGACGTCCGACATGGTCTCGTTGCTAGAGCCAGGGCGCTTCCGCTTGAGCTCGACATCGACGACGGGCTCAATGGCATCCAGACTGAGACTCTCCCAGCCGTTCTTGATCTTGACATTGGCCAGAGCGAGGCGGTTCTGCAGCGTGCGGGTCATCTGCAAAGCACATTGTTAGCACAGGCTGGGAGAGGGGCCGCCGACACAAGGGAGATGTACCTTGGAGACCTGGGCGCGGCGCAGGACCTTGTTTGCAACTTCATCTTGTTCGGCCATTGTGGAGCAGTGACAGAGAAGGGCTCGCAGCGGAAGAGAGAGGTTGATATGGCCTGGCAGACGTCTCACGGCGGTTGTGGAGGGCGAAACAGCATAGGCTCGGAGCTGAAATGGCCGTCGTCGCTAAGGAATGTGAGGAGTGGATCGAAGTGGATTAGCTCACGATCTTGGCCGGACAGCACAGGCCAGTTGAGGCAGGGCTGGCGGGCTGCGTACGGGTGAAGTCCAGGCTGGCGTTCAGTCAGGATAGTGTAGCATGATTATATTATTACTCCGTACCGAACGCTCGCTCCCCCGTTGCAAACAAGCAAATTGCTCTGTACCGGTAGGGTTTGGCGAGCGACAGGGGTGGGGTGAAGAGTGGTTCCTTGTATTATAAGGTAATGTAATGTATCGCTGACTAATACCAAGCACGCCCTGTATCGTTGAGTACGGTTACGCCGGCGCTTGGCAAGCAACGTCATTGTTGAGGCGCAAAGATGTTGGAGCGCCATACTGTACGGCGCGGCGCCATCCGCTGCGACGCATCAATTGCTTCTTCTATCCATCTTGCTTTTGGCAATAACGAATCGCGTCCCAGGCCCCTTCCCGACTGTGCCAAACGTCGCTGCGACCAATCTCATCGGAGATACCTGCCTGCCCTGCCCTCGACCACGTCGCCGCATGCAACCAAGGCCTGTCGGCGCCATCCAAGTCGGTCCAATCCACCTCCAACTCACTACTACTCTCGTTCTCCGTTCAGCATTCCCTGGCTTCACTCGTTTGCTTCTGCCAGCATAGCCTGCATCGATATTGCCATTGCCGCATTCCGCAAGCCTGTTCCCTACTCCAGTGTCCATCACACTGCATTACGCGTCCTCCGCACAGCTTCTATAAGCTCCACATCGCTCCCCGGCCGTCGCTCCTTACGCCTATGCGTCCGTACCCGGCCCAATATACCAGCGCCGTAGCATAGCCTAGATGCCTTCGTTCCTAAGTAGTTTGCGCAGAAAGAGTAGTCGAAGCTCCAAAGCCAGCGGCAGGCATGGCCAGGTGGTTCTAGATGGTCAGGCGAACGGACAGAATGGCAATGGTTTGTCCCATCGCGTCTCTGCTTCGACGCTGAACTCTTCGCAAGTCGGCTCGTCGACACCATCCACCACGCCGGCCACGTCGACGACCGAAGATGTTACAACCCTGACCAAAAACCTCACAAATGGTCCCACGCCTCTACCGGCTCGGCCCCAGCGGCCCTCTGTCGAACCCGTCAAGCGTTACAGCATGAATGTGAGTGCAAGTGGTCGTGCAACTAGTACAACCGATTGACAGCTCCATAGGGCTTATCTTCGCCAACATCCACTGGCTCCAATGCGTCGCTGAACAAATCGTCGCTTCTCGCACCGCGCGTCATTTCCGTTTCGGATAACTCATGGGTTGGTCTCGCTGCTTCTGTGCTCCTATATCGCTGACTCTGGTTAGGTGCATCAACAAGTACTACTAATATTCGGACAGGTCGGTGAAGCGAATAGTAGGCCGCTGGACGGTACAATTACGGTTAACCACCATCAAGGCCGCTTCCCAGCTACATGCTGGCCGGTCCACGACTCATACTTCAAGGCTTTGGTGCATCTGGAGCCTGGGTGGAATCGCATTCGTCTAGACTTTGCTTCGCCCAAGGTGTCATCCAACAATACTTCCGTCCCCTGCCATGCCTCTTTCATAAACATCAACTACCTGCCGCTATCGCATTCTCCGCCTCTTCAACTGGCCATCATTCTTGGCCGGGACTCTCCAGGCACATATGACGTACCTCCAGATCGCATGCAGCGGGAAGGAAACGGCCTAGATCTTGCGATTCGGAAATTCCGCATGGCGGCATATCTTTGGCAGGCTTTCACAGGCGAGCAGATGAAGCGGTACGGTTTTGGTCGACGCTGCTTCCGCTTCGAGGACGCTTGGGAGCCAGGGACTTTGAGCTTCCAGGACTGGGCAACCAACCAATATCGAACGCAGGCGAAGGTCCATGTCATTCGCTCTAGCAAGACTGTCGCCGAGATCCAGGATCTTGAGCGTGCTCAGCAATACGGGCCTGGGACGAAGAAGGGGGAACTCTTCGATATTGCCCTAGAAGCCTGCAGAGACTATTTCCACCCAACGCAAAAACACTACGTTTCCTGCATGTTTCTCGACTCGCGTTGGGACCAGAAGGAGAACACGATTCGAGGACATGCAGCTCTAGGCGGCGGAGCTGGAGACCTACAGATTGGTATATTTGGTTCGCACGCACTCCACAGCTATCCATCGAGTATCGAAGAGGTTTTCCAGTCCTTCCAGGACTGCACTCGGACAGACACCGCTTTTGTCGCAAATGACTGTAACGAGTCCGGCAGCAATTGGGAAACTGCCAACATAGGAATTGGCGCTCACCTCCACGAGACTGGGCATCTATTCGGATGCCCACACCAGGAGTCTGGCGTCATGTTACGCGACTACGTTACCTTGAATCGTACATTTATTTGTCGAGAATCATATTCGACCCGAACCAAATCACCCGGCCAACGGCTTGTTTTGCCCAATGATGAATGTAGATGGCACAAACTAGATGTGCTCCGTTTCCGATTCCATCCGTGCTTCCGGATACCAATCGACCAGGACAATCTCAACGGAGATAGCAGCGTGCAAGTGTGGACGGTTGATAGCGGTCAAGGTGGTGTAATTGCAACATCGAAATCTGGGATCGCATGGGTTGAGCTGTACCCAGAGGGAGACGATGTTTGCCATTACTGGAGAGAGTTTCCTGAGTCGGACAATCAGTTTCCACGACAGGTTGCACTGGAAGAGGCCACTCTCCGCGCACTCATGCCCAAGGAGAAGCTCAAGTCACGACTGAAGATCGAGGTCTTCTCTGCAGGCGGAGGGAGTCACGTTATCGAAGACTTTAGTCTGCTTGCGAACCAAAAGCTGGCTCGCGTTAAATTTCCCGATGGTCGTTGGGGTTACCGAGGCAGCAAGTTGGGGTACTCGCAGATGGAGGGCTCACAACCGCAAGAGATTCTGCTCGAGAACACGTACATATCGACTAAGCTCCTGCTTAGCGTCAAAGTGTATCATGGTTTCGCCCTAGACGGCCTAGAATTCATCTATGAGGACGCGACTAGCCAGCTATTTGGCAAGCGCGGAGGTACTCCCACTGATTTCCCGTTGGATACGCGGAAGGGAGAGCTTATATTAGGTTTTGCTCTGCGGGCAGGGCTTTGGATCGATGGCATCCAGATCTTGACGACCTTGGGTAGGAAGAGTGATTGGTTCGGCAATCCTAATGGTGGTAGCGGGTATGTTCAACTTGGTGTTATTATTGATGTGCATACCGACTAATTCTCCCAGGCACACGCTCATCCCTCCTCGCGGGTATACAATCGGCGGCATATCCGGATCCTGTGGTAGTTGGATTGACGGCTTTTCGTTGATCATCACGCGCTGAGACTATTGCGTACATATTCAGCTTTTGACACCTCTTTGTTTGGGCATCGCGTTCGATTATCCGGATGTCTACACTAAGACGCCTACTCTAGTAGTCGTCGTTGTCCATCTATCATCGAGGGTGTCCAAACGGACCCCATCGCCCATGAAGACCCGGCTGGAGATAATGAACTGATATGTTGGTCATAGGCTGAGGCTTAAGCCTTTGTGCTTGCATGTCCCGTCTACCGCAAGTGCAACTTCTCAACAGGATATATGGTGCTCGACGCATTGTCAGCATGATCTACCAAGGAGGACAAAGTGTAGAGGTATCGCGAGGTGGTACCTCCCGAAGAGGCTAAGCAACGCCGTCATACGATCAATATCAGATCCGACCTCTTGTAATAGTAACAGTAGAGTTAGAATATAGATGGTACATGGTCCTGTTAGTAATCACATAGTGCTCCTAGTGTACAAACTTAGGACTACTATTACTTTGCCGTTATGCCGTACGTTTCTACTTCCCTCTGCAATATTAAGAGGTTGGAAACAACGACTTGAAGGCAACCCTCGGGTGACATGGGGAAAATTTACGAGTAAATCTGATAATAGGGTATCATCATTATTTTGTACGTGCGCCCGCTAGTCGGTCATAGCATCGTTATCCCTCTATAATACCAAGGAGCAATAAGCGTGACGTCCCTGCTATGGCGAGGCATCGTGCCGCCTACAGCCCCCCAGTATACCTTCGCTCCCAACGGCCCCTCTGGAAATCACTCTTGTCCATTCTAGATTTCTAAGGCTTGGGGATATGGATAGTCTTGCTGACCATAAGACACCCATGTAGTATGAACATGGCGACAACGGGGTGGAACTCAAAGGCGGTACCCTCCAGCCACAGGCCCAGGGGTACCTGTTCAAGCGTCCAGCCCTTGTACACCCAGTACGCCATGATTTGCACCAGGATAAGAGACATGGGAATGGGCGTGCCTTCAAAGTATTTGGACTTGCCGGAGCCGTCTTTGGGCAGCATGGCGACGGTGACGTTGAAGCGCGCGAGACGGGTTAGGCCGCAGAGTACGAAGAAGGCCAGCAGGATGTGGTCGAGCGGGGTGCGGAGACCGAGACTGAAAGCTGCGGCTGCGGGCGAGACGCCGAAGGATACCTATCGCACCAGTCCGTTAGCCCTCTATCCTGAACAGTGGGAAATGGTAGTTCTCCCATTGGTTTCTCGTCATCGGGTGGTTGGAGAGTGAGGTTAAAACGTACCAAATCCGCAAGCGAATCCAACTCCTGACCCATCAACGACGCCCTCTTCCTCCACCTAGCGACCTTGCCGTCTAGGAAGTCGAAAAACAGACCCAGAGGTATTAAGCCAAGTGCCCAATAGAGATTCGCGTAGTTGTGCGGGTCACCCTGGATGCAGTAGCGCAGCGAGGAGAAGACGGACATTACGCCACAGAAGCCTATAACAATCGTCAGTCCCATTGAAATCCGTTTATGCATGCCTCCTCCATTGCCTAAGATGAGTGCTTGGGGTTTCTTCTGTGTGAGGCGTACCATTGAGCTCAGTAATGAAATCTGCAAGGTGCAGAGCGCGCACGAGAGAGAAGTGGCCGGCTTCCTGGGACAGAAGACGTGCCTGCTTATCTTGCGCTGCGTCTTGTTAGTATACAACTCATATTCCCATCCTTTCATTCGCTGCTACGCACTCAGATCCTTGGACGCAGGAGCGTCGTCCTTGGGGCCTTGCGGCGCGCCATTTCTTCGCTGTGCCATAGCTGCCTGATTTGCTCGAATGGTACCTGTCTAGGTTTGTATTGTAGAGCGAGGAAGGTATTGGAACAAAGTTTATCCTTTTTTGAGTAACGGAAGGGTGTTGAGAGGATCGGTGCTAGAAGAAAGCTTGTTATATGCTACTGGGTGCGCGCCGGAGGTTGGTGACGTGCAGACCGGGTCTGTCTCGAATTCAAGTTTGGCGAGAACGTCATCCTTCCGCGCGCCAGCCACATGCTGTGCGCAAACTCCACCTGCACCGCCATGACATCTGCCGGGCTGTACAGCGCTACGATAACCAAGTTGCGACACAATGTCAGTGATGCTCTTCTTATTCGTTAGGAATCAGTTGATTCTTGGACCCAATAGAAACCGCGTTCAAGATTGTTTGCAGCCTAGTGTGCGTCTCAATTGCACGCAGGTAGCGATGCAGTTTGTAGTTCAAGACATTTCAACATCACCGACGCCATAGGAAGGCGCCCATTTGTAAAGCATTCTCAGAGGCTGGATTTCAAAATTTGATTCGACTAGAAGCAATAGACCTTGCACCAGTCTCGAGCTATTTGCAACATGGCGCCAGATTTTCGACATCCCATAGCAAGTGCCCGTCCTAACTCCCAAACGCCGCCGAATGATCATGGTATCGGTAGGATAATCGTGATGGCTGTACTGGTACCGCGACAAAGGACCGTCGTTGTCCTGTCTCGTCTGGTTTCGAGTCGTGACTGAGTCAGAAACGACACGCTCAGTAACCTCCTCGACCACGTCCACCAAAGCCGCCGCCACCACCACGTCCACCTCTTGAGAAGCCGCCACCACCACCGCCGCGGCTGAAGCCTCCTCCGCCAAAGCTGCCTCGTGATCCACCGCGTCCAGGGGGTCCACCGCGTCCTCTTGGTGCTCCTCGACCACGGCCTCCGAAGCCGCGGGAGCCTCCTCGTGGTGCACCACGGCCACCTGCGCCCGCTGGCTTCTTGACCCTCGCCGTACCACCCACTGGCTTGGGTTTCGGTAGGAACCTATCGATGTTAGCTTTTCGTTCCCAGGTTGTTTAAATAATGATAGCGTACCTATCAATTGGCAGAAGCTTGTCGCCTCCAATGTAGAACTTGTCGCCAGCCTTGAATGACTTTGCTTGGATGCCTTCTTGCGGCTTGATGGTGAAGAAGACCTGGTTCAGCGGGCCGAGGATCTCGTCGACTTTGCCAATAGGGGTCTGCAGCTGCGTCAGCATTCATGCTTCTTCTTCATCTCGTCTTTTCTATGGATATGTACCTTGTTCTCGAGGTAAACAGGCGCATTGAAGTACGGGATCTTGACGTTTATCGATTCGCAGAACATCTCGTTTTCGACATCGTGGACGAATTTGCCCATTTCTAGTCGTGTTGTTAGCGGTGCCATAGCGCTTCAGTATTGGTGCGCATACCAAAAACTTGGTCT
Organism: Cucurbitaria berberidis CBS 394.84; assembly: GCF_010015615.1. NCBI lineage: Eukaryota > Fungi > Ascomycota > Dothideomycetes > Pleosporales > Cucurbitariaceae > Cucurbitaria > Cucurbitaria berberidis. The sequence goes on from NW_024468938.1 coordinate 2,774,444, forward strand.
GGGGGTCCGTATGAAGCTCCAGCTCCACCGCGTCCTGTACAGAGTTAGCTTGAAGTCCTGCCTGCAAAGCTCCTGCACTGAGCTACACACCTCCACGGGGAGTAAATCCGCCTCTGCCGCCGCCAAAGCCGCCGCCGCGACCGCCTCGTGGTGTGCCGCGAAATGCCATGTTGTGTAGGATGTTGGGGGTACAATCGGTGCGCGGAGTTTGAGCTGGTTCAGCAGCTTCGCGAAAAGTTCGAACTGAAAATCGAGGTTGGAAGGCGCGGCCAATCGGTGCCACGTTTCGCCGATGCGTCCTTGCGCCGCGAAACCCCACCAAATGCCGAAGGTGGGCTGTCTGCGCGTGGAGCTGTGTGAAATTGAGAGTCGATGTGAGGCTTTGATAACTGCAATTGTGACTTTTTTGTTTGGGTATAATAATTTAGGTTGTGCCCAGGTACCTCCAGCTCCTACTCACGTTGTACAACCATTGCTCCCCTACAGCGTTTCGAATCATAGCCCTTGGCGCGCGACATTGACTCAGACGTCCTATTAATTTACTACGCTCCACTTGACTCGACACCCAACATACAACATGGCGGAAGCGGTGAAAGACGCCGTCAACACGGCTGTCGAGGGCGTCAAAAACCTGGCAGTCTCTGCAGAACAGAAGGCTCCCAAACCGAAGAAAGAGAAGAAGGCCAAGGGCGATGGTGGAGATGGTCGGCCTCTGATGCTCGACCCTGCGCCAGCGTACATTGACCACCGAATTAAGATCTTGTAAGTCGAACCAATAGGCCATGTCCCTCAGCATGCTAACAAGTCTTTAGCGAAACGCTCAAAGCCAAGTACGACGAGGAAGTGGCCCAAAAGCCCCGCGGTACGCTCCTCCTCGAACATGCATCCAGTCCCTTCACTGACGCATTCTTCGCATAGAGAACATTAGCATCACACTCGAAGACGGCAAGATTATCGAAGGACAGTCATGGGTTACCAGTCCGGCAGACATCGCACGCAACATCGCCAAGAGCCTATTCGAGCGCACTGTGATCGCACGATTGGACAAGGGCACCTCAGAGGAGACGCTGTGGGATCTTGAGCGACCGCTAGAGAAGAGTTGCAAACTGGAGCTCCTACCATTCGATCATCCAGAGGGCAAAAAAGTCTTTTGGCATTCGAGTGCGCATATCCTGGGAGAGGCGTCTGAACGTAGATTCGGCTGCGACCTTTGCATTGGTCCACCAATTGAAGATGGCTTCTACTACGAGGTAAGCCGGGCCCAAGAGGCCAAAGTTTGGGCTGACAGAATCGCAGATGGCCCTTCCAGAGAAGGCTGCCGTAGAGCAGTCCGACCACAAGCCGCTCGAGACCATCGTCAACAACATCGTCAAGGAAAAGCAGCCCTTCCAGCGACTGACGCTTTCCAAAGATGACCTGTAAGATCGCCTTTGCACCTAGCAGATCTCGATACTGACTGTAACGTAGACTCGAGATGTTCAAGACAAACAAGTACAAGCAACACATCATCAAGGACAAGATTCCCGATGGCACCTTCACGACCGTCTATCGTAACGGACCTCTTATCGATCTTTGCCGGGGACCACACGTACCACACACCGGACGGATAAAGCAGTTCAAGATTATGAAGAATTCTGCCTCGTACTTCCTCGGCGATGCCAATAACGACAGCTTACAGCGCATATATGGTGTCTCCTTCCCGGACAAGGATGCAATGCATGCGCATCTCAAGTTCCTCGAAGAGGCTGCCAAGCGTGATCACCGAAAGATCGGAAAGGAACAGGAGCTCTTCTTCTTCCACGAGTACAGTCCTGGTTCCTGCTTCTTCCTCCCGCATGGTCAGATCATTTACAACACACTGCAAGCATTCTTGCGGGAAGAGTACTGGAACCGTGGCTACCAGGAGGTCGGATCGCCGAACATGTACAACTCTGCGCTATGGAAGATTTCGGGGCATTGGCAGCACTATGCCGATGACATGTTTACATTCGATGTCGAGAAAGAGAAGTGGGCTTTGAAGCCCATGAATTGTCCTGGTCACTGTTTGATTTTCAAGCACCGCGAGCGAAGCTACCGAGAGCTACCAATCCGCATGGCTGACTTTGGTATCTTGCACCGAAATGAAGCCAGTGGTGCTCTTACAGGTCTTACACGAGTGCGCCGATTCCAACAGGACGATACCCACGTTTTCTGTACTCAGGACCAGATCACTGAAGAAATTTCAGCGCTTTTCGACTTTTTGAAGGCGGTGTATGGAAAGTTTGGCTTCACCTTCAAACTGAAACTGAGCACGCGCCCAGAAGGCTTCCTTGGCGATATCGAGACCTGGAACAAGGCGGAGGCGAAGCTGACTGAAGCTCTGGACCAATTCACGGCTGCGGGCGGCGGCGCTTGGGAGCTGAACCCTGGTGACGGTGCCTTCTACGGACCAAAGATCGACATCACAATCTCTGATGCCCTGAAGCGCGAGTTCCAGTGCGCCACGATTCAGCTTGATTTCCAACTTCCGAACCAGTTCGAGCTTGAGTATATGACATCTGAGGTTGCATCTGCAAAGCCGAAGGAGGAGAAGGTCAAAGAAATCAAAGAGGAGCCGTCGAAGGAGGGCAGTCACATTGAGCAAAAGAAGGAGAAGTTGGAGGGTGAGGTCACAATACCCAAGAAGATTCCACCGCCACAGCCCGGTTACGCTCGTCCTGTCATGATCCATCGTGCTATCTACGGTTCCTTCGAGCGGTTCATTGCGTAAGTTAACAGGCTTCTAATTACTTTTTAACATGTTCGCTAATATTCCACTAGTATCCTCACAGAGCACTTTGCTGGTCGCTGGCCCTTCTGGCTCTCTCCTCGCCAAGTCATGGTCATTCCAGTCATGCCTTCTGCGAACGACTACGTTAAGGAAGTCCAAGCCGAACTCCGTAAACACCGTCTCCATGCCGACATTGACATCAGCGGAAACACCATGCAGAAGAAGATCCGCACGGCTCAACTAGCGCTATACAACTTCATCATGGTCGTTGGTGCTGAGGAGCAGAAAGCGGGGGCTGTCAACTGGAGGAACCGCGATGATCAGGAGACACAGCAACGTGGCGAGATTGTGCCGCTTGATGAGGCGGTCAAGAAGCTTGTGCAGTTAAGGGACGAGCGGAGATTTGAGAACAAGGTCTAAGGTGATTGAGCGAGAGATCGTGGGTGCATCGGAAGGCGTGTAAGGTATGAGGTATGACTTGATGAAGAACAAGGAGACCATGTCATGTGCAGCTCTTACACCAGTATGCTCAGTAGAATTTACGAATCGTCATAACCGTCTCCAGGATCTTTTATCTGATTGTATTTTCTTCTGTTCTTCAGACAGGAATGCACATCCACTCTGATATAACGCGTCATGTAGGCTCAGTCAATGATCTGCATGGTCAGCCTTTTTTAATTCCCAAGCCGGTGGAAGCCTGATAGCTAAGTCCACTGCAACATAAGGCCGAGCGGGTTTCTACTAGCTGTATGTGAGAAGCCTATGAAATTCTTAAATTCTTTTTAAATACTCATCTGGAGACTCGCCGTTGTTTTGCAACACGGCAACCATTCAGGCACAACTGGGTGACTGACTGCTCAGAGAGCGATAGTACTATTTCTCTTCTTAACCACACACTCCTTCTGAATCTATCGACAACGTCCAAAATCACTTCAAACTCTGCGGCACAAGCTCGACCCAATATCCCTATGTACACAATTAGCTGCTATTCAACGAGGCACAAATCATCCCTTCCTCCCCCAGGGAGAAAACTTACATCAGGGTCTTTCACAAAAGCCAGTTGCTTAAACACATGCTTATAACCATCATGCACACTTCCATGTTTCCCCTGGACAACATCCCCTGGTAAGCCCATCTGGGCTTCCGCCGCCTCACCTAGCGGTTTAATCACTTCAAAGCCAAAGCTCGCCACGCGCTCTAGTGTGGCAGCAACATCTGGTACCGTGAAACCAACATGGCCGAAGCCTACGCCTGAAGCTGAGTACTCGTTTCCAGAGGCATACGGCGTCGAAGCGTCAGCGGGGATATGGTAGAGTTCCAAGAGCCCTTTTGATGTACCGAGGTTTGCGATTTCTGAGTGTGGATTGGTTAGTATATAAGCTATGCGAACTGGATGTGCCTGGTATATATATGTATGGGTACGCACCGACGTCTCGCGGCCCGAGGTAGTATATAGTCCATGGCCCAGCGTCAAAGATGAAGACAACGTGCATGCCCATGCAATCGCAGTAGAATTCCAGACTCTTTTTTGGGTCCTTGATACGCAGCATTAGATGGTTGAGGCGGTACGATGCGGTTGCCGGGGAGACGGGGCGCGGAGGGGGGAGAATGTGTTCGCCTTTTGGATAGGGCCCTGGGGGGTGGTTGGGGTTATTGGTGGTAGTCATTGCGGTTTGATGAGGAGTGTAAACATGCAAAGTTGGAAGAAAGGTACACCGTGAAAGGTATTCTATGAATGGATCAATGTCATAGCTTCTTAGTCCGCTGATTGTTATATGATAGAGTACTGTAGGATGGATGTGGGGCATGCGGGGTAATCTTGTTGGCGTGCTTGACTATGTGGTGCTGCTCTGAGGTGTTGGATCCACATAGTCACGTATTGCGTTTTCATGGAGGATTCAGCGAGAGAAGAGAAGAGATGTACGTATTACCTGCCAATAAATCCTTCGAATCTGTAAGTGTACTGGAGCAGTCATGGTGGGCTCTAAAGACTACCAGATAGCCTTTACAAGGTGGCGCAGACATATCTTGGGTCTGACTCTACTACTGGGAAACAGTCATGGCGATTGTAGCCATCGAAGTCACACTTAGCTTCTAGTTCAATAACATCAGTTCTTACCGTTCCATCGTCTGACCTCCACACAACAAGTGAGAAACGATATTTAGGGACGAGGCAGCCAATAGTTTCCTCCTGTACTGCAGTCTTGGTTAATCGCCGGGTAGGTTCTTGTTTAAGTGGAAATTCCAATGCATCGTTGTGTCCTTGATATAGACACGAAAGATGCCATGACGCATAAGATATTTCATTTTGGATGAGGGGCAGCAGACGAATCTCCGTAACCTAGGTTTTTCGTGAAAATCTACGGTCGTGTATTGTGCGCAAATTCTCGATGCACGTTGTGAATTTGGGTAAGCAGGGGCTGAAGCCGCTGGGGGCCATGACGTCAGGAGCGTATGGCGTTTCAAAGATATAGGAGTACTACGTGTCGACGCGTTCTGGAAGACTCTGGACCTAACAAAGCAGGGGACACTAACGAAAGAATTTCTTTGGGTCGCTTGTCTTTCGTTGGTGTCGTTTCACTCACGAGTTCTGGTGTCGTTTGACCTGATCTGACCTGAGCCGAAACGGGATGGCCCACGGCACATTTTAAATGGACAAGAACCATCTGAGATAAAGATAGAAGATCTGGTAACGCACATTATGAGACGTGTGTGCGTATACACCTCGACTGGAGGAACTGAAGGGTAACAAGACGCGTAAGGCGACAAGATGTTGATCAGAAGTTGAGCCGCGGGATCGGAGATGTGCCCGCCGCTAGCAAATATCGAAACTAAAAGACCCTGTGGATTGAAAATTGTAAAATGTTTGTTGATGAATTCCTGCAGACATAATGAAGACGAGATGTAAAGTAAAGTATGGCCATGGCGAGCCATGAACCCAGAACCCGGTTTTAAGCGAGGCGATCGCGACATGGTTGTGATGCACGATGATCTCCTGATACTGAATCCTGATGGCTGTGCTGGCAATTGGAACATGCCATCTGTTTCGTAGCATGTTTACCAGAAAGGATTCTGCACTGTCACGTTTCCAAGCGTCTAAAAGGTCGTCAGGGATCCATGCTCTCCGCAATGATTAGTGTGGATGCACAAAAGGGGTTGTATTGTGGTGTTTTGGCGCAGTATGAGGTCATGCCTAGCCCAATTTCCAGGCTTTGAGGGCTAGGGCCCAGCCGCCAGCCCTTCCGCGGCGCCGTGTCAATCCATAAAGCATGTTTATCTTGAAGTGCTGGTGATATCTACACTCTTTCCATCGATTCTTGCACCACCGCCATGGACAAGCTGAAGGCGAAGACGCGGTCGGCGCGCAACAGGCTCGCTGAGGCGACATCGTCGGGCACTGGCACCGGCGCGCTCCATGTTCCTCAACAAGGTCTCGCACCGCACGACAATTCGAGCATGCAGGCTGTCAATGAAGGCTTCCTAGGTACACAGGCGGGCCCGGCTGCGCGCGACTTTGCTGTGCAAGATAATCCGCCAGTACGCCAACCTGTCGTCGAACCGCCCACCTCGTTACAGTCATCTATCGACGCTGGCGCACATGTGCCCAGGCCATCCAGATATGGCGATCCTTCGTCGCTCGTCAATCATAGGTATGCTCGAGCAGATCGAATAAAGGGCAACGCCTTTGCTAACCACCACAAAGCACTCTTGCCGCGACGGCACGACGAGCAAGAAGCAACTCGGCCCCAAACAGCCCATCACCCCAGCAACAGCAACGTCGACCGACCGTTGGCGGACGACAAGCCAGTATTGGTATACGACGGATGCCTGCGTCGAATGCGCTGCGACAAGTAGCTCATCAGCCGAATGTCTCAACATCCAGATTGAACGCGCCATTGCCAGCCTTGAACGAGGACTGTGTGCTTGGACAGGTGCCTTCCAACGGGAGCGAATCGACTCTCACAGAGCCAGAGCCAGCACAAAGTCGATTAAGGAAAGTCAAGAGTGCAGTGCAGACAAGAATACCGTTCTGGGGCAAGAAGGAGCACGAGAGTAAACCTCGCCCAGACAGTGCAGCTGCGTACCACGACGACATATCGATGAACTACACGTCAGACATGGTGGATGTCTTGGATACCATTGGTATGTGTCACCTATAATAAGCTGCTGTCTCGCAAGCTAACAACACCAGATCCTGAAGTCGCCACACTCACGTCCCTCACAAATATGCAGAACTCGCTCTTCATCCCCAACCTCCCCTTCCTCAACCGTCGACCCACCTACAACCTACGCCGCCGCCGCAGCGAAGATGAGATCATTGAGGATATCAGTCGAGTTCTAGGGCCAGCGTACGCAGCTCAGGTGGAGGAGCAAGCTGGTCCGAGGCTACAACGGAGCCAGACTGAGAGCACCATGGCCACTATTGCTACCATTGACTCGCACTTGAGCGAATCCCGTTATGCTGTTCTTCCCCATGGCGCCTCCCTAGACGGATGGAGCAAAGATGACAAGAAAGAGGTGAACGACCACGTGCGGCATATGCTGCACTCAAAGCGATCCAAGTTCAAGCGCACAATGAGAGGATTTGGACAGTATGTCAGGAGACGTAAGTTCCTCTACCTAAATCTTTTATTGTTCATCTACTGACCCCAGCATAGCTTTGGGCTTCCTCGTCACGCTTTACGCCACCCTTATCACGTTGTTCGGTCTCGCATGGGTGCTGTTCCTGATCGGGTGGATCAATGTCGGCGGAAAGCAGATCTACGTCGTCCACATCATCGACAGCGTCCTGGTTGCCCTTTTCGCTGTAGTTGGTGATGGGTTGGCCCCTTTCCGAGCCATCGATACCTACCACATGATTTACATTGCTCATTACCACCATTTCACCTGGTCTCGGCGGAAGAAGGAAATGCTACCAGACCTACAGGATCACAACGATCTTCCTGCAGTAAATGCGCCAATCGCTGCACCGCAAGTAGTGGATCCTGCGGACCCGGAGAATCAGTGGGAGTTCACAGTATTGACCCCTAAACAACAGGAAAAGCTCGAGCACCATCAAGACAAGTTCTGCAAGTCGCACTCCTTTTATAAGCCGCACGAGACTGAGACGCACCACGCCTTCCCGCTCCGTCTCCTCATTGCTATCGTCGTTCTGCTTGACTGCCACTCTCTTCTACAAATCTCACTCGGCGCCACCACATGGGGTATATACTACAAGCACAGGCCAATGGCGATCACGACAGTTATTCTTATCTGTTCTATCACATGTAATGCCACAGCCGGGCTGCTTATTTGGCTCGGTGATAAACGCACGAGGAAGAATGACGTAGTGGAACGCATGAACCGTCAGGAATTGACCGAGGAAGCGATCGAACAGGTTAAGAAGAAGAAGGAGAAGGAGAGCGAAAGTGAGAGAGAGGACGATGGGGACAAGAGGGAGAAGAGGAGAATCAGTCTGGATGTGGTGAGGGCCAAATTTGTCCCTGGAAAACTAGGAGAGAAGCAGGAGACGAGTGCTTATCCTTGAGACAGTTGAGGGCGTGGGACGTTTGGGATATGTCATGATTTGTCTTTTCTTTTGGTTTGAAGCGTTCTAGCGAATATACCTACCTAACTATGTAGTACGAGATAATATGGACCGGGCACTAGCGACGAAACTGGTTTACCTCACGTCAAACCTCATGTGAAGTTAAAACCGCTCCTTCCCGATTAGTTCGTCTCTTCACCACTATTTAACTTCACCACCGAAGCGTTAAACGCAATGCAACTACACATCGATTCCACCTATCGCCTTGAACTCCAGCTGCTCGATCGGAGCCATGTCTAACCCGTCTGAGAAAATGGAAGTGGAGTTCAAGTCCGACTGCGGTCGCATCTTGCGGACGGAGGCTTTGAAGTGAGTCAGCCTTCTCATCAGCTTCCATACATCACTGACTGTACCTAGCATAATCGACATGATCACTATCACCGTCGGCACTGGAGCCGAAGCCGTCAAGTTCCCAGTTCACGAAGCAGTCGCCCGCAAGAGCTCGGCCTTCCTTGACAACGCTATGAAGCCCGAATGGGCCTCCCCGAAAGCCGATCCGCGCGACATTCAGCTGGTCGATGAAGATCCTGAGCTATTCAAGGTGTACCTTCATTGGCTGTACTTCAAGAACATGCCCACTGTGTACGCCGGAAGTAAAGGCAAGAACTATAACCACGAGTACGTTTTGCTCTGCAGGTGTTACATCATGGGCGAAAAGCTTATGGACGTCGGCTTCAAGAATGCAATGTTGGATGCTTTGGTGGGTGCGATGGAAAATACACCGCGCCTTGTGCCAGGTCTGACAGCGATCAACATCATATACGCCGGTACTTTGGGCGGTTCTCCTGCGAGAAGGTTCTTGGTCGACATATGGGTTAAAATGGCAGACGAAAGCTGGTTAGATTACTTGACTGCTGCTTTGCCTCATGCCTTTGTTTTAGAGTTTTCGAGAGTTCTTCTCCAGAGTAGGTGCAAGGGCAAGGAAGATACGAGGGCCTGGATGGAAAGGGTAAAGGAATACCATGAAGCTTAGGTGGACGCAAGTGGCCGGGCTGGTGTGGACTTGGAAACGTAGCATGGAGCAATGTTCTGCCAGGCTTGATGTTTAGAACACGCCTGGAGCAGAGTGGTACAGGAGGACTAGGCAACCGTTTAAGAATGATCTGGCTTTACGAAGGTTGCCGGGTGCCTTTAGTATGTGATTGCTTGAGAATAATACACTACCGAAGTCACGATCCAGCACTTTTGTATGTAAATGAAGATGGAGATGTTATGTTGCGATTAGGAACCTTCAGCACCTGGTAACATGTGTTCAAGTCTAACCTTGGTTGTGCTGACATGAATTTACAACCTGGAGGTTTCCACGGGTTCATCCAACCTTGGAAAGCTCACACAACCTCTTCTGCCCTCCAAGCCAAACATTTATCATCCTCGATTAAAGCGCAAGGCGATATAGCGATGATGGTTCCATCGCATGACTTGGTGGAGTCCTCAGCCATACCCCAGCTACCAGCAGAGCTATGGCTTCAAATCTTTGAGCAGCGCCTCACGCACGATGTCAACATCTTCAGCCAGTCGAAGCGCTACAGATACGGGATTATGCACAATTTGCGGACAATGCAACGCGTTTGTAGCACTTGGAGAGTATCAAATTTCTGCGTTCTTTTAAAATTACAACCTGACAGGCAGCAGGATTTAATCAGACCGCTCACGTACCGCCATGTAACATTTGATGACCTGACGCAAGACCTCAATAAACAATTTCTGTACTTTGCAAAATTAGTGGTCCCTGGCTTTGCCAAACTTTCTTGGATCCAGACGCTTTGGATTCATGCAGGTATATCTGAAGAGTTCGAAGTCACGGACAAGTCGCGAATGTTCGGGAACGCATTCAAAAGCTTCCTTCACCAGATGCATGCGCTCCAGGAAATTTCGATTCGAAAGCTTGTTTCAGTGCAAGAATTTGAGATCATTACGCGCTGTCATGTTCCAGTCCTTAAGAAACTGGCTGCTAGCGCGACGTGATAGGCTTCCCTGCCCTCCATATAAATCTCGTTACTTCTTGCGCCAAATGTCCGATTCTATACCTCCCGCTACAAGCAAACTCTTCTCCGGCGCCTTCACGCCTAACAATGGCTCCATCTCTGGATCTCCCTTCGCCATAGCCTTTTGATAAGACGGTCTCTCCCCTATGTCCTTCAGATACCGTACAATATTCGGATATTCTTCATACCCGCGCGGTTGATAATACCGTTGTGAAGTCAGCGAGTATATGATCAGGCAATCAGCGGCCGTAAAGTCCTCTCCGGCAAGCCATTTGTGGTTCTTAAAGTGAGATTCTAGGATGTCGAGGGCTTGTCGCACGCCATGGTTGGCATATTGAGCCATCATATTGTCCGCGGGTACTTGGGCCGCCGCGAGGAGCATGGCGCGAGATAGAGCGGGTTGAAGATTCCCGTTTACGAAGTTGTAGAAGTAGATAAAGTCCACATAGCCCTTCTCACCATACTCTTTCTTTAGTCTCTTGCCGCCTTCGTTGGCGTACTTGCCAAGGATGTAGTCGCATATAGCGCCGCTCTCGGATAGGGTGATTCCGGCTTCCGGATCCTCGAAAAAAGGAGATTGACCAGTGCGGTTCCCTGGAAGAGATTTGAAGGATTGAGGTGCCATGAGCGGGTCGCGGACATGCTTTACAAGGTTGTACTCAATGCCGAGCTCCTCAAACAGAAAGACAATGCGTTCGCTTTGCGAGATGCCGAGGTGGTGGAGTGTCAGGACCATTTTGAAGGGTCAGTATGATTACCGGAAAAGATCGTTTCGTTGATAGAAATGCGAGGATGAATGATACTCCCTTTTGAGGTAAAGATAATTATAAAGAGAATATTTACTAAATGATCTGGGTGACGTCAGCCCTGCCGAGGCTCTGCCGAGGTCAAATTATAGCGTCTTTATCACTGAGCCTCGACTCAACGGCCCGATACTCGATTGGCAAGTATTTCTAGGAACACATGGGAAGTCGTGTTCTCTCGGCAAAAAGGGGGGGCAAAAAGGGGGGTAGGTGGTCATCCACTTGACAACTACCGTAATAGACATGGTCAAGTAAACATGTCCAGGACTCTTGCGCAACGCTTGGTCGCCCAGTCGCGAATCTTTTGTGAGACCACTACACTTGCAAGGCTGTAGTCAGAGAATGTACCTCAGACACCATACTGCTTTAGGAAGTACGGCGAACGACTAGTTTGGGAATAGGTCCTCGTGGTGATCCATCCTGTAGCGACTCTTAGCTCTAGATGTGACGAGCCGGCGGGCCAGTTTTATGCTGTTTAGCAGGAGATGCGCGTCTGCTCATTTGCGGCGACAAATAAGATCCTTTTCGGATCGCGTAGGGATCAAATCGGTCTTCATTCCTGACTAGGCTTAAGCCCGGAATTTTCGCTTTGATGGCAGCAATCTCCTCCTCACGTTCCTGGTGATGATAGATACTCAGAAGTAAGTCTCCAATCGCTACTGTGCAGGGGTCTTCAAGTGAGAGAATCTGTGTTTGTGTTATCCTGTCCAGCATTTCGACACAGTGCTTTTCCGCTTCTTCTATGCAGCTCAGCTTGAAGCATATATGCGCGTAGCCGTACATGTTGTGAATCCAGTCAGGGTGATCGGGTGGGATTGTCGCAAACAACGGTCGAACCATCTCTTCGGCTTCTTTCCACCTTTCTGACATGAAGAGGATTTTCAAAGCGCCTACGCCCTAGTTGAGCTATCGCTGGTTCTGTGAAAGTACTTTGAGTGCGGATATGTTTGTGATTACATTGATTCTTCCAGGATAGGTCGAGACGGTCGCCAACCATTTTCTGACATGAAGTATGATTTTCCAAGGTTTAACCTCGTCATACTCATACTGGCGTTGTCGAATCGCTTGGAAGAAGTGGGTAATGCAGAGGTTGTAACAGCTCCTCAACTTCTTGCTGCCGTTCCCGAGCGAACAGTTTAAAATCGTTTCGCCATCTTGACTGGATCAGTGCGGGTGCGGATTTGGCATAACGTGCGATGGCCTCAAATGAAGTTAGATATCTACGGTCCAAATGCTACCGAACTTGGTCATTGTAGAGTGTGTTGCTAGGATGCCGCATTTTTCAACATTATCCCAAGCCTGCGCCGCAGGATCTCCTCCCAAAAGTTATATATCGAGAACTGCTTCATCAACGGGGCGAACTGCTCATTGATCTCGTTCAAAAACTCGGGACCCTTCAGCAAGCTAATCATAAAATGGTTTGGCCCTGAGTTTTGATGGGGTTGTAAGAGTAGAGCCTCCTTGTTGACGCGGGTGTGGGGTGCTCCCATAAAAATAATGCCGTATGTGCATGTGTATATCGATCGCAGGTCGTCAACGGCTTTGTGCCGCCTTGAGTTGGAATAAGCCAAAGCTCGTTTCGCCAAAAGACCCCCAAATCTATGGCAGATGAAGATAATGGGGCGGTGGAAGGCGTTATCGAGTTGACGGTCCGCACACAGCTCGGCTACTAAGCTAGTCGCATGAGCGAGTATGATATCGGTGGATCCTACGCCTGGCGCTGTTAATGCCTTTGCCTTGTAGCTATATATCAACATTCGAACTTCATGTAACCCTTCCGATAAAAAGTCTCTCAACCACAGGTTGCTTGATTTTGCGTCTGTCCAGGTCTGGATGCCATCCTCATAAATACCATGAATTGCGACGATGCTGCGGGTATTAGCCTTGCGCTCGCTCGCTATAACGAGCTCTGCGGTCCGAGTCCAATAGAACCTACTCGACTGCCACTTCAACTCTTTGCCGCGATAAAAGAGAGTGATCTGTGATCTGGGTTATGGCCATAGTAGTCGGCGTAGCAGATGAGAGAAACCCTGAAGAGTTGTTGCCTCCAAAGTCGAGGACGAAGGAAGCGGCACAGGCGCGACACAAGCGCACGGTCCTATATGAGCACCACCTTCCCGATTTACCATGCAAAACGAATACACCCATGCTGTTCCCCTGCAGAATGCTACCTTCATCATTGGGCCAGGAAGCGCCAAGTGGCTGCCTGTGATCTCATTCTCGAGCGGTGCGCGCGATCAGACTATTCGTTCTCGATTCGCAAGCCGCTAGTCACAACCTTAGCCTAAGCCTGTTCGTTACGCTCGTCCGCTCCCTCTTGACCAATGTCTTTGCCGTGATTCATCATACAGGCCACACCAGCTAATCAATCACACACAGGAAACGTACGGTCGGTACATGAGCTATTTTCCGCTCTCGCAAATCCTGGAGAAGGCTACGGGGCCACCCGCTTCCATTGGGTTTCAGATGGCTTGGCTCCTGCAACGATACGCACTGCACAAGTCCAACCATTCAATAAGTGATGGTTCCCGCCAGTTCACGTATCACTTATACTCTTCATCTATCATACGGCCATTTGGGAACAATGGCGTTGACTGTGCTTCCTTTGGCTGTGCTAGCTTTAATTGCTGGTTTTATGATTCAATATCTATACCGCTATCGGCAACAACAGGTAAGTCTATAAGTCGACATTACCTTTTCAGCGATTTGATCCCGGTGAAGGCAGACAAAGCTCTCGGTGAGCGTCATGGCTGCCTACCAGCCCCACGGCTGCAAAATCAAAGGCCTTTTGGGATTGATCGCCTCGAACAGATCTTCCGAGCAGATTCCGAATCGCGACTAATGGAACTTTTCTTGTTTCATTTCCGCCAGACCGGGAATACTCTAGAGCAGAAATTTCTTGGCACTAAGGCGTATGGTACCATAGAGCCAGCCAATCTCGAGGCTATATTCTCTACCAACTTCAAAGGTTAGACTGAGAATCGACGATTCGTGCTCCCTCGATTGGAGAGCTCACTTATCATCAGATTTTGGCATGGGGCCCCGCCGAGCTATCACTTTCCCAATGTTTGGAGATGGCATCTTTACACAGGAAGGTCCGGTCTGGAAGCACTCAAGGGATATGCTGCGACCGCAACTGCAACATAAGCAATACGAAAGCCTAGAAGTCTTCCGAACTGCTGTCGATGACCTGATTCATCTTGTTCAACAAAGCAATGGCACAATCGACCTTCAGCCCTTGTTTTTCCGCTTAACCCTTGATACAACTACGGCTTTTCTTTTTGGCGAGTCAGTGCGGAGTCTGATCATCCCAGAAGCTGTCGGGGAGCGAACCTTTGCAACAGCCTTCAACACTGCTCAACAATGGGTCACCAAACGATTTCGACTTCTCGATCTCTACTGGATTATTAACGGCAATGAATTCCAGCAAGCTTGCAAAGATGTGCACAAGTTTGCAGATCAAATAATAGATCGCAATCTTTCAGCAAACCGAGATGACGGCGCTCAGTCGGGAAAATATATATTTCTAGATACCGTTGCGCAGAACACCTCGGATAAGACTGCACTAAGAGGCCAAATTATCAACCTTCTTGCTGCGGGAAGAGACACGACAGCTTGCCTGCTTTCCTGGACGTTGTGAGTCTTGGCCTTTAGAACGAAAATTTACTTTCTAACTACCATAGCTTCTTACTTGTCCGTCATCCTCATGTCATGGACAAGTTACGCACAGAAATTGCTTCGGCATGTGGGGTAGATTCAAATCTCAGTCGTGACAAGCTTAGGAAAATGTCCTATCTGCAAAACGTTCTAAAGGAAAGTATGTGTTGTAACTGCTCGCTTTATCTATATTTTCTTACTGACGAACTTAGCCCTCCGACTTTACCCATCTGTTCCTGTAAATACCCGCACAACAGTGAGAACTACTGTACTTCCTACTGGTGGAGGCCCCGATCGAAAATCTCCTGTTCTGATCCCTGGTGGAAGTGCTATAGCCTTCAGTGTATATTCTATGCACCGACGGCCAGATCTCTACGGAATGGATGCTGAACTATTTCGCCCCGAAAGATGGGATGAAGACATGCCTATGTACCAGAATCCAACCAACTCAAAGTGGGGCTATCTTCCATTCCATGGTGGCCCTCGGATCTGTCTTGGAAGTATGTAAACTCTGTTCTCTCGTTCCGAAGAACATACTGTTGCTAACCTAGTTCGTGCCTTTAGTGGATTTTGCACTCAGCGAAGCTGGGTACACAGTTGTACGCCTTCTACAGAGATTTCAGAATATCAAACTTCCCGAAGGTGAGACTGTGGAGTTGATTGGTGTGGAAAAGCAGGTTATGACATTGGTTGTGGCTATTAAAGATGGGTGCAAGGTTGAAATCAGTTAGTGAATAGGTACGGTTGCAACGCACGCTTTGATAACCAGAATTATAGTTGGGACGAGTAGCCGCCTTTGAGTTCTTTATTGAGTGACCACTGAAAATATTCCTCACTGCCTATGATTTATGATTGTAGAATTAATTGATGTTAGCTGTGTTATAGCTACTCCATTATCTTCATCGTCTCCCTACGCGGAAAGTATCAGAAAGGAAGAGGATGCGTGTAAGAAAGCCGTAGTTTAAACTTCGTTAATTATTTGTGTGAAACCTCTACCGACAAAAAGAGCGGAACATTATAAATATGGGCTCAAACATCGCAGACATTGGGCAATCGCTCAGAAGACAGCGTTTATAATTTCAAAGACATCGCTTTCTTATATCCGACTACTACACCATACTACTTACTGCACCAGCTCGGCAGCTTCATTCTGCCGTTTAGACTTCAACATATCCGCCGCATGTATCCATCGCATTGAAACGACATCCGGAGCTTCTCTCGAATACCGAAGTAGCGCTGCAACAACAAGTCTATACCCTGGCGACGTACGACTCTCAAACTTTGCCATGTCCGCATGTCCGTATGGAAGACCTGCTCTCTCCGTATCATCGAGAATTGGGGCGGCCGAGTTTTCTTCAACTATCTACACCAGGTTAGAACTGATTTGGTTGAGCTGTGGCATAAGTGAAAATATCACATACGTAAGCTAGAGTGGTTCCAAGATTCGTCTTCTCCTGCTCCCAGAAGAAATATATCCTGAAGTTCTTCATCAAAGGCGCGAACATGTCTGTGATATTCTGCAGCACTTCTAACCCTTGGTGTAATGCATCAGCAAGCTGGCTATCAGTGTTAACTATTATGATATAGGGGTGATGATCTGTATTCCTAGGTTCTATTAAGCTAAACTAGCTGCTAAGTAAATAATATATTTTATTTTAGTATAAACTATTTTTTTTTAATATTTATATAATAGCTGCACTTTTGCAAACTAATAGCTAATATTATTAAATTTAATATTAAAATTTTTATTTTTTTAAATAATTCTGTAAGCAAAGGTAAATAACCTAGTATCTATTATTATATTATAGTAAAAAAAAACTTAAAAAAAAAACTTTAAAAAAAAAAAGCTATTAAAAAAAAAAAAATTGCTAAAAAAAAAAACTATTATACTCTATTACTTTAAAAGCAAAAAAAAAAATTATTTTTTTATTTATATAAAGTTTACTTTTATTAAAAAAAATTCTAGTAATTATAGCTAATATTTTTTTAGCTTTTAAAAGTAATAATATAAATATATTATTAAATATAAAATTATAAACTATATATTATATAGTAATAAAATAAGCTTTTGCACAATTAAAAGTCTTGCTAAGTATTTATTAATACTTATAAAATTAAGCTATTACTAATTACTTTTTAAAAAAAAAATTCTATATACAAAAAAAGCAAGCTTTTATATATTATAAAAAAAAAAAAACTTATATTTATATAAATGCTATTTTAGTAAGCAGGCAAAAAAGCAGTTCTTTATTATAGTTTATATATAAAAAAAAAACTAAAATAAAAATTTATAAATATAGTATAGAAAATTTACAAAATTATACTAAAAAAAGTAAATAAATAAAATATTTTGTAAAAAAATATTCTAACTTGCTTATATTATTATATTAATTTAAAATGCAATAAAAAGCTATTAAGTTAATTAAAAGTTTAGCAAACTTTATTTAAGCAATATTTTATTTTTTAAATTAGTTTATTTGTTAAATTTTTTTAAAGCTTTTATAAAAATAGTATTTTTATTTAATAGTATATTATTTAATTAAGTTTTTTTAATTTCGCTTATAGTATTAGCTTTTTTATTTATTTTATTATAGTTTTTTTACTGCTTATTCTTGCTTGCTAAAAAAAGCACTTATATAATTACTTTAATTTATTTAGCTATAAGAAGCTTCTAGTTTAAAATTTTTATAATAAAAATAATAATTACTAAAGTAAGAGCTAGATTAGTTGCTAATTTTGCAGTAAAATTTTTTATAAAATTTTTTATTAAATTTGCTATAGAATTTAGTATAAAATATTAAGCTATTAGCTTTTTCTTTTTATTTACTATTTTTTTTTTTAAAATTTAGGGCTTTGTAACTAGCGTTTTTTTTTTTACTAAAATAATTATTTTTTAATATTTAATAAAAAATTTAAAAATTTTAATATACTTAAATATTTTTAGTTTAAACTAAGGCTTGAAAGAAGGCTAAAACTGCTTAAGCAGCTATTCAATAATAAAACAACAGTACTATATATAATAAAATCTATATATTTATGCTAGTTTACTATATTAAGCTATACTTTAAAAAAAATATACTATAGTATATTGCAAACTATTTATTTACAGCTTATAATAAATTAATTTAATAATAAGTACGCAATGTACTTGGTTTGTAATAAATTTATAAATTTAATATAATAATATTATAAAATACTAAATAATTATTTTAAAAAAATATTATTTCTTTAGCAAGAAAAAAAACAATACTATAAAGTATATCTAAAAAATTCCTATAATAAAATTTTTTAATAAAAAGCAAAAGGGCAAAAAGCAAAAAAGTAAAGCAAAATATAAAATATAAAAGTAAAAAATTATAAAATTATATAATAAAAGTTTTATAATTATAATTTAGTAGTAGCAATTTAGTAGTAGCAATTACTTAGCGCACAATATATAAAATATTATAGTTAAAATATTACTTTTTACTTTATAAAATTTTATAATATTTTTTTAATAGCAATAGTTATTTAACGCAATAGTATTTAACGCAAAAATAATTAAAAATAAAGCTTATTTTTATACTATAGCTTACTAAAAATTAGTTTATTTTTATATACTTACTAATTGTATATTTCTAACTATCGCGTAAATACTATATATTTATTTTTAATTATTAACAAAGTAAACCTTAACTATTTAAATGCTATAATTATAAAATATAAAAAAAAGGCCTGTATTAATAACTATTATTAGTTATTAAGCTTAAAAGCTTAAAAAGTATTAAAGCTTTTTTAGTTTTATATTAAAAACTTATATATTTAAAATAAGTAATTATTGCAGCTATATAATAGTAATATATTTGTTTACTACTAAATTATATAAAGTAGTTAAAGTTGCTAAATAAGTTTTTTTTTATTAACTAGCAGTATATGCTAGAAAAGCTAGCTAAAAAGCTAGCTAAAAAAAAAAAAATAAATAATAAAAACCTATTTATTAATAATTTTTTATAGTAAAAAAAGCTAGAAAAGTACTTGCGTATTAGCAAGTAAATAATTATTAGTTATAATATATAATGCAGTAGTATAGTAAATAGTGCTTAATACTATAGGCCTAATATTACGCAGTATATTAGTACTATTATTTATATAAATAGCAAAGCTTATTATAAAATAATTATAAAAATAATAGTAGTAAATTGCAGGCTATTAATTGCTTATTACAAAGAATTTAAAGTATAAAGTATTCAGTATTATAGAATTTAGCAGTATAGTAAAAAAATTCAGCACTATATTTTTTACTACTAAATATAATTTATTTTGTATTAGCTTAAATTTTAATATCTTATTCTATAACTTTATAAAGTTGTAGTAATTACAGTAATTATAATATTATAGTATTGTAGTATTATAGTATTCGCAGTATTAGTATTTACAGTATTTATAATTATAGTAGTTTATATATTACTATAGTAGCTTAAGTTAGCTAAGGAGCTGCTAAAGCTTAATTAGTTATTAATAATAAAATTAATGCGTAATAGTTTAATAGGGTCCTTGTCCAGAAAACAAACTAAAGCTTAAATATTTTATTTAAATTAAAAGCAATATTTTTGCTTTTACTATTATTATTATAAAAATTTTTATTTTTTTTAAAAATTTTAGTATACTTATTATTGCCTATAATTTTACACTTGCAGTCTTAAGTATTATTTATATTTTAAAATTTTTTATTTTTTTTTTTTTTTTTTAGTTTCTATGCTTTTTAGAGCTTTAGTAGCTTTTACTTAATTTTTTTTTTAATATAATAAAAAAAGTTAAAAAATTATTTTTTAAAAATTTTATTAATTTTTGTACGTATAGCAGTATACTTAGCTTAATTATTTTTTATACTTTTAATATTGCGCTTATTTGCAATAAGCTAAATTATTTTAAAAATATTAATAGCGTGCTTTTTATTAATTTAGGCAATGCGCTGTTTATTTAGTAGTATAAAATCTATTTTAATTCTGCTTTTTTCTTTTATATTTTTACTTTTCTTTTATACTTTTTTTTTATTAACTATTGTTTTTTTAGTAGTATATTGTATAGTCTAGTAAGTAAAATAGCTTGCTAACTTATTAGAATTATATATTTAAAAACTTATATTTATACTTTATAAGTAAACTAAACTGCAGACTTATATAAAGTTTTTATCTAGTATAGAATTAGAATTATTTAGGAACTCTACTTTAGGCAGTATTTAATATAAATTATTAATTAAGGTTTTAAACTTTTACTTTAGCTTTATAGCATTAAAATTATATTTAATTATATAAAAAACTTTTATCTAGCCTAAGCCGCTCGTATAAACCAAATTTTATATTAATTATTTATATTTTCCCTATAGGAAACTTTATTAATTATTACTAACTAGGTAAATTAATAATAATAAGCACTAATTAACTAATTATAATAATAATAATAATAACAGCAACAACAACAGCAGCTATAATGCAATATAATAGTTTTTTCTACTTTTTTAATAATAATAGCACTACTTTTACCTGTTTTAAATAGCTAGCTCTAGTATAACTAAGTATAATACTATTACTATTTAAGCTTTACTTACTTTTTTTTAAAAGCAAGCATAAAATTTAGTTTTATTTTTATTTTTTATTTTTTTTTTATTTACAAGCTTATTAAAAGCGTTTCCCTATAAAAAAGCTTTTATTATTACTATTATAGTAGTATTGCTAAAAGTAGCATGCTTAAGCACTAAGTAAGCAAATATATAAATAAAAATAGTTTTTATACTATTTATATAAGCTTTTAGCTTGCTATAAATAGCAATAATTTAAATATTAGTAATACTAAATTGCTTAAGATAGTACCCTCTAAACTATAACAGTAGTATATAAAAATTATTAAAAGTAAAATATAATTTAGCAGTTTATAAAGCAATAAATTTAATAGTACTAGTACTAGTATTAGTAGTAGTTTAGAAAATTGCAGGGTACAAGTAATAAAATAATTTATTTAAAATAAAAATACAATAATTATTAAAAATAAATATTATTTTGCAGTTAATAATAAATAATAAACAGTAATAATAGTAGTAGTAGTAGTAGATAAAAGTAATAAATAAAGAATATAAATAATATTTTTTAAATAAAGTAACTGCCTACTTAAAGAATTGTAGCTTTTTAAAAAATATTTTAAAAAACTTAATAATAATAATAATAATAATAATTTATAGTTATATTTTTACTAAGCTTAGTTTAAAGCAAAATTAGTAGTACTTTTAATAAAACTAAACTATTAAAAAATAAAAGCTAGTTTTTAAAGTAGTATTAGCATACTAAGCTTTTAGCTAAGCTATTATACTTATTAAGCTTAAATATTAACTACTTATAATAAATAAAACTAGCGTTTTTATATATACTTATATTTTATTACGCTTTTTGTATTTTTTCCTTTACTAGTAGAGGGGATTTACTAGTTTGGACTATTTGTGTTTATTTTATAATACTCTATTTTGTTGTTTATATAAAACTCTATAAAAAAAAAATAAAAAACTTTTTTACTATTAAGTAAGTAAGCCTTTGCAATATTTTTATACTTTATAATATTATTTATAATTTTAGTTTGCTAGTCCTAGTTGTATTATAAAAGTATTTAAATATAAATAGCAAGCAAATTAATTATTTAGTAGTATTTTCAATTTTTTTCTAAAATAAAAAAGTTTAAATCCTTTAATTTTTAATTTAGTTATATAATTTAATAGCTTTGCTTTTTAAGCAGAATAATTACGCAATATATATAAAATTTTTTACTATTTACTTTTAAGAAAAATGCAAAGTTTGCAGTAGTTTATATAGTTTTTTATATACTTAAAATATAAATATTATTTCTAAAATAGGCTTTTGTATTAAGCAGTTTTTTATTTTTTATTTACTAGTTATATTTCTGCAAAAAATATTTTATTAATAAATAAAACTTTTAATTAAAATCTTACTTATTAAAATTATAAAAGTTATATTTAATTAATTTTATTTTAAATTTTGCTTTAGTGTACATAAGGTCTAATTCTTATTAGTAATTAATAAAATAGTATTTAATTGCTTTACTTATTTGCAGGAAATACTACTATATATTTAAATTTTTTAATATATTAGTATATTTAAGCGCTTTTGCAGTAAAAGCAGTAATAGCGCTTAATATATTTTAAAACTTTTAAAAGCGCTTTTAATTAAAAAATGCTAAAATTAATTATAAATTTTATTACTAGTTTTTACTTATTTTTATAAGCTTTATTATTGTATTTTTTTAGTTATGCTTTTTGCTAAGTTCTTTAAAACTTTTAAATTTTATTAAAAAAAAGTAATATTTTTATTTTAAAGTACAAATAGTTTATTTTTTATTTTTTCTATTACTTTTTTAAAATTACTTATAGTAGTTTAGTTTTACTACTGTTTAAGAACTTATTATAAGTAATTTTTATATTTTTTATAAAAAAGTATAAAATTAAATTTGTAGCTAGAATTTATTAATTTTTTTAAATTATATATATTGCTATTATACTGCTTTAATAAGTTAGTCCTATTAGTAATTTTATTAATTATTCTATTAGGCTTATTAGCTATAGTAGCGCTTATAAACTATAATTATATATTTTAGTATACTAATTGCGTTTTTAGGCAATTAAAATAAATTATTGCAATAGTATTTAATATTAAAAAAATAAAAATAAAAATAAAAAATTATTTATATATTCGCTTTATTAAAAGTTAAAATAAAAAAAGTATAGAATATATTTATTTAAAGCCTAATAGTTTTTTTTTACTTTACTAAATACTTAATAAAATTAATAATTATATAATAGCATAATAAAAGCATTAAGTAGATAAAATAAGTAATAGTAAAAAAAATATTTAGTATATTTAGCTTGCTAAATATATATATATATATTTATTGCTAAAAATAAAGTAATATATTTTATAGTTTATTAAAATATAATATAGTATAGTATTCTAGTAAAAAGTGTCTAGCAAAAAAAAGCAAAAACTAACTACTAAAAAAAAAAAGTAAAAATTAAAAATACTTTGCTTATTACTTTTTTCTGCAAATATAATAATTTAAAAAAAAAAAAAATACTTAAATACTTTAATTAGTAATAAAATTATATATACTTTTAAAGCCTAGGCTTTAGTGTGTAATATTTTTTTATAAAAAAGCTTATTACTAAAATAAAAATAAGTAAAACTTTAGCTAATTTTAATAGTAGCAGTTATTTTTAGTAAATACTACTAGAATTAAGCTATTTTTATTAAAGTTTAGCATTTTATTTATATTATTTATTATTAAAATTATAAATAGTTTTTATGCTGCAAGCATTAAAGTAGTTTTTAAAATATAAATTATATTATTTATATAAAAAAAATAGTATTTTAATATTTAGGTGCTTAAAATTATTTATATTTAAATTTAGCAATTCTAGTTCTAGTTCCTGCAGTTAATAGTTATAAGCTACCTATTTTTAAAGTTTGCTTTATATATATTGCTACTGCTAAATTTTTTATTTAATAATTAAAAATTTAATATTAAAATTTTTTTTTATTTTTTTAGCAATGCGCATTTGCGTAATAGATAATTATTAATTATAAATAATATTTCTGTTTTTTATTTAATAAAGTACTCTAGCTTTTTTGTAGTATTATTAATATGCTTTTTAATAATTTATTTAATAGGCTTAAGCTTTTTATTACTATTAACTCTAACTATCTATAGTAGTGTTAAAAAAGAATAGTAATAAAAATTCTAGTTTAGTATATAGCAAAGTTTAAATTATATAGTATTAACTATATTATATATTTTTAAGTTTAGCAGTTTTTTAATTTAGTATATATTTTTGCTAATTTTTTTAAAAACTTTTAAAAATTTATATTATTAAAAACTAATTTTCTTTAAAAAACTGCCCTTTAGTTTATAATTATAATAAAAAACTAATATAGTATAATTACTAAATTTTAGATTAAAAAATTAATAATAGTAGTTATAGTAGTTTTTCTAAGCAACTTTTGCGAAGCAAAAAGCTTTTTTTACTTTTTTTTAATATTAAAATTTTAAAGTTTTATAGTCTTTTTTTGTAAGCATATTTTTTATATAAAGTAAATTAAAATTTTAATATAAATTAAATTTTATAATATATTTGTAAGGCGTGTATCTAATTAAGTAATTTATACTTATATTTAAAAAAAATTAAATATAAAAAAGTACTTTATTTTAATTATAGTTTTAATTAGCAGTAATAAAAAAGCAAAGCACAATACTTACTATTTAATTAATTTTTTTAAATTAACTATTAGCTTCTAAATAGTAGGCGGCTGTAGTATAAAACTTAGTTTTTATTACTTTATATTACTAGCTAAATATGCTTTTAATAAAAGTAGCTGCTTTATTGCTAATAATAATTTATTAATTACTTTAATTTATTAAATAGTTTGTGCAGGTAAAAGCTATAAACTATTTTTTATTTAACTAGTATTTTTTACTAAGTATAATATTAATAGTTTTAAATACTTAGTATATTTTTATAAGTATAGTATTAAAATTTTAAAATATTTTTAGCAAATATATAATAATATTAATGCAAACTGTCTTAAATAGTTGTGCAGAGCAATTAATAAGTTTTAATAATTTATATAAATAATACTATTAAGTCTAGTTAACTTTGCAAAGTAAGTAATATTTAATATAAATTTTTAAGTACTTTAAAAGCTTGCAAATAAAAAAAGAAGCTTTTACTTAATTATAAGTTTAGTTATAGCTTTAATAGTAAAACTTATTATAAGCTTATTTAAAAAATTTTTTTATTATACTTTTAAGTACGCATAAATATTTTAATTTATTTTATTTATTTTAATAATAAATTAAATCTTTTTTAAAAAAGAAACGCAGTCTTTATATTAATTAAATTAGATTTTTATTATTTTATTATTTGCCGGATATAACTGCTGCAATACGCTGCTATAATATATTGTTTTTGTATATTTATTTAAAATAGTTTTTAAAATTTTTATTTATTTTAATAATTAGCATATAAAATACATAAATAATATTATTTAGCATATCTATTTTTAAATTTAACTTTAGTATAGTTTTAGGTTTTAGCTTTAATAAAGTATTAAGTATTAAGTATAACTTACTAAGTTTATAATATATATTTAAATTAAATTGCTAAAAATAAACTAAAATTTTAGCTAATTAAAAGTTAAAACTTTCTAATAATTTTATTATAATTAGATAGTATTAGTGTGCAATTACTATAACTACAGTATAATTTATAAAAATATATACTTTAAATAATACTTTAATTATATATTTAAGTTTTTTAACTACTTAGCAAAATCTTGCTATTTCTAGTTCTATAAAAAAATACTAGCATTTTAGGCCTAAAAAGTATTTTAATAAAAAAATAATAAGCTTAATTAAAAATTTAGCAAAGTCAATTAATTGCTTAAATTATATAATTAGTAATAATTTATTATTTTTATATCCTTTTAGTACGTCTAAGTTAATTATAATAAATTTAAAATTTTTTTTTATATAATATACTATAACTACTATGCCGTATTCTTTAGACGAGTTAATATTAATATATAGTAGTTAAAATTTATTGTAGTAAAATAATTAAATATTATTATTTTATAGTAACTAAATATTTTTAAAAATTTTTTTAATTAGATTTTTTGCTAGAATAGTTGCGCGCGTTACTATTACTATTTTTTTTT